>NC_056741.1:891091764-891408434 GCF_019279795.1 Protopterus annectens | reverse complement strand
TTTGAAAGCTATCAAGGCCTGCTGCACAGCCATCATCTCTTTTTGATTGATGTGTAGGTGGAGTTGCTGGGGGTTCCATTGGCCCTGTGTGACCTGTCACCCAGATGTGCACCCCAAGCATAGTCTGATATGTCTGTGGCGAGGGGCTGTAAAGTGGGGTGTGGGGAGAAGGGCAGTCCCTTGTTGTGGGAGCAGTCTGTTGCCCCACCAAAGAAAGTCCTTCCTCAGGCAAGCAATAATAGGCAAAAGAGTTTCCAGGTGTTGAGAGTGTTGACCCCAAAGGCTCTTTAGGTACCATTGAAGTTTTCTCATATCCAGTCTGGCATATGGAATGAGGAGTATGCAAGAGGCCATGAACCCCAGGGCCTGCAGGATTCTCCTTGCAGAAAGGTGGGACCTGGTGGCCAGCTGAGAGAAGTAAGATGATAGGAAAATTTGTTTCTCTGGTGTAAGGCATGCCATCTGGGATGCTGTGTCTAGACTTGCTCCCAGGAAGATTATCCTTTTGTCAGGAACCTGTTTGGATTTCTTTTTTGCTTGTGTACCCTAGGGAGGTTAGTAGGTCCTTTACAAAGGCCAGGTCTTTGAGCAGCTTTTCCTGGCTGTCTGCCTGAATAAAGCAGTCATCTAAGTACGGGTAAATTTGAATATTTCTTTGCCTGCAAAAGCCAATGGGCGGAGCCAGGTATTTTGTGAAAACTCTGGGAGCAGTAGATAAGCCAAAGGGAAGCACAGAGAACTGAAAGTGTTGAGATCCTGCCCTGAAGTGGAGATATTTTCTGCAGGACTCCCTGATAGGAATGTGGAGATAGGCCTCTTTTATGTCAAGGGTAGCTAGCCAGGCATCCTTGGAGAGCATGGATAGCAGTTGCTGGAGGGTGAACATTTTGAATTTTGGGATCACCAGAAAGGTGTTTAGAAGGGATAGATCAAGGATGGGACACCAGGTACCCTCTTTTCTGGGCACCAGAAAATGTCTGGAGTAGAAGCCTTGGCCTATCTGCTGTGCAGGAACGTGCTCTACTGCTCCCAAGGAGAGCAGGGAAAGGATTTGCTTTTGAGCCTCTGCCTACTGATTTGGTTGGAGATCTGGGAACCCATTGCTTCTTGGTAATGGCGGCCCAGGTGCTTGAGTGAAAGGAGAGTTTTCCTCTTAGGGGCATGTGAAAGTGGGCAGAAGCGAGGTTGGGAAGGGGCGAGTCACAATGTTCAGAACCCATTGGTCCTTGGTAATGGAGGCCCAGGTGCTTGAGTGAAAGGAGAGTTTTCCTCTTAGGGGCATGTGAAAGTGGGTAGAAGCGAGGTTGGGAAGGGGCAAGTCATTGTGAGTTCTTACCATAAGAGGGTGGCTTAGAACTCCCTGGTTTTGAAGTGGAGGTAGTCCACTGCTTAGATCTCTGCAATACCTGGGGCTGTTGTCTGGGGGGGGGGGGGGTCTGTTTCCACAGGGCCTGGGCTGTGCCTGTCTACTCAGAGTAGGAAAGGACCAGTGCTCGGATGGAAAATGCCTGCTGAACCTAGGGGGCTGGACCTGTAAGAAATCTTTAATAGTCTGCATAGATTTAGCTTTTTCTTCCATCTTTTTAAAGACCTCTTCTGCCTTAGTGCCAAACAAGTTATCTTTGTGCAAGGGTGCATCCAACAATTTTGATTTGACATGGTCTGGCAGGGGTTGTTCCTTAAGCCATGCATGTCTTCTAATGACAGATCCGGTGACTGCTGCCCTACAAGAAGCTTCGAGGGCATCAAAACCACAGTGCAAAGTGTATTTAGTTACTTGACTAGCAGAATGCATTAAGTCCTGCAAATCTTTAGATTCTGCCCATGCAGGAAAGGAGGACATTTTTTTGTTAAAGTTGTTCCACGGTATGTTGCTGATATGGAACTGACAATTTAGTGCCCTGATAGCAAGAGTAGCTGAGGTGTATACTTTTTTACCCCATCTGTCCAGTGCTCCGGAATCCCTGTCTGAGGGGGTCTTAGCTAAAGTTGCTTTAATCCCTTTAGGCCCTTGATTAATGACCTCAGGGACAGCTGTAGAATTTTTAAAAAAATATTTGTGTGAGTCAGGGACTCTGTAGTACCTGTCTGGTTTTCTGGGAGCAGGAAGGATGGTGTCTGGAGTCAAGCTGGATTCAAGGAAGACATCATCCACCACATCTAGGACTGGGGGGATGGCTAAGGTCCTGTGTTGTGGAAGATCCAGGAACTCTCTGAGTCTTTTTAGACTGTGGGTAGTCTTGACTCTCCCATTGGAAATGCTCCCTTAAGGTATGCAGGGTTGCCTCAAAGGAAAAATCCTCTGGGGGAGAGGCTGATGGAATGGATTCTTCTGCATCAGAATCCTCATATGTGGAGAGGAGCTGCATGTCTTCATAGTCAGATGCATAGGATTCATCTGACTCTTGTTCAGACAAAACTACTGGAGACAAATCTCTTTTTCTTCTTAAAGGAGTGGCTTGGCTTCCCCTAATCAGCATGATAAGGTCTTCCATCATTTTAAGCATTTGAGACTGAGGCAAGGGAGCAGGCACCTGAGAAAGGGTCGGTTTCTTGGGTGTGGTTCGACCCCTGGGCCTAAGGAACTCAGTTGTTTTTGAAAGAACGGTAGCCGTGAAAGAAAGCATTGGTTTATGTTGGGATTCGGTGTTGCAAAGGAATTCCTTGGAAGCCTGTGCCTGCACAGTGGCTCTGGACCCATCCAAGGTAGAGACGACTGCACGATCCTTAGACGAAGAAGAGTTCTGCGGCATACCAGACTCCGAAAGGGTCTTGGTAGCAGCCTGCGACTTAATTGAAGCAGGCATCAGGGTCTGCGAAATTGCCTCACTGAGTTCCGGAGGACTGACGACCAGCTTAACGGAAGTGTTGTTGGAAGGTTTGGTCCTGTTCGGTCTGTCTCTGTCTTTATCTTTACATTTTTTAGGTAAAGCTGCTGTTGGATGGCTTAGCGAAGCAATATCGGAGTCTGAAGACTGTAAACAGAAATATCTGGCTACAGTAAGGGCCCGACGATGAATAGTTCTAGCGTTAAACAAAACACAGAAGTGACAATGAGGGTCGTCATGGTCTGGGCCTAGACAAGTGATTCAGTAAGAGTGGAAGTCCCAGTGTGGTATTTGCTTTCCACAGGCGAGACAATTATTAACTTTTTCTGACATCAGTTAGTGCAAGAAAAAAGGATCCTTAACGGGGTACTTAGCTTTTGAAGACTTCAACTTCAATTTGGAAATTAAACTCAGGTAGCAGCCAACCAGCACTTATGTGAACTGCTTCTGCTTTGGGCTCCACGGCAAGAAAGGCTGATGTAATGGCATTGGATGCCTTCCATTATACCACTGACAACCTGACATCAGTTCACAAGTGACAGCAACTGACGCAGAAATACTAAGTCTCTGGTATTCGGGCTGTGCGATGTCTACCCTGCCAGGGATAACCCAAATGTGATGACTGCAACAGTGAAACATGAAGAACATATCTGGTTTTGAGGTCCATGGTTTGCATAGAGGTAATTCCAACTTTAACAGTTCAGGACTTTGCCACCTTTTGCATCAGTTCATACACCTTCCCTACCACTGAGAGAGTTATACATCATTATAAATCAAGGAACATACACCATTTCCTCAGTAAATAATACTGACTTATAGTGCATGGATGTAATATGGGCCAAAGGGTTACATAGGTAGTACTTAGATTTAAGTTGATTGTAAAACATGACATTGTAATATAAAAAATGGAAGTGAGGTAGTGGTGCAGGGATAGGATGGCGGTTCAGATGTTGTACCCATTACACTGCATGATTAAAACTTTGCAAAATGTCTAGTCTTGTATCATATAGCCTTTGCCTGGTTCATGTCTGGACCTTAAAAAAATACTAGAAACATGTACATAAAGTAGTAGCCTTATGGGTGTTGATGCAGAGGCCTCGATGGCAAGGAATTTAATTATTTCTTCACCCATTCTGAGGTGGAAACAGCAGAGACAGTCACACCTAGACACCAGCAGATAGGCCACAGCAGTCTCATGTCATCTATACCAGCCACCTACAACCACACCTTCATAGTACAAGAGCATGAAGTAAGAGATGTGCTCAAAGAGGTTAGTCCAAAACAAGGCTGTTGGTCCTGATAGAGTGATGGGATGGGTATTGAAAGAATGTGCAGACCAGCTCTGTGGGGTCTTCACAAAGAACTTCAACCTGTCTCTGTCTACATCTACTATTCCATCCATCAGGTCTGAAGTCAAGTATGATCATTCTACTGCCAAATAAACCTGTCATCAGTGGCATTTAATCCAGTCATCATGAAGTGTTTTGAACAACTAGTTCTGCGACGCATCAAGGACAGTCTCCCAGTTATCTGGGATACACACCAGTATGCTTACAGAGTACATAGGTCTATTGAAGATGCCATCCCCACTGCCTTACACATTGCACTTTGTCATCTTGAGCAGTAGAGCAGCTATGTGAGGATGATCTTTGTAGAGTTTACTTCAGCTTTTAACACAGTTATCCTAGAGAGACTGGACACTAACCTTGCTGGTCTAGGACTTCAGAATCTACCTGCCATTGGATTAAAGGCTTTTTGACTGACCATCCTCAGATTGTTAGACTAGTCCTGTACCTCTCCTCCCCTCTCAGGCTAAACACTGGTGTCCCACAAGCAGGGTTGCCAGATTTCTGACTGGCCGTGTAGGGACAAAGTGAGGACCAGTGAGAACCAAAAAAAAAAAAAAAAAAAAAAAAAAAAGGTCTTCACTTCAATGCTGAAAAACATGGAGCTACTTCTGTTTAATACGGAACATCAAGCAGTTCCACATTAAACACAAGTAGCTCCGTGTTTACCAATTTTTGATGCCGGTATACGAGCCAATTAAAAAATTCGAAAAATGGAGCTATTGTTTAATGCTGAATTGCCTGATGTTCCGCATTAAACACCAGCAGCTCCGTATTTAGTGATTTTTGATTGGCCCGTATGCCAGTATACGGGCCAATCAAAAAAAAAAAGCAGAGAGTGTTTCGCTCGGATTTAAACCGGCATTGTGAGACTCGGGATCCGGCTGCTGACCCCGGGACAGTCCCGCTCAGATAGAGACGTCTGGCAACCCTGCCCACAAGACTGTGTGCTGAGCTCTCTTCTGTATACTCTTTACACCCATGACTGTGCCCCCTCTCATTCTTCTAATACCATCATTAAGTTTACAGATGACACCACAGTGGTTGTCCTTATATCAGGAGGAGATGAGACAACATCTTGGCAGCAGAAAGGAAAGTCCTTCAAAGAATCATTAACTCTGCCCAGAAAATCATTGGCTGCTCACTACCCGCTTTGGGAGAACTCTTCAGCTCTCGCTGTCTGAACAGGGCAACCAACATCTTGAAAGTCACCTTGACATCACCTGTTTGAGCTGCTGCCTTCTGGCAAACGTTTCAGGTCCTTTCCATCTCAGACAAACAGACTTAAGAACAGTTTCTGTCCCAGGGACATCATGAACTGAACAATGCTAAACACTCACACTGAGTACAGATAATAGTCATTTGCACTATAAGGTATATGTTTACATTCTTGTACATCTTACTTTATTCCTTTCATGTGCAATATACCCAAGTGCAATAACAACTCTTTACTGCATTGCATTGCATTATATTGTATCATTTGGTATTGTATTGAATTCTCTTATTCGTTCATGTTCATTATAAATGAATGCACCTTAGGAGGCCTTCTACAAATTTCATTGTACTTGTACAATGACAATAAAGAAATCTTATTATCTTATCATATCTCTCTTAATAGTAAAAATATATAATTTACAATTTGTGGCATTGAAAACATTTTAGTGTTGTCACATCCAAAGACAAAAACTTGGAAAGAAAAAAAATCTGTTTGCTATCTAGACAGTGATGCATGACTTTTGTTTTACAGTCCCCATTTCTGCTACCTTGAGATTCTATCGACATGAGAACAATATGCAGAAGGCCTGCATTTGGGGTTAATTTACTGTAAGCAAAATAGTCTATCTGAAAAACTGTGCTTGTTCAAAATAATAAAAGGGAGGGAAAAGAAAAAAAGGAGACAGACAGACAGAAAGACAGAGAAACAGAAAAGTGCACCACAACAAATTTTCCTTTCTGAGCCCTTGAGGATTCCCAGTAGACAGACATGACCTAAGTTAGCTATGTTTCCAAGAGTTCCTGCCATAAGTGAAGCAACTTTATTTCTCTTAACAGCCAAAAAGCTGATGTCAATGTTCTCTGTGCTCACTCTTTCTCTCCATAGTGACAACATTCAGTTTATTTTCCAGATAGGCAACTTGGTTTCAAAAAGGTTTTCATTTAGTCCCAGATCTGTAGCTTGTGTGACAGGATTTTTCACTGCTCACAGGATGCTACATATTGTAGGCTGAGGGATTTAACCGGCACTGATTCCAACACAGTTTGGTTGTGCTGTCACACTGCTACCCTTTTTGTGTGCTCTACCACATGTTTACATGGACATCCATTAATATTCATCATTAACTAAGAAAAATGTCTTATGAAATACTGTTTGGTAGTTTCACGTATAACTAAAAACTGAGTTAAAAATACTATTTATAGATATTTAATGCAGTAAACTACATTCTTTTTTGGTTTTGTAGCCAAGTCATTCAGAAATAAGACAAAATATTTTTTTTAGTGCAGCAGTGAAATGAATTTTATCAGAATCCTTCATTCTGCTCTTTACAACTTGATATGTTACTAAAACATGTTATATCTATGATGCATAAATCTCTTCATGATCATGCCAAGCACATCTCTTCTCTGCAGAATTATATGGGGTTAACTCAGTGGCATGATGTAGATGATTTTAGGCATGGTAAGGATGAAGTCCTTTGATTTATGAACTCAGCTTGGAAGTTTTACATAGCAAAGATATGAACTTTCACTCATTATGCCAGCCAACAGCCACTAGAATTTTAAACGTGGTCAGAATGACCTCATATCAACAGTTATTACTTCAATATGTACAGAGCATGGAATATGGTTAAGTGCCATAATTCTGAAACAACTTAGTCTGAAGACCTTTATCCAAAATTCAAAATGAGAGAATAGTCATTTTTATTTTCAAATGGATTCAAATAATACAAATGTATTGGAAAATAATTGCATCTAATAGAATCATTTCAGTGTTCAAGCAAATGAGACATCTTTAAATGGCACACTTGTTAAGAGTTGCAAATTTCCTTATGGCACTGTGGTCATGTGGTTGGCATATATACACATTGGCATATATATCTGGACATGCAAATGTTCATAATTCTCCTAGAAAAATGCTTTCTTTAGGACATATTGGAGACAGGACTTATAAAATTACATTTATATTCTCCAGTGAAAAGTAAATCAGACTCCTAAACCACTTGACTTTGCAGGTGCACACAACGCACAGTACCACAGGTTAGTTTTATCCAAGATTCACAGTCTATACAGCCTCTGCAGGACATAGGCTGTCATTTAAAACAAAAATCCAAGGCTGCAGGCCACTCCCAGTCCCAGTCCTGACTTCCAGCTCTGTAAGCAAGTCCTTCCACAAGGAGTATACCTCTGACTGAGTTTTCCCATTCTACAGTTCCAGAGTCCTCCTTCACATGATCCCCCCAAGTGAGGAACAACACTTCCTAGTTTATTGTTTTCAAGCAGCTTCATTATATATATAACATTGACTTACAATTAAAATCTTGATATCTAGCTACCTGCTCTGACAATATCGCCATTCACCATGCAGCAGCACACTTAAAAGCACCACACACATTTTCCAGTCAACATTTATTCATGCATGTATGTATGTATTTTTGTTTGCTTATTCATTTATTTATTTATGTATTTATTTAATTGTGTATAAATCCCTGTCACATAGTCCTTCTACCTGGACTATGTTATATAAAACTCCCTCACATCGCCCTTCTCCCTAGACTATGGAAAATAAAACCCTGTAACATAGTCCTTTTCCCCGGAGTTTGCTACTTAACACCCTTCCCCATAGCCTTTCTGCAACATAAAAGTCCCTCTAGCCCTTCTTCCTTGACTCTGTTACATAAAAACTCTTTTGCATAGTCCTTTTCTCTGATTTGTTATACAAAAGTCCCTCACATTGTCCTTCTCTCTCAACCAAGTTACATAAAACTATCTTCCATTCATTTTCCCTGGAATATAACCTCCTCATATTGGACTTCCCATGAACTATATGACATTAAATTCTCTCACACTGGCTTTCTCCTAAGACTCTGTCACATAATACTTCTTCACATAAAACTTCTCCCTGAACTGTGGTACATTTCTCTCCATATCAGACATATTTGAGGCCAAGCTATCAAGTCCACCCAGGAAAGGATATCCAAACCCAAGTAGAAGACCTGACTGAATGACAGTGCCCTTTTATGTTCCCATACATGCACTGGAAGAATGGTTACATCAATGGGTGCAATATCCTGACCCAATGAGATTTTATATCATTTCACTGAGCAAGAGCACATTCATTTTTTATTCCTGTACAGATTACCAACTTGTTGATTCAAACACTTACAATTAATACCTGTACTCAGCTTATTACATATGGCATGTATACACTGCAACACTTGCTTACCAATATTTTCCTTCTGTGCACACTTTGTATAGAATAACTTCATCTGGAATGATTTGTCACGAAATGTTCAAGTTGACAATAGGCCTAACATTTTATATATATATATATATATATATATATATATATATATATATATATATATATACATATAAACAATCTCATTTTGAATTGACTCTTTTTATAGTGTACATTAATGACTCTTCTCCTGTTTTATCCCAAAAAGAGGACTTAGTCATTCTGTATGGAATATTAACCTGATTGCCCTTTCTTGACATGTTGGATGAAGGCTTGGCTGCTATCGGATGTCCAACTGCCAGGACTGGAATCTTTGGGGAATGTTGTGGGTTGTGTTCTTGACATTTTAGCAGAGTGGGAATCTTTGGAGATGTTGTGGATTGAGTTCTAGTTGTCCTTCTGCCAGAGTTGGAATCTTAAGAGATGCTGAGGGTTGTGTTTTGGTAAGTATTTTATGGGCCCTTGAGCAGAAATTCATCTTGACATTAGCACTGATGACCTTCTGGTGAAGGGAGCCAGTCTTCTCCTGCATGAAGTTATACACAGTTCTTGTAGTGTCCAGTTCTTCTTTCTTCGTGTTTATTTGTGTTTGCAACTCATTTTCCTTCTCTGATTCAGATTCCTCAAAACACTATATAGAGTAGCTGTATTTCCTTCTGTACATCTTTCTGGTGCACCAGGTTACTTATTTCTTCTTTTTGCATTTGTGGAGCAGTATGTTCCCCTGTGTAAGACACCAACTTCTGTTCATGTTTAATCTTGGTTTCCATCTTTTAGATGTTTCACATTGTTGGTCTTCTGATGAGTTTCTTTCATTTATTTTTCTAGGTGGCTCACCAGGATTTCAAGTCTGTTAGGCTACTATGTTTGCTCTGTCACTTGTTCATTTCAGGAAGTTTAAAAACTTCGTGGTAGGACTCATCATAGAGATGATGTCCATCACCACATGCCCTCAGTAGCACACCTTTGTTAGTTGCGCTTGCTTGATCTTTTTCTGGGTCTTGTATAGCAGACACCATTTGTGACTGTGCTGGAATTAATTCAGTATCAAGCTTTGTGCTGCCTGGTTCTTTCTTTATCAGCTTAAAATTCTGATTGGTGTTTTCATTCTGCATTTCAGACTTTAGTGAGGTAATGTTTTTACTGCAACACATTGCTTTTATGGTCACTTGCCTATGCTTTCCACTCCCTTATAAAATGTGAATTTTTTTTTATAATATCATGCTCTTCGACAATTTTTATTATTTCGTTTCACAAGCTGCATCTCAGACCCTGGCTCACTTACTGGATTTTCCTTTATACAAAAACTTTCTTTTTCCTTTCTTAGAAGGGTAAGATAATCACAGTTCATTTTGTTGTTTTCATAAATGTTTACACGTTGGTATCTGTAAATCTATTTGAGATGAGCTTGAATCAGACAGTTGGTGAGTCTTTGAGATTAGACTACATGACAATACTATATTCAACATTAAGTATATCTGAGATATTGTGGAAACTTTCAGTTTTACTTTGGGTAGTTTCTACAGCTTCAGGATCTGTATCTGTGTGCTCTGTGACCACACAAGCCTCACAAGTTTGTTGTACTATATCACAGTTTTGTTGGCTGTCTTTATGTCTTCTAGGCTAATACTATCTTTACTGTTCTGCCCATGAGTCCTCTGTTTTGCTCTAGAGATTACTTTCGTCTTCCAGGTCTGGTAACCTGATATACCTTCTGTTTTGTGCACTTCCCATAGTTTAAATTCCTGCAATCTGCTTATTTTTCTCTTTCTGCTACATATCAACAATGCTGTAAATCAGTAAGAACATTTCAAAATGAGTGAGGTGACTCCTACATCTTTGAATCTCTTTACACACAGCCTTTTTAAGCACCTTGCTGGTAACTGCCATCAGTTTTCTTTATTTGCACTTTCAGAATTCTTTTACTATGTACGCTGGGCCAGAGTATCATGTTTTGCTTTAGGAGAGTTGTTGGCTTGACATGAACCAGCAAATGATATGCCAATAGCTGACACAGTGAAATGTAAAGTTACTACAAACAAGCAAATGGATACAGTGATTAATGGTGCTTAACAATGAGGATAAATAAAAAGAACGGGTGATATGCACCAACTCACACACTGGGAATGGAAGTTTGTGCATAGTTATTAATTTTATTTTCAGTCTCTTTGTGCTAGGCTTTAAACAATGCAGTTTTGGTTTCCATGACATGGTGTTTTGCTTTTAAATAAAGAACAGCATCATCAAGAGTTTGCAAACATCATATTTCATCATCATCATCATCATCACTCTGTAAACCAACAATATCAGCTTGACTTTAAATATGAATTATTTTTTTCTCATTCATATTCTAGTACTTGCTCACATTGCTATTTTCCAGTTTATGCACTGTTTCTTATAACTCTACTAAACAAGCTAATTTCATGTTGGTTTGTCTTTGAGCTTTCTAAAGCTGCTCAGACCACATCTATAACTTTTCATGCTTTCAGCGTCTTTCTTTAATTGCTCATTCTCTTTCATCAGTGAAACCAACCTCTGTTTTAACATAGAGTCTTTTGGACAAACCAAAAATTTATTTTTCAGCTTTCTTTGGCATCTTTTTTGCTGGTTTAGTTAAGCCAACAGTTTATGAAACCCTCTGCCATTTTATTTGAATTTTTGGAAAAAAATGTTTGTTCCATCCTTACTGTTGCCTCTTCCTGTTTAGACACAGCACCCCATGAATTAATTTACAATTCTATATTTCTGTATTTTCACCCAGTCTGTTTTCTTTTCTTGCAGGGCTGTAAAATTCTAGGAGAGTATCTGATTTACTTCCTGTTGTTGCTAGTTGGCAATTTGTGAGATGATCATATCTCCTAAAAGGTCTTCATTACCTTTTCCATAAGTTCTTGATTGTTGATAACCCTCTGTAGTTTTTGAAATAAACTCTGTTGTTCAGCATTAATAGCCATCTGATCCACTTGTTAACTTCTGTGTGGTAACCACATACTCTTCATTTTTCTGGCAAACCTCATGCAACCTTTAGTTTACCAACATGTCACCAGACTAATGGCAAATTAATTGCAAGACACACATTTTTTATGTTGGAAATCTGTACTACACCTACAAGATAGACTAACCATTTTACTGCCACAGTGACCTACAGTGGAAACTATCCCCATTTGTAGGCATAATATTTCCTTAGATTTAACAATTCAATACTTATAAACAATTGTATTCTTTCTCTTTAAGTCACTCATAAACATTGCCACAGTTCAGCAAGGAAAAGTAGTTTCACACATCAGTCCATCCACCCTTGTACATTTCCACACTTGTAAGTAAACTATTTTTGCACACTGCACAGCTCTCATTCTGTTGCTTTCTCTTCTCAGTAGGCTGTAATTATACTATACACAGGCAATTAATTTATCTCACACAAAAGAATAGCTTCTCAAACACTGGATACCAATTCTTCCAATACACCTTGTGGAAATACTTTCCATTTAACAGGGTTCCTTCTCAGTCCCTGAAAACTCCTTTTAACTAAACACACGACTGGTGCCTTCAGTTCAGTCTTTAATGCAGGGAAATCATCTCCTATGGGAATTTCCTATGGATTCCTTCTCGAAGAAATATTTTCCAGCTTCTTCTCTGCAATTGTTCTCTTTGGTTGGTCCTCTAGTCTAGAGCCATTGCCATGGATGCTTAGATCACCTTACCAAGGGCAAAATCTCTCTGTTAGGACTTGTCTCAGCGCTCTCTTTCAAATGAACTCCAAATGCTAATTCAGCAAACTTGTTTTTACAAATACAAGCAGGTTCCTGTTAACTCTTGGAATTAGGTACAACTGAACAAAACACCTGCTACATGTAAAGGAAACATCACTCTGCGTGTACATTTTTGTGTTAGAAACATTCTTCCACCACTATTTACATATAGCTGGTCACATCCCCTCTTTTATTTAGTGATATCTGACAAACTGTGCTTTAATTATTTTTAAAAGGTATACATTGTTGCTTATGGTGGTGCTGCAGTAGCGTTGTCGCCTCACAGTTAGACATTGCCCGTTCGATTCTCAGTTAGAGCGTCTTCTGTGTGGCGACATGCGTGAACGGGCATTCCTTCTTTGAAGGTTGTGTGTTAGGCCCGGCAAGCCAGCATGTAAAACTCTACTGCCAATCATTAGCGGACCGGAGTTCCGCTGTGGCAACCCCTAACCGAAAAAAGCTGAAAGACACAAACAAATACATTGTTGCTTATCCCTGGCTATACCCACATTAATGTCTTATTCTAAGTTAAAGCTTGTTTTCTTAATCTTGGAAAACATTGGATTATGTATCTTTCCTTTTTTTTTTTGTTGCTATTAATGTTTATTTTAATAGTAGTTTCCTCAGTCTTGTGATAGATCTAGGTACAGACTTTCATATATACCTAGGTCAGATATTACCTTATAAACTAGACAGAAGTCTCCTCTAACCAACTTGTAAGAAATAGAATATAATGACACCTCCTAAAGCCTTTCTGAATAGTTCAAGTTTTCCAGACATGTGTTTCTCTAAAGAACTCTTGCACCTTTTGATATGGTAAGTTTAGCAATATGAGGCTAGCAGGGCTGTGACTAACCAAATGTTTACCAACCCCTTGTCTTCTTTATCACAATTTAAAGCTTGTTTGTAAGGAATGATCATTAACAGATGTTGTTGTGAATAGTGACAGATGATGGATTATGCCTATACAAATTTAAGTACATATCAACAAAGCTTCTTTGAGTTCGCGTGCGCAAATTGGAATTGCACAATGTGTGTCACATGCATTCTTTCTGCTTTTAAAAAATATTTTTTCCAAATAGGAATTCAGAACAAAAAAGCTATGAACATACCTTGTAGATATTTTTCTTGAAATGTTATTGTGGGATAACCCTTAAGTCTGAATGAAGACAATCTCCATCTGCTAAGAAGAAGTTTGAAATCATTATATTGAAAGTAGAAATCTGTGTGTTTGTAGTGGGAAAGGCAGATGACTCCAGAAAATGTATAGCATTCACAATTATATGCATATATATGCTATATAAATGCAATTTTTTATTACAGACCTTTTAATTTTATGTTGGTTGTCTGGGTCTCCTTTGCTGTGTGTGTTCCCTGATTTTTCCTTTTTCATAAGAAAATGTGAGTTATTTAATTTATTTAACATTTCTTTACCAGGAAGGTTTGACTGGAACAGAGCCCATTTTCAGCAGAGGCCAGGGGAGAAATGCTCAAGATGCATGTCTTTGGAATGTGGGAGAAAACCAGAGTACCTGGAGGAAAGCCACTTGAATACAGGAAAGACATACAGACTCTGCAGAGAAAGCACCCCAGCTGCGAATCGAACCAGAAAACCTCTTGCTGTGAGGCAACAATGCTAACTGCTGCACCATTCCACTGCCCAAAAACTTTTTTTATCTTAAGCTTAACTTAAGCTTCCCATCTATTTTTTTTTTTAATTCAAACCACAGTTTTAAGGTATGAAAACCAGCCATGAAATGCAGCCCTTAGGACATATACATTCATAGTACTTAACAAATCCGTGAGGGTATAGTTGCCTAACAATAATTCTACATCCAGAAAATTAGGTATTAAATAAACTGAGTAGATTTAAGAAGTTTACCAGAAGAGCAGAACAATATAAGAAGAGCATTTTTCAAATGTCACTTAAACAGATGTAGAAAAAGTACAACAAACAACATGTGATATTGTTATTCTGTTTATTCCTAGGAAGAGTATAACATGTATAAAAATATGTTTGAATCTGCCTTTTCTATTGTTGTCATAGAAAATTTACTTTAAGGCCCAGTGAAGATTTTGTTTATAATGTAAATGTGGCAGGTATTCTTAGGGGAGGTTACGTATCTGGTACTTAACAAGTCCAGCTTAATAACTTATTATGCAAGTCTAAACTTTTTGTTTACTACAGGCAAAATGGGCTAGCCATATGGTCATAATCCAATCACACTCAAGAAACATTGTGTCTACTGTATAAGTTTATTTCCTACCTCATGTTACTGCACAGAGTCAGTATAGGGGACTTCTCCTTATAAGACTGCATGTATTAAGCTGCAGTGCAAACATGGAAGGATTTACTTGCACATTGAACTGCTTAGTGTAGGGTTTTGGAAGGAAGCATTGTTACTGAAAAAGTTATGGATATGTAGGGTCGGTGCATACTCAGCATACCTCTTGCAGAGAGGAAATTGATTCATTAACCCAATTTATAGAATGTTTTTACTACTAGAATCATAATCTGACTCAACACCCTACTGCACTAGCCCACTAGGCTATACAAATCTTTAACACACACACACACACACACACACACACACAATTAGACAGGAGAAACCATCCATATCCACAGGACAACCACACAACTGTAACAGAAAAACTAATCACTCAGCATATCTGATAATTAGTGAAAAGATCTAGTGTTCTACTAATAATTGTTTGTGTAATATAGTCACTCTCACCCACACTGGACAGCTGGTAATTGAATGGGGATAAATTGACATAATGGTTAAGGTCTTTATCTCAGAGATACAAGCTGCAGGGTATGATTCTGACTTCTGATTATTGACTAGGCTTGTAATAGTCTGCAGAGTGACAGCCTAGTATCTACCTATAAATAGTTACGTGTAGCTGATTTGCATAAGAATTTATGTATTTCTTCCATTTAATGCACTTCAAACACCTGTTGCTAATGCTTCACATATGCCTCTTTTCTGTTACTGAATAAAAGGATTGTTACTCCCGTGCCTACAAGTTTAACAAAGATCCCAATACCATTTCAGGCTCTTGTGTTGGTCAACAACAGAATAAGCAAGGTACATCCAAAGGCTTTCCAGCCACTGGTCAAGCTGCACAAGCTATACTTCTCCAAAAACCTGCTGACTGAGATCCCACGCAACCTGCCCCCCTCACTGGTTGAGCTGCGTATTCATGAAAACAAGATCAAGAAGATACCAAAGGAAATCTTCAAGGGTCTCAAGTCAATGAACTGCATTGGTAAGTGCTGGAAATGTGAAGTCCGCTCTCAGGAGTCTTAAATATGCCTTAGAAAAATGATCTGTATGTTTGGTTTCTGCTGGAGTTCTAGTAAAGAATGAACTGCCATTGGAGAGCCTAGGACCATTTTTGAGCAATGGAAGGTATATCTTTCCAAATATGACAAAGGGCAGTCACCTCAGTCATTTATTCATTATCCACTGAAGTCTTACCATAAGAATCAACTCATATCAGATGAGCTGATATATGTAGATATGACTCAGACTTAATCAGAAGGTAGATGTGGTCAGAAATATTATAATTACTATTGTTTTTATAGAAGAGTACATTTTCCTTATAACAGGACAATAATATGTAATTGTATAACCTGTTTGTTTATCCTTTTGTTGATTGTTTCATACCAAATGTATGTGTTTTCTACACATATTTATTGTTATTTTGGTATTACCTGCATGTGTTTGAGTTTGTATAACATTTCAGAACAGCTCTTTCTAAATTGTACACACACACACACACACACACACACACACACACACACACACATATTTGTACATTTCTGCATCTGTGCATGCAAATCTGTCTATATGTAAATATAAAGGTCTGTAGCTACATATATCTGCAATCTCTCTATATCTGTCTATGATTGCAATGCATTTTATCAAATGTGTTTTGCTGGAGTGTCAGAAAACTGAAAAAAAACATCATATCACTAAATGCCAATCACAATAGGGAAAAGAAAATGGTCCTTCTCCCCTTATGGAGCAATGTTAAATCCAATTTGGAAATTTTGCTATGTTTTGTGCTTTCATGTTTTTGTGTTTGATATTTTGTTCTGACAGAAAACATTTAATATTTAGAAATGTTAACACACACAAACCCTCATATAGTATACATTATAGACACATGCAATTATTACAGCTACAGACAATAGATATAGAAATCTACAAATGTATGCCAGGTAGATCTATAGAATACCTACAGACATGTATACATACAAAGCTGCTCATTAAATAACAGAAGTGTAGACAATCTCTAACATTCTGTTTTTGATTTCATCAATGACTAGAGACATCCCTGTTTACTATTTAGTGACTGTGAACTACAGATATACAACTGGTTTATTTTTCCAGCCTACAGTTTTATTTTCCTTTCTCATACCACAATGCTTTATTCACTACTCACTTCTCTGTAGACACTGTATTTTGCAGATTCCGCAATATTACTTTTGCTGCACAAGACATTGATGTCAGCCTTTCCTAGCTCAAGCACTTTATCATACTAAATATGTCAAATGTGTAACAGCTGATTACTGCAGTAGTTTCAGTACTTGTATGCATTTTATTAATTAATTAATTAAGTAAGTAATTAAGTAATAAAAATGTAAGTGAAGTGGTCCTGGGAAGATTTTGGGCTATAACTGGGGCAAAGTGTCAGAGACAGCAGTTACATTCAAATATAGTACAGATAAACTTATTAATTAGGCACTTACAGTAGACATTGTGATTTGGATCAAAGTTGAAAGGGATCTGTGGACAATCCTACTTACCTTTTATTCACAAGTGACAAATATATAAACAAACAAGCAAGCCTATACTGAGTGTGCATTTTGCATTCAGTTTTATGTTACAACTAGATTTTGAGTATAAGAAACATTGTCTTGTTTCAATGGATTGGTATGTCAGCAAATCACATGATTTAACATAGTACTTAAAAGTATAACAATTTCTGACAATTAGACCATTGATATCAGAGCAACACTAAAACTAAAAATGTTACCCCAAAAAGGAAACAGGCATTAACCTTAGAAGAACAGAATTACTTTTTGAGTTAGTGTAGGTAACTGCAAATGAATTAATCCTACTGGATCTAGTAGGCATACAGATGTATATTGTCTTTACTTAGCATCTTTCAGGAGTACAAAGTAGCACCTAACTCTAGTAAGATGCTGTGAATGATGTCACAGCTCTCCTGGTCTTTTTTTATCATATGTAGCTTTAATTCTAGGGGTACTGATGTAGCCTTTTATTTCATTTCTTGGGGAGCAGTAGTGAGGGCAGTCTTATAATGATGTTACAGATAATGATACTTCACATTTTGCAGTAAGCTATTCCACTGCATGCCAATGGTCATACACACTTAAGGCAAACTCTTTACCAGGACAGAACCATGATCTCTGATTTACACATATCAGATTTTCTCCTAACCACCTCACATTCAAAAGCAAAATATTCTATTGCATGCAAAGAGCATGCACAGTCACTTGAGGGCAAGAAGATGGCATTGTCTGAATACAAAAAAAAATGTAATCCCAACGAACCTAGACAAAAAAAATTCAAACCACTGCTCTGCTTTGATGTTCTGCTTGTAAAAATAATTAACTGGACAGGAGGCAAGTTACATCCTATGCAGAGGCCTACATCACTATGAATATATTCATCTGACTAATGAGAACATGGAAACAACTCTTTCTTCACACAGAATGGCACTCAGCAGCCATAGGACCTTCTTTGATATAGCACCAAGACTAAAATATTCAGCTGCATGCAGTTATATGCCTTCTCTATGTCCAGAAATACATCTGTAGACCATAGTGGTAACATCCTATAACCCTCCAATAGTTATTCAAATTCTAAAACAGATGATCCTGTCTTGTATAGCCAGGAGGGACCCCGCATTGCTCCTTCTGAATCAGAACTTGAACTATCAGGTAAAGTTTACTTTTCAGCATTTTAGCATAAATTTTCCCTTGTAGATTGAGGAACATGCTGTCTTTGTATTTGAAACACACTCTCACATCTCCCTTTAAAAACAATTGCTATCACCCCATTTTGCCAATCCAGTGGTACTGTCCTCACCTTTTGTGTAACATGAAAAGATGTGTTAATCAGAATGTGAGAACAATGTTCAGCACATTCAGAATTTCCAGCTGTATCTCACCTATGTCCAGGGCCTTGCCATCATAAAACTGTTTGATTGTCATAATGCCCTCATCTCTAGAAATGGACCTAGTCAGACCAGGTGCTGTTGATGCTGTTTTTCCACCTGCCAACAGCATTCCTAGTAAAGGTCAATATTCACCACCTCTGTTGAGCTGTATACTGTTTGTTTGCATTTCTTAACTGGGGTAGAACTCTGATCCATGTGGTCCTTTTTACACTGTACCCAGGAGCATTGTCTTGTTAAATAACTTGCTCAGAGTCACACAGTTAGATAAATGGAGACTGTTAGAACCAAACCCTGGACCTCAGGAAGCAGCCTAGTAACAGCCCAGTAGCCTTAGTCATCTGTACCATTATCCAGACAAAAGATATTTTAATCTTAATGTGTCAACAATGACCGATGAATTCGGCATTTCCCACCTGGGTTACCAGATGGTTTACTAAAACCTCTTGGTGGCCATTGAAGTATCATTCTATATGGCCTTATGAATGTTCTCTCATATCTAGGCCTTTACTTCCATGACTGCTTCAACTGTTGCATTTCTGGCATGCAGGTACCTGTCGGTTATATCTGAAACCCAAACCTACCCTCATGCAACAATATATAACAAACAGCAGTTGTAGGGTAGACATCATGGTAATCACAAGAATTGCACAGCAGTGGGTAAAGGAAAAATTCCCTGTTATAACACTGAACAGTGATTTTGAACAATGATCCCATTGTGCTTAATCTAATATAGTTACAAAATACACAAAGCCAACACACAACCTAATTTGATAAAAAGATGTTCAGGACCGACAGAGCATTTTGCTCCAAATATGAGCAAACATAAAAATGGTATATTCTAATCACACATGGACAATCAGATTAGACAAAAGAAAATATGACAACATGTTAAACCTCCCTGAAGGGTAAGTAAACATGACTGATGATTTATTAGTCAGGGATCCAACACAAAAGGAGCATGTCAGGGGACTGAAATTGTGTTAAACAGATTAAGACAGCATATCTTCAAGCTAAAGAACACAAAATCAGAAATACAAATCTGAAATATACATCTCATATTAAATGCCAGAGAGTCTGAAACCTGATCCAGTGAAAGTACTAGCAATTGTGCAAATGCCAGAGGCAGAAGGCAAGCAGCCATCACAAAGGCTGAAGGAATGAAGCAGCTTATTTCAAAATTTTGTATCTAATCTGCATGAAAGGCTTCCCTATACCTCACTGAGTGTACACTGTGCAAGCGTCTTTGTGGTAAAGGGCAGCTTCCTGATGTTGACCTCCCCCATCGCGGTTTTCCATAGAAAACTTCTGCATCTGCAGTTTCTAAGCATGTGCCAACAACTTTTGTTTTTGAACTATCTCTTTTTTTTCAGTGTTTGCATGACAGTGGAGTTGACACTTATACTTTCTGGAGGGGGGGGGGGTCCCTATGTTGATGGTAATAGGGGAGCAGCCCTCCCTCAGAAATGTTCTCTATAAGTTGAACTCAGTGGTTTGAGACCTTCTCAAGTTGAATGTCTGGGACTAATACATGAAGCTCTGAAAAAGGATAGCAATGTCTGTTACAAAAGCACTCAAACATTAATGTTCTATGATATGAATACGCCAGCTGATTTGAAAGCAGATACCAATCAGTATGTTATAGGAGCTGTAATCCTGCAAGAAAAAAGAATAGTTCCTATGGATCAAGAGAATTCAGCGAACGCATGAAGGAGATGATCTCAAGCAGAAAAGGAACTGAAAAAAGTGTAATGACTATAAGAAATTCAATATATATGTCAGTGGTAAAAAAGGTAAGGTGAAAACAGTCCACAAATGCTTGCAAAGAACATTAAGGAAGTTTTTGTATGAACCTCCTCTGAGATTGCAAAGCATGTTACTTAATCTACAAAAATATGAAATGAAAGTAAGATGAAGAAAGGACAATAAACTATTTACAACAGATATATTGAGGGGAACATATTTATCAGACAAACAGGTAGAATTACTGAAAGAAGAATTTAGGAGTCTTTCGGTAATGTAGCAGTTAACAATAATGAAAAAATGAAAAGGTATTTCAGGAGTATATGGATACTTACTTCAAAAGTTAATAAAATTTTACAATAAGATCATCAGTAAAGAAATAAATTCAGTGTTATTTTACTTTCAGGGAAGATATAATTTTGGTCTAGGGTTTGATGTTTAAAGCTATCAAAGTAATAGTACCCAGTCAGTTTAGAAAATACATGCTTGATATATTGTATGACTCATAGCTACATAAAGGGGGCACATCCACTGAGCTATCAAATTACAGGCCACAGCCCATTATGTCCACACTACGCCAAAAAAAAAAAAAATGTATACACAAACAACTAGTATATTACCTAACCCAAACTCTCTAATAGCCTAGCCACATGACATGGTTCAGACCCACACCCACACACACACACCCTCCTCTTCTCTTTCTCGAAACCATAAAAGAATGAAAAAAATATCAAAAAAATATCTTTTTTGACTCTTTTTGACTTGACTTTTGACACCACCAACCACCAACCTACTCTCTACTCTAAAACTAACTCTATCTAGATAACAAAATTGGTTTCCTGCCTTGGTTACCTGCCTCTGTGCAACACAAGCAACTCTGTACTCTCAAACTCTCACCTAATTCCCACTAATTCAGTGGGTCCCAGGGTTCCATTCTTCTACCTCTTCTCTTTCTTCTTTTTTCATTAATGATCTCTCAAAATCATTCCAGACTCTTCAATCCATTAATCACTCATGCAACTGACACTAATTTGATCGACAAATAATCAGAATAATCTCTGCTATCCAAAACCCAAGTCTGTTTCACCACAGAAGAAGACAGGTAGTGTGTCATCCATCAATCATCAAAAAAAAACCAACCAAATTACTTTTTTTCCATCCCACCCATAAACCTACTTATACACACAATTTAAATTAATAAAAAATGGGACCCATTATTACCGGACACTATACTACTAAGCGTTACCATTGACAATAAACTTGAAAACTTTATCACATGACACATCACAACCAAACTGTAAAAAAAACAGGGGGGTCCAATCCCCTATCCTATATAGAATAAATCCCCGGCCAAAATGGCAAAAGTCCTTTCAGCCTCTTGCAGTCCTCTCCCCTTTCTCTCCTCCTCACCACAAACATACTAATCAACACAAATCTAAATAACTTTGTTGCTATTTACTTATTGCTTGAACTATATATGCCTGCCTTGCCCAATATTGCCATGCCCAAACAACCTTGCATTACATTAACCAGCCTTGCTCAGTTCCCAAATCTAACCAGCAGCAACCAACACCAATAACTGACGCCAATCTTCAACCTGACACACACACCATGACTGCACCTAAAAACTAACTAACTCATCCCTAAATCTACCCTACTCATCAAATCAAATACTTGTTTCAAATGGTAAATGTTCAAATAGGGGGTGAATTCTTGTAATTTAGGGGTGACTCTCTCTTTGCCATTCCATCTTCCTCCCCAACTCACCTCCCCAACCTCCCAAAACTCCCTCCCAAAATTCCATCAAAAAAAACCCAATGCCAATTTCTCCACTATCAAAACCAACCATTTACTCCCGAAATTCTATGTTCTCTAAATCCCACTAACAAAATTTAAAGATATTACTAAGAATCAGAAGTTACTTTAAAGTTTATTCTATTTTTCTATTTGTTTTTTTGCTTATTTTTTTTTTTTTTTTTTTTTATTTTTTTTTTTTTTTTTCTATTTTTTATTATTTATTAAATATATATATGTGTATGTAATTAATATATATATAATGGAAAATGTGGAAATGTTTCCATTCTCCGCGTGTGGAAATGGGAATGTAAATAAATAAAAATGGAAAAATAAATAAATAATAAAATAAATAATAACTAACAAAGGAAGAGCAAACGTTAAGAGGTTTGGGCCTCTGATGTTGATTAAGACTAGACAGGTAATATAGAGCAGTGCTATCAGCAATTAGTAATATAACAATAATCCAATGGAAATGCCTCCAAACCCACTACTAGTCTGTCTGTCTGTGGAGCTGATTGGGCACTGATTGTTTTCCACTTCAAAGAAACATTGTATTTCATCTGGCTTAATTAATATTATTCCAATTTCCATAGAATAATCAGACTGATAAACACAACATGTATGTCAGAGCAGTGTATTAAAGCTTATATTTTCAAGACAGGGGTTACAAAAGTCATAACTGACAATGGTCCACAATGAATGAGTCAGGAATTTAGAAGATTTCTGCCATCCTGGAAATTTGGACATATAATTATTCATACTGTAATGGACAAATGGAAAGAGCTGTCCAAATAGTAAAGAATCTCATTAGAAAGAGTTATAGTAAAACTATGAGGACTGATACCTTGCAATTTTGGAATATAGGAATAATCTACTGCAATGGCTTGATCTCTTACTAGCTCAACCATTAATGGGCAAAATGTTAAAAAGTAGATGGCCTTCTTCAGCTACATAGTTGGTACCAGGCAATGAACACAAAGTAAAGGAAGTAAATTGGCAGAGACAGTACCTCTGTAATGAAAAATAAATGAATAAACGCATAAAATAGAAAGCTACTAGATTTGCAAGTTGGAGACAAAGTAGGAATACAGAAGCCAGCTTAAAGCCTACAACCCAAAGCTGAGATACTTGATAAAACTGCTGGACAAGCATCCTATGTAGATCATGAGGAAGATAATAAGCTGTACAGGAGAAATTGTAGACATTTGTACAATTTACTTAAAATAACAGAGACTACAGATTCTTCCTTTTGTTATGTATCTCCTTGAAACATAAAAAATATCAGAACACTAAAACACATTGCTAAAAAAAATTTTGAAATCAACTCGGTTCATTTGTTACTCTTCCAGATGATCCCAACTAAGTACTTCTATATCAAATTGGTATTTCAGTCCATTCCTCTGATGTCCAGAATTTTGCAGAATGTCCAGATTTTTGCCTTGTATTTCGATCAGTTCCTCATAAAATTAGTGGTTTTCTGGCAAACTGTTAAGGATTTAAGTCATTCAATAATGACAGACATTTGAGTTTCAAACTTCATATTCTTCAGAAAATGCAAGCTAAAGCAAAATCTATTATTCTAACTACTTTCTAAGTTTCTAAGAACAATATTTAGAATCTGTCCCTGATTTTGGACCTCCCCTCCCTCCTTATTTTTGACTTTGTCCAAAATGCTTATGCCAAGCAGTTGAGAGGTATAGTTCAACATGAAGCCTAATGAAGTCCTGGCAAGGGGAGACAATTACTCATTTGGGATAGGCTCTAAGAACAGCAAATAACCTGACCTTTTTGTCAAAATAGTTTTTACCATTGTATTTTATTGTTATGATATCTATTCGTTTATTTATATATTTACTTGATTTGGTAACAGGTTAGGTGAGCTGAACACCTTTCAACCATAACCCATACCACAAGGCAGTAAAATATACTTTGATATTCAGAAATTCTTATTATGATGCAGAAACATTCTCTCGGTAAGACTTTCTGATTCAGACCCTGGTCTCCCACTATGGGTTTTCTCTCATGGTGGCCTTAGCACAATGAGCTGTCTTACTGGCAAAGCTTCATGTTAATGTAGCAGTCCAAGGGAGCAGATAATGATAATTATGATAATTAGTGATGTTCTCTCCATAATAAAAGTAACTTGGACAGGCAATTCAAAGAACAGACAGTATCTGCAGTGTGAATATGTATGGTATTAGGAAGAAAATTAAGTCCAAGAAATATTGAAATTACTGCACTGATTGTGCATCTTCAGGCAATTATCGCAAATAGCTGTATCTCAGAGACCAAGTGGCAGAAGGGGCATATTGGTGACTGCTATTGATTTGGTTTTATCCATTATCTCTGAAGTAGCAACATACATAAAGGAGTTTTAGCTGGTCTATTAGATTAGTCCTAAAATGTGGGTAGTTGGATTTATTGCACATTTCTTCTGAGATGTGATTCCAGTTAGCTGGGATAACAGTCTTAAAATGCTTTTCACCACTGGCAACTACAAATTGAGATTTATTTAGTGTTAGTTTCAGTGTCTGTTCAAAGATAATATGGGAGTATCTTTATTTTTAGTCTATGCCTGAGAGAAGAGCAATATCTTTTAGTAAGTATTTTTAAGGTGAGTGTAGGCAACAGAAGTGATGTATGGGCTGGTATCTCTGACGAATTCCAGAGATGTTCAGCATCTGAGAGTTTGTTTCCTAACTGAGCAACAGAAGTTCTGTCGCTCAGATAACTGAGAAACCAGTTTAACATATTATTCCTAAAAATATATAAAGCTGAGCTTAAAAATAAGTAGTTGATGGTCAACACATTCAAATGCTTTTTGATGTCTATTTGTACAGCTTGTACTGGACAGTGTGTGTTATGAGTCATAGACTAAGATTAGTGCTAAGGTGTCGCTACCTGTTGAAAAGCTATTCAATAGTTTATAGTTACTAATGTGCAAATGCATTACTTTTTCAATTGTTTTTTTTCTTTTCTTTTTTTAACACCTTTATTAAATTATCACATAAGACATAGGCAAACATACATTTATATATAAAAAAAAACAGGCTAACACATTCACAGTTACAAGCATTATATATCACATATATTCTTTTATACGATTATCATCAATTCAGAATTACATAAATTGATCAAATCCTGCCTTCCCTTAAACCTCATTCCTCTTGCTCCAAAACATTATTCTAAATGCATTATTCCCATAAAATTTCCTTTTTATTATTTAATTTGCCCCCACATTTTTCTAAAGATCCCACTTCCAGTTCTTTTAACTCTGTTACAATATTCACTACCTCAGATTGACCTTAATCTCCATTTCATAGTAATTGTTTTTTTGGCAACCACCAGAATTAAACTTAACAAGGCCTTACTACGTCTAGGCGATTCAGATCCTGAATCTCAGCTCTAAAAATAATTCCCTTAGTTGTACACATTTGCTCATACACTATTTCTGATAGAGTACTCTATAGGGAATTTTTAAAGTCTGCCAACTCATTACACTCCCAAAACATATGTTCTCGGTTACAATTTTCTTCCCCATCACCCTTCCAACATTTGCTATCCACCTGAGGAAAAAATATTTGGAGTCTGCTTGGAGTATAAAATACCTATGCAAACACTTCCAAATTCTAAATCTTCTGGAGTTTGTTGCTTATTTATAAGCCACACACATGTCCTCCCTTTATTCCCTTCTGAATTAATTATCCAGTCTTTCTTCCCAATCTTTTCAAGCCTCCTTTGACTCATTCTTATAGCTGTCATGCAACATTTTACATGCCCTACTAACTATCCCTGTTTTAGCAGCAGCTTCTGTTCTTGATTCAACTAAAAACTCTACCAGAGCAGGTTTTTCACATAGGATTCCTCTATCCCTTTCTCTTTACCTATACTCTGATATCAATCCTTGATGGGTCTATGTCACATAATCGAACTTCCAAAATTTTGAACACCATATGTTCAAACTTGGAAGTTCGAAATGTGATAATATCGAAACCTCAGAACAGCAAAATTTTCCCAGGGAAAAAATTTGCTGTTCCGAAAAACACTCACACAACACAAGCACACCAAAAACCTAAGAAACCTACCCTAAACCTTACATACACAACTATCTATGCACTAACCTTAAACCAAACCCTAACCCTAAGGCCCGTCACTATCGTACACTTACCTTACCCGCACACTAACCCTTACGTCTGTCACTATCACACACTTACCTTACTTGCACCCTAACCCTAAAGTCCATCACTATTGCACACTTACCTTACCCGCACCCTAACCCTAAAGTACGTCACTATCGCACACTTACCTTACCCGCACCCTAACCCTAAAGTCCATCACTATTGCACACTTACCTTACCTGCACCCTAACCCTAAAGTCCATCACTATCGCACACTTACCTTAACCCATTCCGTAACTTTCACACCACAGTGGAGAAAATGTCAAAGCTGCAGAAACAGCCAACCAAATTCTTTCCCTGGGAAAGAATTTGTATTTCCGCAGCTTTGACATTTTCTATTTTCGAACTTCCCCATTTGAACGTCTGGTATTTGAACATCTGGAAGGTCGATTAAATGACATAGGCCCATCCTTGATAGGGAAGGCAGTCCCTAGCCTGCAGTCCAAATGTCATACTGGCCTTTTCTTAGTCTATTTTCTTTCCCCTCCCCTGGTTATTTGCTCCCAATACATTGGGTCATTGGACAGTTTTCTCCAGTAAATTCCAGTTCTCTCTTGCCTGTTCATTATAGCCCTAATTACAGTCATCCCTACTGACAGAATCCTTTCTCCATTCTTGTGTTGGCTTAGTTCTTGGAATAGTTTCGGCTAGCTTATGAATATAATCTTCTGTATCGCTGCTGTTAATCTCCTTAAGGATCTGCATCCAAAATCCTACTCTCTCCTTATTTCTTGAATTTCCTCCCCTGCTTCATCATCATCCATTTCCACTTTGAATTATAGCTTTCTGCTTATGTTATGTATATGAGCCTTAACCATGTAGCTCTAAAATATCCCTTAAAATAACTTTTTCAAGTATTTGTCACGGAATAGAGGCAAGTCAGGAAGCACTAGTCCTGAGGATTAACAGGAGAAATGTTTTTGGCAGTAAGGTGTTACAAGGGCATGCTTAAATCAAATGATATATCTGTTCCAGAGGTTTAGTTATAAATTGTGTTGCCATCTTAATGGGTATGAGGTAAACTGCATATGGGTTTGGATGGCTGGTTTTGGTAGTTTCTCAAGGTATTCAAGAACAGTTTTTGAGGACACTGATTTAAAATGAAATAGAGTTTATGTCTGATGGGTTTGTATTTATAAATATAGTCTGGTTTCTTATGTTGGTATGTTGATATTTGGAGTAAAGTCTTTATAATCATTTGTTTGCAGGTGAATGTAAGTATATTTATTATTGGATGGGTTGGGTACCTAAAGATGCCCAGAATGGTATGCTTTGATAGACTAGTAATTATTTTTTGCTGCCTGGCTAAGTACTTTTAAATTCCTTTTTTTTAGTGAAATCTTTATCTAAGGCTAAGGAAGTTACCAAAATTAGTGGTGTTTTGTGCCTTTTTACTGGTGCCATGCCATGTCTTTTAGTTTCATTTATCTTTTAAAGTCAAAGTAGAACCAGAGGCAACCTGATTCAGATTTTTGTGGCTTTAAATATGTCTGTCACCAGGGTTACTGGAAATTTTAATGAAAGTAGAGCTAGATATTGTACTGGATAAGTTTTTTGGAGTAACTGTGACTGGTTAAGTGTTAAAAGTTCTGTGTATACATTGTTGAGACTACAGATGGGGGGAGTATTTCTTGCTTTGAAAGAAAAAAATAGAGCAGAAAGTGGTTAGTTAAATGTAAGCTTTAACAACTATACCTAACATACTACATGTGAATATTTATGTTAAGTTGCAGTTTCATGAAGATGTATAATCAAATGTGTCATGACCAGTCCTGAAGAAAATAAAGGCTATGAAAAGTGTAACAGTCAAGAGTTGCATAGACATACTCCTGATGACGTATCTCCAAATGAAGCTGTAGTGCAGCAAAAAGTGATCCAAGAGCAAGACCTGATGCTAACTATAAACAATATTGTTAGTTTTCCAGAAAGGCCAAGTCAGTAGAACAAGGAAAACTTTCATCAGAATGCATTCACACACAAAAAAGTTTACAACAACCACCCAGTTTATTGAAATATGTATAAACAACAAAAACATTGTTTTTTGCAGTGGGACAAGATCCATGTA
Source organism: Protopterus annectens (assembly GCF_019279795.1). Lineage (NCBI taxonomy): Eukaryota > Metazoa > Chordata > Ceratodontiformes > Protopteridae > Protopterus > Protopterus annectens. Next base: position 891,380,059 of record NC_056741.1, on the reverse strand, counting down.
CCTCCACACTACTTTAAATGTTTACCCTACTGTTGTGCTATATTGGGTTTAAAAGTTAAATACGTTTCATTATCACAATGATGCAGAATCATGGCATAAATACAAAGAATATAATAATTTTGAGATTATAGAACAGTGGAGTAAATGTAAACATTGTCAGCCACTGACCAATTAAAACACACTTGATGAAGAAGCCAAAAGCAATACGTTACTGACCAGACAGTTGTAGAGACTGTTATGAGTTAAACATGATTTAAAAGCCTGAAAGGACGCATTATTAAAAATGTTGTTTTCTGTGTGTACCAAAGTTTTAATTTTTATTAACGGTTAGTTTACAGTGATCACTATAATAGATACACACTTTTTACTTAAAAAGGCAATGTTAGATACAGAGTACGTATCTTTAATATTGCACTAGCTACAGTGTTTTTTATGTCATCTGATACCAGATGTTCCTGAGAATTCATATGGAATATAGGCTCCATGAGAGAGACCATCATGCTCTGGGAAATACTATATAATAACAATGAAGAAACTGGCCAAGTCAGCATATGATAAATTAAGAAAATAAAGTAAATAACAATATAAGGGAGACAGAAGTAGGGATGGAAGGACAGTTGGCCGCTGGAATCAAAGACAACATGAAGAGCTTTGCGGGTACAGTAGGAAAGCTAAGGAGGTAGAAGGGGCATAGAAAATGTGTTAAAGATGAGAAAACACACCAGGAGGCAAACACATAAGCAAAAATGGTAAACAAATTCTCCTATTCAGTTTTATTTGAAAGAAACAGAAAAGGATAACAGCATGGAAAGGGGTAAAAGGACAAAATTAGGTAGTGAACAGATAGAAAAGCAACACAGGAAGAAGTCATGGTGATCTGGCACCTTAAACACAATTAGTTACAGGTCTCAAATGGAATTTTTCTGAGGATTCTCAAGAGGCTGGAAGAGTTGCTGAATGAATTTTTGGAATGACTGTTTAGTGTGTGTGTGACTGGAAAAGGGAGCTGGGACTGTGTAAGGAGTGACATAAAAATGGTGTCAGTGCACAAAGCAGGGGAAAGAAAACTAACCCAAGTAATTTCATTCATCTTCACCGCCATAACAGACAAGGTAATGAAAAGGATTTTACAGAACATACTGATAGACTGTGTGGCTGATCAACTACTGGGGGACACCAGCTAATTTAGTCAGTCAGTCAAAGGAACAAGTCAGACAATCTTAGTATGATTTATGGCTAGGTATTTAAGGAAAACTGGTCCACCTAGATTTTATCAAAACATCTGGTATTGCCCCACACAAGAATCTAATAATTCAAATTATGAAGCAAGGATGGTGACGTGCATGGAAAACTTGTCATAAGAATACAAATAAATGATTATCATCAGATGTAATGATCAAAGAAGGGGATGACAACCAATGGAATGCCACAGAAGTCAGTGTTTCAGCCAGCATTATTTATTGTATACATGCTGGATGTTTTGATAAGGACAGAAAACAGGATAAATAACACCAAGACTGAAGGTGTGACAGAAATGTAGTGGAGAGGCAGGCTGAGGGAAGACATACAAGAAAAATCAGTGACTGAAATCCAGAGCTAACAAGTAAAGACTGTTGTATTTTGGCAGTAACAATCCTGGGGGAGCACATGTGATGATGGGGTGGTTTGAGAACAAAGAACAGGAAAACAGTCTGGGGATTCTGATCAGAGCTGTAATGAATCATGAGGAACATAGTGACAAGAAAGTAACATACAATGGCCAGTAAGATGATGAGAAAACTAGACTCAAAAGAAGAGGGGGTAAATCTGTCAATGCAAAGGGCATTCATGCAACTACTTAAGGAAAATAGCATGCAGTTCTAGTGTCCATTCAGACAGAATGAGATAAGGCTACTGGGAAAGTTAGCATGGGAAACAAGTAGGGTGGTTCTTAAGACTGAGTAAATGAACTGTAAAGAACGGCTAATATAACCAGTAATGTATACAGTGAGGAAAAGGACAGGATGAGAAAAATTATGTTAAAATTTGTAATGGGAGGTGACATTGAGAAAGGGTAAGGCTAAAAAAGAAAAAAGAAAAATGGGAACAATATGTACCAAGAGGAAACAACGCTCTAAAAGCCTAAAATAATGGTGGGGGGGGGGGCAAAGGCCCAAAAATAGGGACAGATTTAGATATTGTTCTTATAAACTTTGAAAGTTGCTAGAATAACAGGATTTGTGTTAGCATGCATTTTCTGAAGGATATTTTTATTTTATTTTTTATTTTACATTTGTTGACCAGGCTAGTCTAGCTGGAATTATTTCCATTTTCAGTAGAGGCCCGGGGAGAAAAGCTCCACAAGATATACAAAAAACATACATTTGAAGTAATATACAAGAAAATCACCAGGATGAATGTAAAGACAATAAAAAAGTTAGTATACAAAAACTGTTTACAAGTAGGAAGAGATATCATTTCCTATAAACAAACTAAACTACTGAGAAGCATAAATCAGGGAAAGGTGGTAGGGAGAGGAAGTGGGAGAAAAAGTAAGAGTCAAGTAAAAAAGAAAGGATATGAAAGGATTAAGCAAACTTTCAGAGAAGAGGAAAAGAAGTAAGTGAGAGAAGGGATAGTTGTTCAGCGAAGAGGGAGAGAGATATGGGGGTAGTAAGGAGATAGAGTGGGGTAGAAATTTAGTCAGGTTTAGTGCAGGAACAGAGCCAGTGGTTTTTCAAGTGTTCTTTTATTCTTTGTTTGAAGAGGGGCAGTGATGAGATTAGTGTTATGTCACTGGGTAGTAGATTCCAGTTCCTTCCTACTGTGCTAGAAAAAAGAGAGTCACCAGCTGAGTTATTGGACTTTGTTAATTGAATAATATGAATTCTGAAATTCAAATGTATGTCATTATTTAGTGATTTCAATCTGCAGTGATTTACCAGAAAACCGTAAATTTTATGAGGAACAGACCAAAAACATGAGACAAAAATCTGGACATTCTGTGAAAATCTGGACATATGAGCAGTATGTAGACAGATGGGTAAGCAAAGAAAAATAATCTTTGAAGAGTGGCTACATTAAGGGAAGGATTTCTTTTCAGCTGTATGCAACAGTACCTGAGGTATATCACTATACACTCTTCACATAGCTGGAAGTAGTATAAACATGCATGTGAAAATCCTTAATTTGCCTTATCCTTATGTTAGGAATACGAATGATGTGAATAACATTTAGGATCTTGGAATTACAGTATGTAGGGACATTAAGTTTGACTTGCATTTCATAGATATAATTAGAAGATGTTATTTAGAAATTAGAAATAGTTTGAGAATTATCATTTGTAGGGATAGAGAGGTATTTCTTCCAATTTATAAAACTGTTGTGAGACCTTTAATAGAATATGCCGTGAATGTATGTATGTTTAATTTAACACAGAGTAAAAGAATGAAAACGATACAGAAATTCTTTAATCAGCAGGTATAGTCTATTCAGGGGGATTTAGCTTTTATTTGTAAGTGTATCAAGTGTGAAAGTTTAGAGGCTAATGTTGGCATAACAAGAAAATCTCACCAGAGATAAACAAGGAATGGAGAATATCTGGTGGAAATTGCTAAATATAAAGCTGAGCTCTTGGAGATTTATTTTCATTTTGGAGCAAGATGTTGGTGGAGCCTGTTGCCTCTTAAAATTACAAAAATAAGCACTGTTTGTTTGTTTGAACAACCATTAGATAGGATTATGGGTGACAGGTTTTATGGCACCAGGTGTATTGGAGGTAGGGTCCTTGAAGATCTGTTAAGCTCTGGGTCTGTACTTTAGAACACTGAACATTTAACACTGATCAGTATCTCTCAGTGGCTACTTATGAAGGCTGCTAGTAACATTAAACAGTATTGCTTGATGGCTATTTATGAAGGCTGCTAGACCCTACCCTCTCATTTGGCCTCCAGCAGCTTTAAAAGGCCCATTCCTTTAAGGTATACAGTAGATACCAGGAGTACAAGATGAAGCGCTGAGGCATTGAGAGTCAGAGGACAAGAACCAGCTGGGATGAAAAGCTAAGTAACATTAATATGAAAAATTGATGTGTTAAGTTTAGCTGAAATACGTGCACGTGTGTGTGTGTGTGTGTGTGTGTGTGTGTGTGTGTGTGTGTGTGTGTGTGTGTGTGTGTGTGTGTGTGTGTGTTTTGGGGGTTTAGAAAGCATACCTCTCAGTGTTTGTTTCCAATGTGAATTAAAAATTAAGCTAACAGAAATCGGCTATTAAGTTGTTATTCTGAACTGTATCATTTCCTTTAAGTGATATTGCAGACATTATTTAATATGCAGTAGCCTGTGTTTAGATTACTAATGGATAACCTTAATTCAGAAGTACTCAAACATCTTGCAGGTAGTAAGCAAATCCCAAACTGTAAGCTATTGCACCCTTATATGTTCATAGACTGTCTACGGCCTGTCAGTCATTACTAGGACAGAAAGTAGATTACTGTTTCATTTCACTTGTTTGCAAATGAAAATGAATCAGTTCGCCTTCCTTGTCTTCCCTTTTAATGTGATCATCAGCTTTCTATGCCTATTTTTTCCTTTTTCACTGAGCAGTTACTATTCTTTCCTGAAGCAGGCTACTGCGTAGAACTTTGCAAGTCTCCTAAGACTGGCTAAATAAGGTATAAACAGCTATTAACTGAAGAACCAGCACTGGTAAACGTCAATGTCCTTTAAATAAATATAAGCAGTTTTATAGGACATACTGTTAATGCTACATAGGCAGCATCATTCACCGATGCAATAAGATTCTTAGCCAATTCTGTTATTCTGTGTTTTATTCTTATTGCTGATGTAATTTTTCCCGAAGGAGTGAAAGCCTACTTGGATACAAGGTCAGCTGTATGTCTAAGACAGTTGTTTTGTTATGGTATTATCTTGGTCCAGCATATTCTATAATGAATTTTCACATGTTTAAAGTGTAAATGAAAGCTCCCCCCTTTCTCTCTCTCTCTCTCTCTTTCTGCCTCTGATTTGAACTGATATGTAATGACAAGATTATGTAAAATTTGCAGTGATGTTGACCTAAATAAGAGAACATATTTTAAAAGAGCTTTATCTTCCAAGGCAGGGATATTCCATATCTTGCAAAGAAGCATCCATTTCTCATCTGTTAAATGGTAAAGCATGCAGCAGCAGCAGTATCTAATCCCAGCTTGTGTAAGTGTTGCACACTTTGGTACGAGTTTGAGCTGTACTTCCATTTTACAGTTAGTTCCCAAGTTTTGAGATAAAGCACTGCTTGAAAAAGGCATCATTTATTACATTTCCGTCTAGTTATTTACAAACTTGTGGATTTTCACAAGCTGCTGTTTACAGCAAACCACATACAATAAAGTCTGGACAGTGAACACAGATGTGAATGAAAAAACAGCAGTAGAAAACATTGTTAAAAACAATACTACTAATATTATGTGAATGTGATCTTTCGTCGCATTTTATGCACACAGTCCAGTTCATAAAAGCTCTTACTCAATGAACTTTTCTTAATATTGTTCATCCATGCACAAGAAAAGGAAACCCAACAGTTTTCTGCATTTTTTCAATGCATATATACATTAAAAAAGTGTTCCACATTTACTTAGTAAAGCTAGATTGAAATTATATGCAAATGAAACAAGTTGAAAAGATAATCACCTGACCAGGATCATGTTAATTCTCTCAAAAGGAAGTGAATACTACTTTTTCGCTTTTTTTCACAGAATACTGTTTGCTAGGGAATAAAAGAAAACCAATTGCAATAGATAAAGAAAGAACATAGCACTAAAATGATTCTTCAATGAAGAGAACCCCCTACACCTCAGTCAAGTAGCAGTCTGTACCTTCTGTACTGCCTACATATTATAACTAACTCTGAAGTGACTTTATATTGCAGAAAAGGCCAAACTCCAAAATTGTCAGCAACCGCAAATTTCAAGCATTTTCCTAGTGAGTAAGGTATGTCCAATGAAATAGCAGTTCACTGAGTAGATCACTGAAACAATGAGTGGATTCCAAAATAATTTACAGTGAGACGAAGGTTTTGCTCCAAAGTTACAATGTGTTTCAAGATGCCTGGATGTCCAAAAGCAGATCCATAGATGCTGTACGATAATGCACACTTGCACAAAAGGTCACTAGTATCCTGAATGATACACCTGATTCTGTAACAAAGTTATAGCATACAGACCCCATTTAGAGAGAGTACATAAATTGAGAACACAGGTCAATAAACAGTAGTGTGGAACATGGAAAGGATATATTATCCAGCATACTGTGTGACACATGATCATAGTCAGTGGTGTGGAACATGGAAAGGATATATTATCCAGCATACTGTGTGACACATGATCATAGTCAGTGGTGTGGAACATGGAAAGGATATATTATCCAGCATACTGTGTGACACGTGATCATAGTCAGTGGTGTGGAACATGGAAAGGATATATTATCCAGCACACTGTGTGACACATGATCATAGTCAGTGGTGTGGAACATGGAAAGGATATATTAGGGTCTATATTAGATCAGCGAATGCTTAAAAAAGCGAACGCTGATTGATCAAACTTATTTAAGCAAATTTTTTAAATATCGAAGCAACAGAAACACAAATTTTTTCCTAGGGAAAGAATATGGTTGTCCGTTTCTGTTGCTTCGGTATTTTCAGTGCTGTGGTGGAAAGTTACAGGTCGGATTCAGGTAAGTGTGTGATTGTGTGGATGTGAGTGTTATGGTGGGTTAGGTGAATTAGGGTTAGGGTGCGGGTTAGGTATGTGTGCGATTGTGTGGACGTGAGGGTTAGGGCAGGTTAGGTGAGTTAGGGTTAGGGAGTGGGTGAGGTGAGTGTGCAATAGTGACGGACCTTAGAGTTAGGGTTTGGGTTAAGGTAGGTGGATAGTTAGCGGTGTGTGTATAGTTTAGTGTAGGGTTAGGTGTCAGATTTTAGGTGTATGTATGTGGATTGCTGTTTGTTTGGTGTGCTTGTGTTGTGTGTATGTGTTTTGGATCAGTGTTTTTTTTCCCTAAGAAAAAAATCGCTGATCTGACAGTTCAAGATTGTAAGCTTTAGCTTACATAAGTTCGATCAATCAACATTCACTTTTTTAAGCATTCACTGATCTAATATAGACCCATATATTATCCAGCATACTGTGTGACACACGTGATCATAGTCAGTGGTGTGGAACATGGAAAAAATATATTATCCAGCATACTGTCTAACACACGTGATCATAGTCAGTGGTGTGGAACATGGAAAGGATATATTATCCAGCATACTGTGTGACACGTGTGATCATAGTACATGCTGTCTAGTGAAACTTGCATCACCTGTCTCTTCCCCAACTCCCCAACTCTGCCTATTGACTGCTGTCACCTAGATGCTTGACAGCACGCCCAGAGCAGGCATGCACCATGACATGTGTCATGTGTACATATATGTGCGTGTGCGTTTTGTGTGTGTGTGTGTGTGTGTGTGTGTGTGTGTGTGTGTGTGTGTGTGTGTGTGTGTGTGTGTGTGTGTGTGTGTGAGCACATAGGTCTGTGTAAATAATTGGTAGAATACACATTTGTGTGACACATAATTCGTCTAACATTTTGATCTTAAACACAATTGGTTGACAACACATTTGTGTGAAAATATTTGTTGTAACCACATTTAATTGACAGATGGGAAGTACTGATAGAGCGTTATTACATTTGTTGTATGGAACATAATGTCTGCCGATGGAATGCTTTAAGCAGTATAATGTAGAGATATTCCTATCCAGCACATAACACAGATCAGTGTTTCACTGTAAATCACTACCAGTGCAATGTCTAAGTGTGCGCTGGCAGTCACTGCCTGCTTTGAGAGATATCTCCCCTCTTAGAATTATTGCATTCGTGAAGGTTATATATCTAATTTGGGAGTGGGGGTGGGAGGCTTGCCACCCTACAAAAAAACAAAAAAACACGAAGTTACCTTTTTCACAGTCTCACACATTCCATAGTTCTCATTGTCGATGAGTGTGATGTCCTTTTTTCAAGCATATTACATCTAGGCCAAATATTTTCACACAAAGATGTTGTAGGGCAGTTGTGTTTTAGATCAACATGTTTAGATGAATTTTGTATCACTCAAATTTGTATTCAATCAATTTATATAGACTCTCTCTCTCTCTCTCTTTCTCTCTCTCTCTTTATATATACATATATATATATATAAATATATATGGATCTACCTCATAACACCAAAAAGTGAAAACACCGACAACGAGATCATTGACACCACAACACTGACAGTTGAAAAACACGAATGTTCACATGCCCGACAAACCACAATCCTGACAGTCAACAAAACAAAACAAATACCTTTTCCAAAAAACACACACACAACACAAGCACACCAAAAACCTTACAAACCTACACTAAACCTTACATACACAACTATCTATGCACTAACCTTAACCCAAACCATAACCCTACGGTCCATCACTATCGCACACTTACCTTATCCGCACCCTAACCCTAAAGTCAGTCGTTATTGCACACTTATCTTACCCTAACCCTAAAGTCCATCACTATCGCACACTTACCTTACCCGCACCCTAACCCTAAAGTCTGTCACTATCGCACACTTACCTTACCCACACCCTAACCCTAAAGTCCGTCACTATCGCACACTTACCTCAAATGCACCCTAACCCTACAGTCTGTCACTATTGCATACTTACACAGTTGCACTCATTTCCCATGTCGGTGTTTTCAGCGTCGGGATTTCGAACTGTCAATTATTTCCGTTGTCAGTCTTCCGGTGTCAGTCTTCTCGTTGTCAGCGTTTACAGCTTTTGTTGTTCTCAGGTAGATTCCTATATAGATATATAGATATATATATATATATATATATATATATATATATATATATATATATATATATATACATGTGTGTGTGTGTGTATAGGTGTACTTCAAAGTATTGAAATTTCACAACATTGAACCATCGATCATCAAAGACCAGATGGTCGATGCTGTAAATTATCGAACAAAAAAAAAACAAAATCTAACATATAAAAAAGTCTTCTTGCATGTTTTTGCAGGTAGACAAGCCCCCTGCACAACCCACATGGGGGTCTGCTCCCCCCATACCCTCTGCTACTTAAATATACAAACTCTGAGATCGCACTACAATGAAGAGAATGGTAAATTTCCTGTTCCACACTGTACTGCGATCTCCATTCACAATGTTCGATATTTCACAACTTCAGTCATCTGGTCTTCACAGATCAGAGGTTCGATGCTGTGAAATTTCGATGCTTTGAAGTAGACCCATATATAAATATATATATATATATATATATATATATATATATATATATAAACATGTACATTCATTAGAGACATATATAGAAGGATGTAGTAATTAGTATAAAACTAAAAAGCATCAATGTTCTTCGTGTCAACCAAAAATAATTAAAAAATAAAAAAAAAATAAAATAAAATCACAGAGCATAGTGCATGCTCTAAGAAATAACACTGCATCATTCTATTAAGAATCAGTGTTTTTTACAGGAAGCAAGCCACCCTGCACTCACCCACTCACAACTGCTGCTAAATAAATATTCTAAATATGAGAGAGCAGAATACTGGGAAAAGGACATATTCCTCAGGCCCAGTATTATAGCCTTTTCATATAACTGTTGAGTAGCTGCTCCTGTCAATCAAATTGTATTAACAAAAGAGGTGTTGAGTAATCCACCGTTCGACCTGTTGCATACCTTTAATATATATATACATATTCCTGTCACATTAGAATTTGTATGAATATATCAATACATAGCAAACATTAATATACTGAATATCTACCTTCACTATGTATAGATACATAGATAAACTGTCAAACAGATTATTAAAATTAAAAAGACAGATAGATACCCAGCTAGACAGAGAGATAGATGAATATTCAATTTATCATGAAGTGGGTGTTTTTTTTCTAGCTCTAGCTACTATATGAGCAGGCATGCAGCAGCTTATAGCCTGCATATCAAAGATGTACAGACTGCATATCGCCTACTCTGAGATGATCCCTGCCTAACATATAAAGCTATGTCAAACCCAGAGCTGTTGGACATGGTACACCTAAAGAAATCCCAATCCCTCCAAGCTACATGCTCTAGGGACCTAAACCTTGTCACAAAATAAACAGGACATGCTGGAGGGATAGATTCCTGTCCCAGAGACTTCCCATACTCTGGAAGAAGCTACCCATCTATATCAAAGTTCCTCATTAGCACTCTTCAAGAAAAATCTTGATGAGTGGATGGGAAATAGGAAGTACACCCCGGAGATCACTTCTGTGGCTCTGCTCGACAGGGGCACAGAAAAATAACTTTCTTGGGTGGTGTAAGCCAGGGAACTTTGTTGGCTAGGCTTACTTAGGCCCTTGGGCCGATAGCCTAGTACCTACCTATGAACCTACGTATGAACCTATGCAGATTACTGAAATGCATCCACCGTTGTCTACATTTCTAAAACTTACTTAATGTACATCTTTATAAAGTGGTAATGTATTTGAAACAATTGGACATATTTTAAAAGAGTTAGCATATAAATGTATCCTATTGATGAGACCTGTACTTCTATTGTCAGATGTCTCAACATTTCTCCTATATAGGTCATGTTCTTATATGCCCAAGATGAACAGGATTCAATAGCATGTGTTGTACTAATAACATACTTTACATAGCTAGTAATCCTTATTAACAGGACAGGATTTAGAATGCCATTATTTTATTGTATAAAAAGTAAAAATCAAGGCTTAGATAGCGACTGTCTACAATTTTCTACTTAGTATGGCCTAAAAAACCCATATTTTATATAATTCAATGATTTTATAGGGAAGATGATGCAAACATTTAAATGCTGGGGAGGCAACATATGAATTTTTAACTGCCATGTGAGTTGGAAGCATCAGTAACAGTACATGGGTATAAAATATAATTTTCTGGCCACACCCTGGTGCTTATATTCACTCGTAAGATGATAAGTATTCCCCGTGCACAGCTCTAAACTGGAATACCTTACACAGTTTTCTCTTGCTCTTGTCAAAGCTATACATATTGTGCTAGAAATATTCATAGCACTGTAGATTCTGTTTGCCTTGTGTTTTGCATACTTTATGCAAATGTGTAGTGACATTCGCAAGGTGCAGCAAGTATTGAAAGTATTGCTAATAAATCTCTGCTGCTCTTCCCGTGGATCTTAGAATCTGGCCTACTGACTAAATCACTTCCACTTAACTTCTTATTATATTTGCCTTTCTTTAACAATTATACTGTTTGCCAATCATGTGGGAGAACTGGCCCAATGAGCCCTTATAGCCACGACCTCAGCCCAGAAGGTGCAAAGTTAAAGCAAGTTATATTCGTTAAGCAGATATCAAAGTACAAAGAGTTAAGCAGGTAGCAATTAATATAGAGAATTTAAAGCTATGGCTGCATTGAGTAATTAGGTCATTTAATAAGTACTTACTAAAGAACAAAACAATTATGTCAATTAGTGGGCTGTAATGAAAGTGATTAAAGGACTGAATAATTCTTTCACAGTTTGAAGTTCAAAATGCTAATATCACTGAACTAGATGGAATGTGAGAGTCTTCAGTTGTTGTTGTTTGTCTTTCGGCTTTTCCCGGTAAGGGGTCGCCACAGCGGAACTCCGGTTCGCTAATGATTAGCAGTAGATTTTTACGAAATGCCGAGGTGCCAGCTCGACACTCAACCTTCAATGAAGGCACGCCCATTTACGCACGCCTGTCTTTCGAATGCTACCCAACCACGGGGTGGACATGCAGACTCCACACAGAAGGCACTCCCAAGCCCAGCTGAGAATCGAACTGGAGAACCTCTTGCTGTGAGGTCAAATGGGAGAAAAGAAGAGTGAAAAAACCTGAAGAAGCAAACATTTATACAAGTCATGATAGATATTTTTTTCCACTGGGATACATCAAAGATTTAAAAGAAAATGGGCTATTTTATACCAAAGCTTTACTTTAATATAATGTAAAGGAAGCTTCACAACCCTCAGCCCCTGCAGATTTTTTAGGCTAAGATAAGTTTTCCTTAGACCACTAACTAATGAGTTTTAGTAAGTTTGAGTATAATTCAGCAATCATGAATGATCACTATTATGAAATGGAAGACTCCATTAATGATATGAGAATGCATGTTGTCCAAGGACTAAATTTTAAAACAAGGTATTAACCATTACCAATACAGCATTAAAGCAATTAGGATGATTATTCAAAACAGTGAAAACAAGAGATGTTTTAGTATTATGTCCTTTGTATATATTTATGGTTAGGCCTGTTTAATACAACTTGTACTTTTATCATTTAACAGTGAGATATTTGCAGAATTTGGAGAATATTCACAGAAAGTGTATTAAAATGATAGTAAGTTTCATAAGTCAAGCATACAGTGAGAGACTTCAGAAATTACAGTTATTCAGTTTAGGGTATAGATATCTTAGGGGTGAGTTGTGTCTTGCTTTTAAAGTTATAGGCTGTGTTGAATTAAGAGTGGATTTAAGCATTGAACTGAACACAGAAGTAGACAACATAAGGCCTAGTGGTCCAATTTTTAACTTAATAAAAGTAGAATTAGGAAAATGGACACTTGCTTATCTCAACATATTCCATATTGTATGTAATAAGGTATCACTAACCATGTGCATGGCAACATAACCTAGATTTTTAAAATAAGACTAGATGAATATATATTGATTTAGAAAGTATATGCATAGTTAAATGATTCTGTATTCTTTGATGGCCTTGCAGCCAATATGTGGAGTGACCCAAACTATGGAGCTAACAATAATGTAGTTTGTTCTACAATAAACTAGAAAAATCACTTGTTTTCATATTTTGATAGCCTCTGGAGCTATTTGTGTAATTTATTATATCAAAGCTGTGTCATGTTATAGACATACTGTTAAAGGCAGGTCAGAAGATTAAGCAGTTGTTAACCACACACAAAAAAATTACAGTTGTAAATAATTGGTTAGAAATCTGAAAGTGTTATGCTGAACTTGGTATAATACTTTATATGATTTGAAAGAGAAGATGATTCCATTTGGTAGGATCCACATTACTAAATGCTTTCTGTCCAGCAGTAGTCCAGAAAGTCCTTATTTTGAGAGACAAGACCCCCAGATTGTGAGAACCTAGTCTGCAGTAATTCCTGAAAACAGTTATCCACAGATGATGTGGCTGATACTTATAAAGGTTTAGGGGTGTGAGGATCAGGAAGACTAGCAATGAGATTGATCTGGCAGTTATAAGAAACCAGTTGACCTTCATTAATGCACTGAGGTGTGGAAAGGGAACAGACAGCATGATATACCTGAAGATCTTGTTGAGGGTTGTTTGAAGCAAGCAGATTCATGTTCTGTGAGTAGTTGATTACTATACTTGAAAGTACATACTCCAGCTTTTGTATGATAGGTTTAATAGCAATGGCTGCACATGTGTACAGAGGTCAGAAATCTCATAACTAAGGCTTATGTGTTTCAAAAAGTTATTAGTATAATATTTTACTTCTCCCTGTAATATTTTGAAACAAATACATCATTTTGTTGAGCATTCCCTGTTAGTTCCTTAAGAAAATCCTGACCCCATAGTTTGCTGAATTTATCCTACTGCTCTTTTTTGAATTTTATCAGTGGAGGGCCCAGAGTAACCAGAAATGTCACAGGGTAACATGTTAATAACTGGATAGAAGACATGACTGTCCCCATGACTGACTGCTAAGGACTTTGGTATTAAGTGCACTCTCATTAGAGCATCAGGAACCAACAATCACTTGAAATGTGATGTCATCTTGGTAATCCAAAAACCAGTGTTCATGGCCATTCCCAAATAGAGACTTCATGATGTTTAATATTGTAATGACAAGAGGTAGTGCCATCAGTGCCAGGGAGAGTAGGGCAGTGCATGTGTAACATATGCCAGCATTGCTAGCTAGAGTTTTGTAAAGAATTTCATGTCATTTGACTATCACACTGATTTCTACAAATGCTTGTGTTAAAAATGTATTTGTAAAGCTGTTTGTGTTAAAAATGCATCAACAGTGGGTCCGGCTGGACAGAAATGAGATATTCATGTATGTCAGATGGTATTATTATAACTGATTAAATGTGTATGTTTTAATCTCAGTCCAACTAATTTGAAAAAATAGACTGAAATTTAAATGTGCTGGTTTAGGCCATAAAGATTTTATCTTATAGGTCTGATTGCAGCCAAAGAGAAAAATGCCTTGGAAAACCAGGACTAGGAATCTTACTATATTCTCCTTAGGGGTGAACTAATTGCTACCCTGGAAGGTTTGAAGTTTTCAATATTGTTTTATACCTTTCAGGTCTTGCAACAGACCTTAGCAATGCTCTGGGTGTGTATTGTACCAGAGTCAGGTGACCAGATGTGATGTCATTCTATAACCAGCACTGAAATGATTCTTTAAATATTAGGGAGAGATATGATGGAACTCTTGCAGCAACACTTTTTTTTTTAACCCGACAGAAAAGATCTCTCACACAGATATTTCACACAACCATACCTCATCTTGCCTTGCTGTAGTATGCAACTCAACATTCATCTTGTATTGCTGTAGTAAGTGCCTTAGCTAGGGAACAGTAATTCTTTAGTCACTCAGGAAAATTTAGTAAGACTAGTTAAGTATTGTTTTTCTGCATCTGTATGAATTTGTCCAACTGTGTTATTTTTTATATCTCATGTGATTGAAACTCTGGTGTTTATTGTAACTAGATATTCAGTATTCTAATGTTTTCTATCTTATTATTTATTATTACATATTCCTATATCTTTCATTGTGGCTGGTTATTTAAAGAATTTAACATCTTGAGTACTTATGCTTATTTTAGTGACACTGTTGCCTCTTCTGAAAGCCTTGCTGCTGCATTGGTTAAACTCTACCATTTGTATTATTATTTCTTTTACTCAGTATAATTGGATAAGCTTGTAAGAGCCTTAAAGTAGTTGACTGATAGCAGCATATTTACCTTATAATCTGGGCAGAGGGGGCACAGCTGGAAAATCTGCATCAGCCTTTCCCAGTTGTGTGTGTGTGTGTGTGTGTGTGTGTGTGTGTGTGTGTGTGTGTGTGTGTGTGTGTGTGTGTGTGTGTGTGTGTGTGTGTGTGTGTGTGTGTGAAAATCAAATATCCAAGTGTGTGTGTCAGCTACTTGGAACAGGGACACACAGCTCCAAAGTGGTCAGCGTGGAGTCTTGTTTGGGGCCTGGAGAGAGAGAGAGTGTGCTCCCTGTGTGCTCTTAAGGTAAATTGTGCTTAGTGCAAAGATCTGCATCTGAAAATACTGCATGCATCCACTTTTGTTCCTAGTAGCTGTTCTTCAGCAGTCTCAGTTGTGAGGATTGAGGCTCCTTGATTACTGAACCAGAGTAGGGACTGTCACAAATATCATTAGGGTATGAATACTCTGCTGAGATCTGTAAAGATAGCTACACTTAATTAACCCTTCTCCATGACTGCATAGTTTCAGACAACTTCACAGTATTTTGGTCACTGGATAGAAAAAGCCATTGCAAAATCAGTGTGTGCATTGACCTGGAGATCAGATTTATTAATGTGGTGGAGAACTTCATTATATATTAGTTTTAAAAGATTTGGAAGATAGCATAGTGTGTGTGTGTGTGTGTGTGTGTGTGTGTGTGTGTGTGTGTGTGTGTGTGTGTGTGTGTGTGTGTGTGTGTGTAAGAGGGAGGGAGGTGTGTCTGTGTTTAAGAGAGAGGGAGGGAGGTGTGTGTGTGTGTGTGTGTGTGTGTGTGTATAAGAGGGAGGGAGGGAGAGAGGAAGGTACATACCTCTCAACTGTCCCTGATTTTGACTGAAATTTTAGCTCCATCCTTCATAATCCCACCTAAACATGGTAACTTTTGGAGGAAAGGTAATTATTTACACTTAATAAATAATAACAATAATTAGAGTTACAGACTTAAATGTATATTCACTCATGTCCTGTTATTTAATTAATGTCTCAAGCTAATAATACTAATTTATGAAAAATGGAGCTGATTATTTCTGGATTTGTTCCTGATTCTGTTGGGATTTGTCCCTTTTTGATTGGGAGCTATGGGTAGGTGTGTGTATAACAGGTAGGTAGGTAGCGTACCGCTCAACTGCCCAAAAATATGGTAAAAAAATCTGGTCTGTTCCTAATAAAAAAGGACTGACATTTCAAACTTCATATCCTTTCACATACAACTCTCAAACAGTGATTGTTTTAATTGATTCCTTATAAATAATGGGTATTTTTTATTTCTGTCTTAGCAGTCGCCAAAATAATTCTCCTATTTTCACTGGTCCCCAATGGTAAAAACGTTGAAAACCACTGGTGTAGAATTCACCAGCTCATATCTATGTTTATGATTTAGAATTACTGGAGCATCCATTCCAGTTTCTGATTTTAATGCAGCTCTTAACTCTAAGAATGATACTAATTCAAACTTCAAGTTATAAATTACAGGCTATGATATGAAAGCTGTAGTAAAGATTTGTTGCAGGTGTAGTAATTTACAAGATGCGTTTCTAAGAATCTGATTTCTATAAATTATGGTGGTATTCACAATCCTGGGTTTTGGCTGAGCATAGCGACAAATCCGTGGTGTGATACTACATTGTTATGCAAATGTAGTCAGTGGATGTTATGCATGCTGACTACATAAATGCACAGACATGTTGATAAACATACCTACTTAAGGCAAAAGAGTAAGTACCTGTAGATATGCTTTACGTGAAGAAAGGCAGAGAGACCAATTACATGCATAAGGTGCTGTCCACATTGATGTATTACTACAATTCATACAGATAAACATAAAAGGGTTTCATTTGCATACAAAATACGTAAAAGACTGTGAACTTACTTAAATAAGTTTAATATTTGGGATTACTCAATTTAGGCGGAAAATTAGTTATGGAAATGAGGACTTTTTAAAAATAAGAAAAAATAATGGGAATATGTTAAATTAATTTGAAACAGTTGAAAATGATGTAAAATTGTTGAGTTCACTTGTTTTATTCATATGCTGGGAATATTGCAATGATCTTGGTGAATATTGTAAACTGTCATTTGTAAATAGGAAATCATTACAGCATTAGTATTTCTTAGTGACTGGGCATACTTGGTAGAAATGCAGTGATTTAATTCAGAAGTTTTGATGTGGCAAGGATGTTTTGGTGGTTCAACACGTGTCCTTACTGGGAGATTCCTGTGTGTCATTGATGAATGAGAATTATCAGCATTATGCTTACAAGAAAGTAATAGGAGTGAAGGAAGGCCTACTTTGTTAACAAACTGCTTTCTGCACTATTGTAAACGTATTCATTTTAGTACAAACATTACTTCAGCACAGCTGTACTTGGCCGAACTCTGCATGTGTATATGATTATGGGAATCGTGTCACATAACTTTTTTTCTGAGGATGGCAAGTATGACAAAATTGTTTTGTTGTTTGACTAATGAGGTTTTTTTGTGTATGGCTGTGGCAATATACAATAATGCTACAGAACAAGGGATCAGGGCAGAGAAAGGACAACTGATATAATTTTTACAAGATCAGCAAGCATCTATGCAGATTGCAAAGTTGAAAGAACAGGAGTGACTCTGCTTTTTACAATGAATCTGTGGCTGCAACAAAATTTGACTATCATAAGTGGATGAAAGAACACTTCATTATCATGTGCTGTTTTACATCATTTTTCATTTACATTTCATTGTGAGTTAATTTGCTTAGGCTTATTTGTGTCCATGCATTTAATTTTGAGTTAATTTGCATAGGCTTATTTGTGGCCATAGCATATGAACATAAATGGCCTCTAAGAATTGTCTGGAGGATTTCTCTCTGGGCCTCCGTTGAAATTAGGGTCTGTCCTAGTCAGACTTTCCCAGTCAACAAACGTTAAAAAAATAAATAAAAATTATGGCCTAGCTAAGCTCATTCGTGGGCAGCATGGATACCTGTAACACATTTGCACAGTGACTATGAATGCCAGTCTTCATCACAGTTCTATTGAGTATATCAGAGCTTTCTGTTTGTAGTTCATAGGTTCATATGTTGGTACTAGGCTATCAGCCCTAGGGCCTATACAAGCCTAGCCATAACAATTCCCTGGCTATTTCTTCCCACACTATTTACTTCCCTGGAACCCTGTCTAGCAGGGCAACTGACGTGATCCCCGGGGTGAATTTCCTTTCTCCCATCCAATCATCAAGGTTCTTTTACTGTGTACAGTAGTAGTGGTTTTGGTAGTAGAAATGTTGATTGGACTTTTATGAATCACATAAATGTTGCCTTGATCTTTTTGAATCTTATATTTTTCCACAGAAATGGGAGGAAACCCTCTGGAAAACAGTGGTTTTGAGCCAGGAGCATTTGATGGCCTTAAAATAAATTACCTCAGGATTTCTGAAGCTAGACTAACTGGAGTTCCTAAAGGTAACTTACTTATTGAACAGCATTATTTTTTAACATTAACATTAAATGAATTTGAATAACTAGTGTGAGCACTGATTTTTTTTTTAATTTCAGCTTTGTTTAGTCTCATATTTGTACACAAGATAAAGAATAAATGGCTCTGTATTGAAATGTCAGCACTTGAAATGCTGATAAACCATGAAAAAAAGAACAAAAACACAGGGGCAGAGTGAATCTCGAAAATCACTCTTCTCCTTAAAACTTGTTTTTGTGGGTGGTGGGGGAGGCAGGCCCCCCAGAAATCCCGAACTCATATAGACCAACTATGAGATCGCCAAACCTCACAAAAAAGGGAATATTCCAAGAAATTGTATCTTGGACTTAGTATATGTAAGTCTGTTCTTTCAGCCATTCAGTTTCCTCATTTTGTGACCCAACATTTCAAATTGTTACCGAATAAATATATTCATAAGCATAAAAGAGATAAGAAAAACAATGCAAACACAATTTTTTGTGTGGCTAAATCAAATGACTGAATCAAATGAACACAAGGTCATTAACTGAATAAACCAGATTAAAATATATCATTTAAGAGGTCATTTAAAAGTGAATATCATGCATTCTCAAAGCCACTATGGTGGAACATTGCAAAGGTATAGAGCACTTCATAAATACGTGGCCTAAATGCAGTTGTTTCAAACATATCTTAAGAAAACTAGTGGATTTATAATGGCAGAATGGAGCGAATGTACCAGCCATATGAAACAAGTATTTCTGTAAAGTACAAGGGACCCAAGTAATACAGGACTGAAAATATAAATTTCAGAACCTGAATGTAATACATGAATGATTAGGTTGTTAGAGAATATCCCTCAGATAAGGAATAATATGATGTAACATGGCACATCAATAAGTAAACATGCCATGTTGTTTTCTACAAGCAGCAAGCAATCAAGTTTTGTGTCAGACATCTGGAAGTAGAACACATTGCAGTAATGTAGGCATGAAGGAACATTGGCAAGTATCACCATAAATAGATCCTTAGGAAGAATTGTTGCTTGATCTGGAGATGTTTCTTGGATGGTTGCAAACAAGACTTGACAATGGCTGATATCTGTTCTTGAAATGTTCACCTTTTTCCCAGGATTGCACACTTTGAAAACATTCCATTTTCCTCATCACTGGATGATGATGTAATAATTGATATCCATTGTAATGAAGGTGAGAAAGCCCAAGTGGAATCCTTTTGTACAGGACAGTGCTTGAACAGAATCCCATGGAAACCATAAGGACGGGAAGGATATTAGATAAAATTCTCACTAAGGCAGAGTGCTGGAAAATAGAAGTAAATGAACAGTTTGCTTAAAATGGTAATACTGCAAATAGCAAAGGGCAGGGAACTAGAAATGACATTTGAGACTGTAGAAGTGTGGACTTCAATGCAGGAGGTTGAAATTAGTGGATGTCAGTAGAAGTGTTCTGGAAAATGCATCAAGTAGGAAATATGTAGGATCATGGGTTAAACATTAGAAAAAGAAGGAAGTCAGGAAATAAACACCTAACATAGAAAAACAAAGAGATGAAATTCAATAAGAGAAAGAAGGCAGCCATCAATGAAGTGAACAGAAGTGGATGATGGGATGAAGGCAGTTACAAAGTAGCAAAA
Organism: Protopterus annectens; assembly: GCF_019279795.1. Classification (NCBI taxonomy): domain Eukaryota; kingdom Metazoa; phylum Chordata; order Ceratodontiformes; family Protopteridae; genus Protopterus; species Protopterus annectens. The sequence continues at coordinate 891,359,901 of NC_056741.1, read as the reverse complement.
AAGAGAGCATCTAATATAGTAGTGAAAGCCAATGACTGAGAGATTCCTGGAAACAGACTTCAGAAAAAAAATCTTCGGGGATGGAGTGGAGAGAGGTAAGGTCAGGTAGGAAATATGGCTACCTTAGAAGGAAGAGATATGAAGAGACAGGGAAACAACTGGAAATACTGTATAAGTGTCTCTCAACATTAGTTCAAGAGGAAAGTAAATCAAAGATTTGAGCATGTAAGTGAACATAGGGACAACATGAAGACTATTGGACAGTTGAGACAATGATGACAGAAAATGTAGTGAGGAATCTAACCAGACTGAGTGACAATGTATGACAAGGTCTACAATACCCGAGCATCATTAGAAAAACATACATCAACAGTGCCCTTTATGCGTCTGTGCAGCCTATTGCTAACATGGAGGGAGGTGTCAGAGGAAAGGAAAAGGGTTTCAAAAGTACACTTGTGCAAGCAAGTATCAGGGTGAGTATAGGCATAGGCCAAAAAAGTCTGATTTTTCTCCCTGGCAAAATCCTGAAAAGGATCAACAGAGATAAGCTAGTAGATTAACAGATAACCATTAACTTGGACTCAAGAAATCCTTCCAGACAAATCTGGTCTAATGACTAGCTGACAGAAGACTTAGATGGAATGGAGCCTGTGATCGTGATACACCTGGAAATAATTAAGGCATTTGATATAGTGTCCCAAAGAAGTGGGATCAGGGTGGGACTGATGCTGATGAGCTATGAACGGCTGTCTGGGTGGATTGACTTGGAAACGGTGGTCAGTAGGACTTAAACCAAAGGAAGTTGACCAGTTATGTGCAGAAGATTTGATACTTGGTCCAGTACTGTTCAACGCATTTGTGTCAAAATCACATCAGTTAGGGACTACAGAAAAAAAGATACGCATATTCATAGATGATATCAAAACTGCAGTTCTAGTAACATCTATGAAGGCTAGCCAGATGAGTATTATGAACAGGCTAAGAGAGTATACAAACTGATGACAGGCTTCAGTGCACATAACTGAAAACCGATACACTTTAGGTGCGGTAACACAGGAGATACTATAGGGGTCATTAGATGCTGCTGGAAAGAAAAGGGCATGAGAAAGGTAAGATAGTGATGGTCAATGTACCAAAATGATGCTTCAGAAATATGGCAAATATATCTAACAGCAAGTGCAGAGCAATAAGTCTGAAAACTGTTAATGAGCTCTTTCTTGTAACCAAGTGTACATGGTTCATAGGTTCATAGGAGGGTACTAGGTTATTGGCCCTAGGGCCTATACAAGCCTAGCCAAAAATGTTCCCCTGCTTTCGCCACCCAAGAAAATTATTTTCCTGCGCCTCTGTTGAGCAGAGCCACAGAAGTGATCCCCGGGGTGAATTTCCTATCTCCCATCCAATCATCAAGATTTTTCTTGAAGAGCGCTAATGAGGAGCTGTTTGACATAGATAGATAGTCTGTTCCAGAGTATGGGAAGTCTCTGGGACAGGAAACTATCCCTCCAGCATGTTCTGTTTATTGTGGTGATAAGGTTTAGGTCCCTAGGGTCTATATTATATCCTCGAATACTTAAAAAAGCGAACGCTGAGTGATCTAACTTATTTTCACGAAACTGCAAAATATCGAAGCAGCAGAACCTCAAATTTTTTCCTAGGGAAAGAATTTGGTTGTCCATTTCTGTTGCTTCGGTATTTTCAGTGTTATGGTGGAAAGTTACCGGTCGGATTCAGGTAAGTGTGCGATTGTGTGGATGTGAGTGTTAGGGTGAGTTAGGGTTAGGGCTCGGGTTAGGTGTGTGTGCGATTGAGTGGACATGAGGGTTAGGGCGGATTTAAGTGAGTTAGGGTTAGGGAGAGAGTGAGGTGAGTGTGCGATAGTGACGGACCTTAGGGTTAGGGTTTGAGTTAAGGTAAGTGGGTAGTTAGTGGTGTGTGCATAGTTTAGTGTAGGGTTAGGTATCAGATTTTAGGTGTATGTGTGTGGATTTCTGTTTGTTTGGTGTGCTTGTGTTGTGTGTATGTGTTTTGGATCAGCAATTTTTTTCCCTGGGAAAAAAATTGCTGATCTGACAGTTTGAGATTGTAAGCTTTTGCTTAAATTAGGTCGATCAATCAGCATTCGCTTTTTTAAGCGTTCGATGATATAATATAGACCCGGTCCCTAGAGCGTGTAGCTTGGAGGGATTGGGATTTCTTTAAGTGGAGCATGTCTAACAGCTCTGGGTTTGACATAGCTTTGTATGTTAGGCAGAGATCGCCTCTGAGTAGGCGATATGCGATGGAATAAAGCTGGAGTTTTTTGAGATGGTCTGCGTAGGGCATCTGTTTGAGGCCAGTAATCCTCTTTGTGAGGTATTTCTGTGGCCTTTCCAGTTGTTGTAGATGTCTTGTGAGGTACATACCAAAGGGAGCGTTGTACTCTATAATTGGTCTAATGAGTGATGAGTAGAAGGGAACAATGACCTCTTTTTTTCTGGATGAGAAACCTTTTATGATGAAGTGAGCCACGTAGAAGGATTTCCTGACCACTGTGGCGATGTGATTATCAAAGGAGAGACTACTGTCCACCTGTGTCCCAAGGTCTCTTATCACATTTTCGGCGTTAAGTAGACTACCAGTTATGTGGTATTTCATGGGTACAAAGGGGATAACAATACACTTTTTGGCATTGAGCTTCAGGCCATGGCTTTGACACCAGGCATCTGTCTCAGTGAGGCCCTTTTGTAGTATGTCCACATCGTTAGGAGTTTCAATTATGGATTATGCAGATGACTGCAAACTTTGTTAGCCAAAGACCTTCAGTGTTAGCCTGTACTTCAGAGAAGTAGATACCAAACAGGAGAGGACCCAGGACTATACCTTGTGGTACTCCACTTGTCACTGGTCTGAAGTCGGATTTGGAGTTTGCTACTTTCACAGTGTGGGTTCTGTCCATGAGCCAATTGGCAACCCATCTTGTGACATAGGGATTTATACCTAGTTTAGTGAGCTTATCTATAATTCCAGAGTGGGGGATGGTGTCGAAAGCCTTGGCGAGATCTAGATAAGCTGTGTGAACCATTTTACCTTCATCTATGGCTTTGGTGACTGCTTCAAAGAAGTCAATCAGGTTTAGGAGACATGATCTGCCTTTTACAAATCTGAACTGGGTAAGGTCCAGAGTTTGGAGATTACCAATGTCTTTGTTTATGAGTTCCATGATGATACGTTCCATGGCCTTGCAGACCAGGCTCGTCAGGCTAATGGGGCAGTAATTCCCGGGGTCCGTTCTGGCTCTCCCTTTGTGGAGTGGGATAACCATCACAGTGTGCCATCCAGTGTTTGGTTTAATTCCTTCCATCTTCTTTTGCCTGCTGTGTGACTCTAAGCAGGTCAGTTAACCAGACAATGGTCCTGCATTGTCCCTGGTAATGGGCATGTGTGTCAGTAGGCTTATATGGTCAACAAATGTATTAAAACAGCAGTGACAAAGGTAATGAAATGCATTTTTAGAGAAGTATTGATACAGACAATATCTTTCCTTTTTACAAGGTTTCAGTTGAAGCCTTATCTAGGGTATTGTGCTCTATCAAGGAGAGATTTCAAAAGGTATTTTGGGTATAGGAAAGATACAGAAGAAAGGAAAAGCAAAGGTATGATGAGAGAATGTGATGCCTCAAACAAAAGGAAAAGCAAGTTATTGTTTTCTGTCTGGAAGTAATGAGGGAAAGACAGGAAGAAAGAGAAAGAAGAGATGTTAAGAGTGCATAGAATAGTTAGAAAGTAGGTAGGCAGTTTATGTTTGAAGATAAAGGACAGGAAGGAGAATGGGTCACAAATGAAAAGTGTGGGGGCTGAAATCAAGGCAATCATGAAAAAGATTTTGTTCAATGGATGGGAAGTAAAGCACTGGAATATATTACACAAAACAGCAATGGTACATATAAATAACCAAAGCATTCAGGGTAGCACAGTGCAAATGGAAGAATGGAAGGGAAAGCAATAGGGAATTTGGCCAGGACATAGCTGCAGCATTCAGGCAGATGTAGCAGACTAACCGTTATATTATGTTGGGTATTCCTAAACTCATAGAGATTTATATCAATCTTAAGCAAATGACTAATTATCTTTCCTTCCCAAGAAATGCAATAAGTCTTGCTCATGCATACTTGATTTAGCTATGGGCTGTTTCTCAACAACTAATTTAGGTTGGCTGCTATAACCAATGTTCACCTTCTCTGTTAAAAAATGCATTCCTACCTAAGCAAGCAAAGCATCAGTCACAACAGAATAAGGCTAAATCTCTTTTACTAGGGTTTGAAGTGCGTATGTTTTGGTGGTAGGTGGTGCAGTTATGGTAGATTTTTTTTATTATCCTACCCAGCAGGTCTGAACCCAATGGCTCTTCTACCTGCAATCACCCAGTCCACTCATCCATTAATTCCCTGGCACTGGGATCCAGGATTTGCCAGGAGAGGTGAGAACTCTATGGTCCATGTGTTTATTTGCAGGAATCCCCAGTCAGATCATCTTCTCTGCAACAACATTCAGATGGTAGGAGCAGGCCAGCTTTCTGCTCCTGTGGGATGGCCTACCCTCTTCCTGCAGAGCATTCCCCTTCCCCCATTTCTGCTGTAGCTAACCTTTGATGGGACATGGGCCTCCACACATTGAATTTCCCTCAGGTTATTGTGCAGCTTGCACACAGCAGTATGGGCTTGCTAATCTCAAGCTCAATGGGGTGAAATATGTGAGAAGTAAAGAACAAGGGTGCAAACAGGGAAGAAGTAAGGAGAAATCTATGGCCAGTACAAAATCCTGTCTGATCATATTGGCTGATCATATTGAAATACATCATGCAATTCTGGTGATAAAACAAAATGATTGAATAACAGGGAGGATATGGCACAAAAATGACAGCAAAAAAAAAAAAAAATTGGTGCTGCAAGAAAGAGTTGCATTCCCTTTATGCCCTTCTTCAGGTGCACATGCATACAAACATTTTGAAATAAATGACACTGTATTTACCATCATATTACATGATGTATAGCGTGCATTTAAGATAATGTATTTATATTCCTTAGATCAAGGGTGGGCTTGATAGTAAATGAACCATTTAAGCCTAGCTCAGAATTAGTGCATAATTATCATTTTTAGCAAATCTAATTAGATGCATATATGGCTGTAGTAACACTCACAGGTTGTTATATTAGGAAGCACTAATGAAATATAGTCTAAAAGTATATTAATGTTTATGCATTTCTTTTTTAAGTTTGTGTGTGTTAACCTGTGGCCTGATATCTGTTTGCCCTTGATGATCTGAAAAGTAACAAAATTTCTCTGCACCTTGAGACAGCCAAAGATTTGAAGGCTGTGGAGGCTCCATATACCTTGAATCACAACAAAGCATTTGCAAATCTCTGACTGTACCATAATCTACATGCTCCACCCTCCCTTATATATGGGGGGTGTATGGCTATTAGCAGTTCAAATGGATATTTACTATTACTGGAAGGCCTCCACTTTGCTGCCCTAACTCTTTTGGACTTTGCCCTTTAATTTGTACTTCACTCCAGTGTAAAGGCATTAGCACTGAAAGAAAAAAATAAAATATGAGCTGAAATCGACACTTATTTTATTGTTTGTTAACCAAAGTGGCAAAATGGCCCATTGTGGACCCATTTAAGCCACAAACCATAAATATAGAATGTGTATTACATGAATATGATAAAGAAAGAAATAATAAGCAATATACAGTAAATTAATATTGCAAAAAGATATGTATTTTATTAAAATTTATTTCCATCAATTACAGTCTTGAAACAGTTATAGTTGTATACAAACAGATAAGCACACTCAAACATGAACTGCAGTAGTTTAATGAAGCTGTACTGAGATGTAAAACAGGTGAAACAAATACATTTACACTGAAATATACACTGCATAAATTAAGTGAGACTTTTATTTATCAGCAAAAATATAAGTTAGTAGGAGAGTTACTGGGATGATGTTACATGGCAATGGACTCTTCAGACTCCCAGTATTAAACCTGAAGCATAAAGAAAGGCAATTCACTGGCAAAAAAGTTATAAAAAGGCTATTCATATACTTTAACCGTTTCTCCAAACAGATGTTAAGAGACATAAACTGCTAAAGGAAGCTGTTTTAAGTAAATTTATAAACAAAGTGTATTGTAATATGCAAGAATCCTCATTCCCAGATTTAATAGATACGAAGAGGTAATTGAAGAAAAGAGGGTTAAGTATATAAGCAGGTGTAAGGAAAATTACAGTGGAGGAATTCAAAACATAGTGAAAGTAGGAAGGACTGGAGAGGAAGCAGAGTGTACTAAACACATGAATGAAACCACAGGAGCTGGTTAACTGGTTTGAAGGTGATGAACAGTGAAAGATTGGAAACAAAGTGAGGGATCACAGAACCAAACAAAATTAAAAAAGGGTAACTCAGAGGAGGGGGAGACTAAAAGATTATTGAATGCATTTTCAGAAATCAAGACTGCATGGGCATTATGAAATGGATATCAAAAACCATGACATAGAGAGGCTGGAGCCTAGATGGCTAAGTGAAGACAGCAATTTTTAGAGCACTGCAGAATTATTCTTAAATACAAGAAAATAATTTTCTTCAAAAAATTCTATTTCATCTTAATTGATAGCAGTCTCGACTCATCCATTCTTGAATTTTGTAAAGTTTTATAAAAAAAATTCCTGTCAGTTTTACTTGGAGACTGGATAGTTGAAAGAAAAGGAGTAATTCTAAGCACTATCATTTTGATACTTCTTTGAAGAAAGATATGCAGCTAGTGACATTTACTCTCCAGGAATTATCCTTGAAAATTGTTGGCTTACAGGAAAATTTAGAAAATTTGAGAGACAACTGCCTTAAACAAACTGATGTTTTTAAAGAAATGTTACAACAACAACAAAACAAAATCTTTAATATGGAGAATGCCCTAAATGACATAGATGGAAGACTTAAAGAAGAAGAAACTCAAATGGATTTTCTATTAAAATAAAACAGTTGGCTACTAAACAAAATAGATGATTTAGAAAATTGAGGAAGGAGATACAACATAAGGATTTCTGGACTTCCAGAAAAAAACTGAAGGTCATATTTACTATCCTACCTGAATACTGGGATTCCAGAATATTACATCTTCAGGAAGGGCTCTCCTATGGTATTGAAAGGGCTCACAGAGCCATAGGTAAACCTATTCCTTCCTCTTTATCTTCTCCTCTGAGATCTACAGTAATTAATTTTTAATTGTATATTGATAAAGAACTAATACTTAAAACTGCATGGAGAAGGGCACCTTTGAAATATAAACAAAATACAATCAGATTGGACAATGACTATTCATCTAAAATTATGGAAATGAGGAAAAGTTGTTGGTCTCTTATGAAATCGATTAAACAGAATGGATTTAAATCTCAGATAATTTTCCAGCAAAAAAAAAATTAATAAATCTTCAAATGAATCAAAAATCTTTAATAATTTAAAGGAAGCCTCTGCATTTGTTAAGAATAATAACCTTATCCCCTTGTCTGAAGACATGGATTGGTCATTTCCTAATGATATGAAGTAAAAAGAAAAACAGATCCCAGTTTAATGGGTATTAACAAAGTTTTGAAATCTCCAGTCACAAAATAACTGTTACCTTTGAATACCTTCTACTTTTTTTGCAAACCTCTTCTCTGAACTTAGTAATGATATCTCAGACGTTTCCACTATTTAATAATAGGAAAAGGAAAACCTAAAGATAATGTTTATATATGTTGTTCTAAATATGCATAGTTGAGTACATGCACTCTTATTAACATTTTTGAAGTCAAGGTGATTATAGCACCTTTGTAACAATCAAACATCACTCTCTACATACAGGTAATTTTTCCCTTTTTTGCTGCTTCTTTTAGCTTAAGCAAGAGCAATTCATGAATATATTTTGACTTATTCTTTCTAGGACCATGGTTGTTTTCTCACTTTTAGTGTATTTGTATGAGACACTATTGTAGTTTTAATCTTTTTATAGTTTTGGTCTGTGTGCTGGGCATTTGAAGTTTACATAGTGGCCCTCTAGATTTTATTGTGCTTATTCTGTGCTTCATGCACCTTTGAATGGTACTTTAGCTATTCCATTATGTTTATAATAAGAGATTGGCTGTGTGTCTGTTGCGTGATTCCTTTGTGGGTGCAGTCTTGAAAGGGGGATCACTTGTCTGAGGAGCTTTATTTTCATTTTGTGGGAGACTGTTGATTGTTTTGGCAACATTTGGCTTGTTCAAATGTTTGTTTTCCTGAATTCAGTTGTCCACATGTTGTTTTCTTTTCCCTGTTTGCTGCACTTATCTTCAGGCGTGCTCATCGAGCTTTGTTTTACATAGTTGTAGCTATCTGGATGCTCTAGGTTTTAAGGTGGTTCTTGCTGGAGGCATGCATCTTTGTTGGTTTTATTAATGTACTCTACAGGAAATCATCTGTGCTTCTGTTACAATGCTTCCTCTTTAGGAATACACCTCTCACTCTGGCTTCCTGTTCCTTATAGTCTCAATTGGCTGGTTTTCACTTGCTTTTACACCTAAAGTTTATAGTTGTAACTATTTTATACCCTAGTCTATTCTCACCATGTGAGTTTGATTAATGAAATAATACTAGTTAACATTTCATGCTCAGTTTTGTCCAGAATTACAGGGTTACTTGTTTTCCATGGTATGAATGATCTCCATTGCTAGTTTACCCCTATTTTGCAGATAATTTCATGGTTCACGTTCCTGTTATAAAGAGTTTTTGTTTTGTGTAAAAGAGAAGCTGGAGATGAGATAGAATAGTCATTACTCAGATTGCTGCTGATTCAAGTCATGTGACTTCTAACAACATATGGGAAATAATCTATTACTTTTACTCATGCTGCATAAACTTGTATTACAACTATGTCAACTCTGTCTTATACAGAAAAAAAAGAAAGGAAAAAGGGGGAAGGAAGGAGGAGATTGCTTTATTATTGTAGTATTGTATAATAGTCCATCATAGTTCTTCTACTTTTTACATTTGTATTATTAGATATTATAACTTCTCATATTTGAAGATGAGAAATAATAATTAGCTAACCACAATTTCTTTTCTTTATACTTACAGAAATTAATATATATTTAAATATCATTGTTTTATTTCTTAATAAGCAGACAATGCAATTATTTTATTTTACTACTTCTGTATAAATTCAGTTTATTTAGTTCATATCTGCATTCTTCCTTTCCTCATTTTATAATCATTCACTTAAATGTTAGCATTAATAACATACTTTAATATTAATCTAAATCTTGTCAAAAGTAACAAAGTCTTCATAGGGTAACCAGTTGAGCTGTGCAATAAATCATTTATGTCTATTCTTACAGATTCTATAGATTCTAAGTTGGTTAGGTAGTGTTGGATAGTCTTATAGTTTTTTTGTTTATCTATTTGGCTAGGAATTTTAATAATCCCAAGTTTGCAATTAAATTGTACTATTCACAACATAACTATTATTTTCTTTTCTTTTATTTGGCCCAAATTGTCGGTCTTTATGCTCCATAATCATGAAAGGCATTCCGTTACTTGCTCTGTTACATTATTTTTTTTTTACTCATACTTCCTCTTTCATGTACACTTGAAATATCACATATAGGGACTTATTTATCCTTGTTATCAACCATAAAGGTCAACTGCCAATCATTAGCGGACCGGAGTTCCGCTGTGGCGACCCCTAACCAGGAAAAGCCAAAAAACAAACAACAACATCAATAAATGCTAATGATTTAAATATTCCAATGAAAAGATCAAACCTAATACAATATCTGAATATAAATAAGGCTCACAAGATTTTTTTTCAAGAAACACATATTAAACAGATGGAAAATATATTTGGTATCCTGGTAATTATATAATTTTAGCTCAATCTTCTTTTAAACTAAGAGAAGGGGACTCAGGATACTTTGAAAGAAAAATATAGATTTTCCACAAATTATTCATGAATATGAATATGAATATGAATATAAAGAAGGTCTTCTTTCCCTTATAGTTTTAAAGTTTAATAGGACTACAGTAAATCTTTACTGGTTTCCAGCTATGGGTCAAAGCCTAGCTAAGAAACATCTAGACATTATTCTTAATAATTACAAAGGCAATCTAATAAAAAGTGGGGATTTTAGTTATATATTAGAAGACTTAGACAGCAGCAATAACAGGAAACTAAGAATGACCTCCACTGCAAAAACACTTAAAAATGGATAGAAACCTTTAACTTAAAGGATGCATTTTCTATGAAAGACTCCTGCTCATTGCATTTTTCTCATCATGATTATAAATATGGCACATAGACCAGAACTGATAAAATAACTAGTCTTCCAGGACATAATTTCTATTGTATCAGGATTTAACATCTCTTTTTGTCCTATACCTGATCATGATACCCTTATTCTAAAGTACTAAACCAGTTTTAAAATGTTATCCTTCTTGACCAGAATACCTGCTTATATAACTAAACTTAAAGAGTTTCAACCCTGGTTACTATATGGACTAAATTTCTTTCTGGAATTCACCAATTCTTCTGATATTAATATAGTTATGATATGGGATTCATTAAAGACTTATATTTTTTATGTTTGGCAAAATAGTAACTTCGTATAAAATAAAATTAAGGAATAGGATTCAGAATTACTAAACATTCAATCACAACTTTTACTGGCCAAATTTAAATTTATTAAGAATAATACATCTAATATGAAAGAAACAGAAACATTAAACAAACAATATTTTCATATTGCATATCACAAACCAGGCTTGGCTTTAAAAAAATGAAAAATTACCTCTTATTCCTTATCACCCAAACACATGCATACTTTTTTCAAAAATAGTTAAAATGCAATCAAAAATTGATAACATTCTAGATGTTAGACATGACAAAATAAAGAAAAATTCCACAGATATTGGAGAAATTCTTGATGCTTTCAGATTTCACTATACATCTCAAAATCAAAATCCTAGATTTGATGTTAAGACTCCAGTGTTAAACCTTGATTCTCTTAATAGTAAGAAACTCCCTTCAGAATTAAAAGATGGCATATATAAACAGATTTCTTATAAATAGATTTTACACAAAAAGAAAAATAATAAAATAAAACAAAGCCCCAGGTAAGGATGGAATAATAATATAAATACATAAACTATTCCCTCCCTCTTTATTTTATTTTTTTTCATAAAAACTTAGTTGAGGTTCAAACCCAAGACAATATTCCCCTTCCTGGAAATATTCATTAATTACATCCATATTAAAAAAAAAGAACAATCCCCAACTATATTCCTGTTGCACACCTATCTCACTTCTAAATAATAATTATAAGATTGTTATGTCTGTTGTTATAGAATAAAGGAACCCATAGTCCAAATAATTAACTTTGATTAAACAGGTTTTAGATATCAAAGGCAAATGCACTATAATATTAGATGCATGCTAACTCTTATTGATTTTTTAAATAATGGAGAAGAATAAGCTCTCTTAATTAGTCTAGACATTGAAAAAGCCATTGATTCTCTGAATTGAAACTATTTATTAAAATGTTTAGAATTATTTCATTTTCCTAGGTGCTTTATCTCACACTTAATGAATATTTATAAAAATAATAATGCTTATGTCAAAACTTGCCCCTTTACTTCAGAATTCATTCCTTTGATCAAAGGTACTAAACAGGGTTGCCCACTCTCTCCAATTTTATTCACCTTAGCCACTGAAATTTTTGCAATTTCAGTTTGAGACAAATACATATATTACAGGCATAGATCATTATACTTCTAAATTATGTTCTTTGCTGATGTTTTGCTAACACTTCCCATTTCAAGATCAACTATTTTGGAACTAAAATCCACAATAAAGTTATTTCAGTCTCTTTCCGCCCTTCACTTTAATCAATCCAAATCAAAATTTATACTTTTACATAAAAGAAAAAAAATTCAAATACAACAAAATCACATCATTGGCAAACAAGTCTCCTCATTGGAATATTCAGGTATCACTTTACTGAAGTCTATTGATGAAATAAAAAATGCCAGTTATGACAATGTTATAAATACGATATAAAATCTTAGTTCTAAATGAAATAGGATTATTATTTCCTTTGAAGATAGACTTCAGTTAATAAAAATTATTCTTTTCCCAAACTACTATATATAATACAAGCATGGTCTCTTCTTCTCGACAAAAATCATATTAAAGAAATAAACAGCTATTAAGTTTTTAATTTTCCAGATACTGATACTTACATTAAAGCATCCATTTTTAAAATTATATTAAACTGGGCTGATCCTAATTATAATTATAAATTATAGTGGAAAACTTTACACATTGTTCTCCTCAACAATAATAATGAAGTATTAGGTAATAATAATTCTACTAATCAAGATCATTTCGTTTGGCATTATCTCCGTAACATCATACAATAAAACATTTATCCTCCTAAAAGTTCTTGCTATTTAAGTTTTATCTTGAAGACTTTTAAAAACACAATTCTTTCTAGTATAGATTTTAAAATTTGGTTCAAATCTATACTTCCTTTTAGTATCACCAGAATGTTTTAATAGAACACACAGTCACGTATTTGCCATTTAGAAATCCAAGAATATTATTTGTTGCTAACATTTTGTTTTAAAGAATTGAAAACTAAAGAGACTCAACAACTTATTTTTGAATTTGATTTAAACCCCATGATTGGGTATTGCTGCAGAGTGTGAAAACACATACTCAAGAATTGTGTTTATCTCTCACTCACACTATAAAGAAAATCTCAAATTAATACATCTCTTTTATGAAAGTATATATAAGAAATCAAAAGTTGATAATTTCATTTCAAAATTTTATAAAATATTTATAAAATTTAACATATACTTAAATGACAAGTTCTGGAAACCTGTTACACTGGGTCATGCATCTTGCTTAAATTCTAATAATAAATTTCAAACATTAACTTCTGTTAAACACACCTCTTGGTCTCATTATTGGCATATCTTTACATGGACATTTTTACACAGAGCCTTTTTAACTCCAAATAGAATGACTAAAATAAATGAACATAATAGTATACACTGTTGGAGATGTATGTAGTAATGTAATGCTGATAGGTTACATGTTTTCTTTGATTTCCCTTCTCTAAGATTTGTTTGGTGTAACACTGATGACTTTTTGAAAGCTTTATTATGTGACACTTTTTCATCATCCAACTTTCTATTCTTATTTAATGTAAATAATGGATGTGAATTGAAAAATGCCAATCTCTTTCTGCTATGGACTGTTCTTGTGGTGGCAAGAAAAAATATTACCAAAAAATGTAGATCAGCCATGCCACCAACTTTTGAAGACTTCTTGTCCTCCTTAAAAGAAACTGCCATTAGACAGACCACACTAAAAGAATACAGGGTTCATCTGAAGGCATTTAGCAACAATCTTTGGATGAAAGTGATTTCTCTTGTTGACTTTTATCAACAGATTTCTGCCTCTGATGTTTTTTTTTTCTTTTTATACTTCTTCTTTTCCAGTGACCATCTATTCTTAGACAAAACAGATATTTTCATCAACATTTTTATTGGAGCTTTAACATTTTGTTATTTTGTTGACTTCAGGCTCTTGTATATACTCTACATAGATTGATTGTGTGCCTCACTTTGCTGCTAGATTCTATTGCTATTATTACTTAACTATAGTGATTGAGTAATTATTTGTTTATGAAAAAAAAGAATACAGTTTTTGAAGTAAAAAAAGGAAATATGACCTAATAAGGAAAAGTCTAAGCAGAAGGTACACATGTTTCCAAGGAAACAATGACAGGAAACAAGAAAGTAAAAGATAGAGTATAGCCAAATGTATTGTTGTGATATACTTTGGAAGATTATATGGCATAGAAGCTAGCTATTTAAATATCATAAAGACTATTGTAAATTAAATGATATCAATAGATAATAACTAGTTTTCTGCAATTAATCTCTTGGATTATTGTATTTGCCTATTGTGTAATTGTTTCTAAGCTGTCAGCCTGTTCTATTTTAAACCAGGTTTGATGTTTATTAATTTAGTATTATTATGTGCCATGCCTCTTCTGCTGCAGCTTGAATCGGTATCAGCTCCAGACTAAATATAACTGTTTTGTTCTATCAAAGCATGTTTGAGTCTCTGGCCCAGGTTGTGAATGGAAATTTTTTAGTAAGCAGCCTGTATACCTGATTTAACAAATTATAAGTAAGTAACTATAAAGGAATAGAAAAAATCTTCAAAAACTGTTTGTTCAAACCAGGATTTTTGGACTGTTTATTGAACAATAATTCATTCAGAAAAGATTGCTGCATGGAGGAATTTCTCTTTACACTCTACTGCAGTGACCTCCAAGCATGATTATGCAAATAGTAGGGTTACTGCGGACAAATCCTCCTGCATAGGGAGTATGGGGGTTGCCTCTACAAGAAACAATATTTTGTTAAATGCAGCTTCAAAAAGCAGCACCATGATATTGAGGGACAAAGACCTGACTATGACCATGGTGACCCAAGTTTGATTAGTAGCTCTGGTGTTTGGGACACTGGTAGGGAGAGATGGATATGCTAGTCACAGAGAGAGGACAGTTACAGTATATAGCGTTCCCTGTGATGATCTCTAGTGGTGGCTGGGGTTGTCACAGTGAAGACAGTCTTATCTAAGGAAGAACAGGGGTAGTGGACTTGGCTGAGCTGCTGCAGAGGCAGAGTGAAACACTGCACATCCCCATTGCACTCCTGTCCCTCAAGCAAAACAACAGCACCCCAACAAGTGAGAGGAGTGATAGAGCGAGTCATAAAAATAAGTAATAATCACCATGGCTGAAGGTAATGGCAAGATCCCCAGGATGCCCTTATTGTTTGCACCAGCCTTAGCTTGTCAGTTTGGAGGGAATGGAGAAGCTAGAAGACCTGGTAATAGACATGAAACATTGGGTAGAAGGCCATAATATGATGCATGGGAGAAGAAAAATCTCCAAAAACTGTTTCCAACTTATTTTCAGTCAAAACTTTGACTTGCACACAGAAATTTCATAAAATATAATGAGATCCAAAGAATTCCTAATTCCTAGTTTTCTTCTATGTCACAGGATCCATTTTTACTAATATGTAGGGTAGTGTGTCAGGTATATATGTTCTTACAGAAATGTGATGTCAAAGTTTTCAGCTAATACCTTAAAGACCAAGGTTTGTGGTCAGTAATCCCCAAATGCTCAAATCATATCTGTGTTTCATATGGTTAACCATTTTAAAGTGAGGCTGTTAGGTTTTGAGCATACTTAAAAACTAATGTGGACAGGCAATGCCCTTTGGCCACCCCGGGTCTGTTGTATGCTTTAGAGTAGGCAGCTAAGCTCACCACTGAGAGTGGTTAAACTGAGGATGGATACCCATACACTCCCTATAGGAGACTGCAAATAATACTTTTTAAAATATATGGATTTTTGCTGTCATGTTTCTGTTTTTTTAGAGCATATATCTTTATTATTAGCTAGTCCCACACAGCAGCTGTTGGCTAGTCATGGTAATACCTGTGTGTGTTGGTATGTTTGCTTGTGCAGCCAAAGTTGTCTGTACCTGTACCTGTTTTGAAGCTCATTGTGATTGTACCCATGTTTAATTACCAGGTATTTTTGTGTCATCAGTTAACCACTGCATTGTTGTGTTTTGCTAGTGTTGCTAGCTCTGACTCATGACATAAAAACTTCTTTGTATAATCTTACCTAGTCAGTTTATAAATAAATAAAAATAACTAAGCAATAGTGATGGTGTTGTTGTAAATACTAGCCAGTAGTGTGATGAACAACAGGAGGGGAAAGAATGGTTAATGAGCTTTAAGAAAAATACACAGAGAAAAATGGAGAGCAAAATGCAATGGTTCCAAGAATGTGCAGTCATTGTATTTCAGATTAGGGTTAAATGGCATCACACTTCAGGAAGGGGATTATCTTGGCATAATTTCAAAGGCACTATATTTATGCATGACCTTTCTTTTCAGACCTGCCATTTAGCTTAAATGAACTCCATCTGGACCATAATGAAATTCAGGCAATTGAACTGGAAGACCTAAGGCGCTACAAAGAACTCACCAGGTAATAACACTTCTACAATTCATTAATATGTGCAGAAAAATAATCTTTTGGTAAAGACACTTTCAAAAAATGCACAGCCAATGAATCCATCCATCTCCATTTCTTTGTACACTGCAAACAGCATGGGCCTTAATCTCTGGCATCATTTTGAATTGGTACTAGTGTTTTCTCCATGAGCCTATAAAACCTCTTCATTGCACTTCTAAATGCCTGCACTTCATTTAATCCCATTCCCTCTGCCAGGATTTGGTTCAAGGCATAAATCTTCTATTCTATAAAGAAAACATTTTTTTACATTGCAATACTTACATCCAGTTTCATGACTTATCATTTCAAACCATTTCTTTGTCTGAAAGATAATGCCCTTCTATATCACATTTAGTTAGATTTATTTTGACCAATAAGAAATTTGCTGTCACACAGCACGGTTACTATGTCACTTGATAACATAAATTTTCTCAACAGGGAAAAATCAAAATTACTTTTTCAAGGGCTTAGAGACCCTAGTTCTGTGCTCTCAAATGTACAGGATGCACCCAACTATGATCCTAATATGAAATTTAGTGTCCTTTAAGGTCTCACCATTGAACTACGAAAGGGGTACCTGGAAAAATAATTACCATTCAGACAAGACCCTCTCTGTTCTTGTCAGCCTCAAGTAAGCCACCCATATGGACAGACAAACACAAGCATGCACACACACACAAACACACACACACACACACACACACACACACACACACACACACACACACACACACACACACACACACACACACACATATGCAAAAAAGCAACAGCCCCACATCCCTCTGAAGCACATTGTAGGCATAGCCTTGGATTCCACTCGATAGCCATTTACTGACCTATGACATCTGAATATTTTTATACTTCAATGGTCAGTCATATATTCCCAATTTAAAGCTGACTTGGAAGATAGCAGCAGGCTATATATGTACCTACTCAAATTTCTGAATTCTGAAATATCAGACACATAGGTTACCCAAAGTGATCATCAGAAGATAAACTTGGAGTATGTGGTGTTAACCAAAGAAGTATCAATTTTTCTACCTCAGAATTATGCCTTAAATGATTAACTATTTTACCTGTTACCCTTGTTCTTCTGCAATGCAGGACATGCGTTTTGAGTCCTACCAGTCTCTCTCACAGCTTCAAGGACAACAACTAGGATGCTAAATTTGTTAAATGAAGGGTCGCCATACTAAGATGGAATAACTGAAAAAAGGAATGTTACAAAATGATGCCTAACAATGAATGACCCATTGAGATAAAGAGACTTACTACAATAAAATAAGAAAAGTCTTCCTAATGGCATGTACGAGGTTTGCATTACATTGTTCAGCATGGGATACAATGCTCTCCATATCAGATAAAGTAAAATTTAATTATTAAAAAATTATTAAAACCAGAGACATCCTTTTTATAGAGGTGATATAACAGCTGTGGATTCAAGTATATACTATAAGATACAACTCATCATTGCATGGGGAAAAGGAGTTGCTTGTTAAACTGAAAGGTGTCCATACTAGCAGCAGTGATATGAATAACCCCTTTGTCATACAATTAATTATACTAGCAAATAAATGTACATAATTACAAAACTGCAGAAATGCTAAATAAAATATAAAGCAATGCAAGCAAACAAACTGCAAGCACTTGCTTTCAGATAGAATTGAAGTCCTCCTTCAGGCATCCATAATGAATTAAGTTATTTTCACGCATTCATCTCATGTTTAACCAAAACAGCAGTTCTAACATTTAACTATACCTCTCTCTCTCTTTTTTTTTTTTAATTTTAGGCTGGGTCTTGCCTACAACAAAATCCGTTTCATTGAAAATGGCAGCTTAAACTTCCTTCCCAACCTGCGCGAATTGCACTTAGACAACAATAAGCTGCCTCGAGTACCTGCAGGACTGCCTGACATGAAGTATCTGCAGGTAAGTAAGTGTTAACAGACCGACAGTGAGTGCACAGCAAATATTCTACTGATTCAGTGGCATACAGTAGCTAATGATTTTCATTCTTTTCGTCCCCTCATTCTGTGGATACCCTATTATTCACTGTCTCAGTACAAGCAGGTAAAGCCTTTTCTTTTATTAGCTCATCAAACTGTATTTTTAGCCTGCCTTCCTCTGACAAAGCAGTAAGTAGTCCCTTCATGTACATTGATGCAGTTGCCTTAAAATTTTTATTTTTTCTTTCATCCAGAACTATACTCATAAATGGATGGTTGTTCATTGCTGTCACACATCAGTCCAAAAACAGTGTGTCCTTTTACATGAATGCAGTATGAGAACCTAGAGTATAGTCCCACAGCAGCTGCAGCAAACCAAACAAGTCAAGCAGGTCACAAAAATAAATCTGCAAAACTGTTGCTGAAAGTACTCTCAGGGTGAGCCTTCATGGTGTAAATTGAGTTGACATGTGAAGAAACAGAATGGAACTGCAGAGATTCCATTTAATGAAGTGAGAACTTCACCCAACATACCTTACTTTTGTGTGTGTGAGTGTCTATCTGTGTCTATTTCTATATTTCTTTATCTCTCTTTATATATATATATATATATATATATATATATATATATATATATATATATATACACACACACACACACATACAAACACACACACACACACACACACACACACACACACACACATATATATATATATATATATATATATATATATATATATATATATAAAAAATAAAGAGAGATTACTTTACTCAATTCCTTGTATGCAGATCTGGCATTGGTTGTTGTTTGTCTTTTCGGCTTTTCCCGGTTAGGGGTTGCCACAGCGGAACTCTGGTCCACTAATGGTTGGCAGTCGATTTTTATGGTGCCGAGTTGCCAGCCCGATGCCCAACCTTCAGCAAAGGCACGCCCATTTACACATGTCTTTCAGAGGCCACTTGACCATGGGGAGGACATGCAGACTCCACACAGAAGGCACTCCAGCCGAGAACTGAACAGAAGAACCTCTTGCTGTGAGGTAACAACGCTACCGCTGTACCACTGCTGACATTGGTGTGATTTATAAAACAGAAGTGCTGGTTCTTCTTCAGGCTGACCCTCTCCTTCAGACTGTATTGTAATTGTTTAGTGTGCAATAGGAAGCTATCTGTACCATGTGACAGCTGTGGTATGCAAGCCATATCCCTATTAATTTCTGTCTCATAGTTTGTAACCCAAGTTATTATTAGTGTTAATTTATTGTAATTTACCTACATGTGAAATAATCCTGTATAAAACTTATGGGAAGGCATGTTGCTACTCTTTCCATTTCAGCCAAAAGTCTCAACATAGAATGGTCACCCAACAGCATGAATATCTGTTGCTGTAGCTTTGAGCATTAGCTTTTCTTTCCCTGTCTTCAGATAACTGAACTGCCTTGTACATATGCATGCTGCTACCAAGTAGGTCATGATCTGGAGTGCAGTGTTCACTCCCAGGCACAGAATGCAGTGCACATATATACATCCTGCATAGTGCAATGCTTGGATATTAGGATCATAGTCTGGAGTGCATTTAATTTGCAACCATCACTTTACCATTTGAGCTTTCAGTTCTGTAGGATCCAGACAGATCAGCAATGCAATTACCAGTTTCAGGGCAAGTAGTGACTTACAGATATTTAAGACTATGTTGGCCATGACGTTTGAGCAGCTTTCATTTGCAGAGTATGTAAATGATGGGATCCAGTTGTGGGATAGCTACCACTGGAGAGAGCATTGTATTGTCACATGTTTGGGGATTAGCAAATGGGGCTGTGTTGCAGATTAGACTGTGGCACATGAGAAGAACACAGTGTTAGCTTCCTGCTACCAAACAAAAGTAATTTTAACATTACTTGTTTTCTGTATTTATACCAGTGTTGTTACTCTGTGGATGAGAAGGCACAGTATATTATGTACAAAAGAACAGCTGTTGGCATATGGTTCTCGTCTCCAAAACTGATATCTGAAAGTAGCCAATAAATTGTGGCTCCCACATTTATGAGCCATGGACAATGTTTGGGAGTCATTTGCATAGCCGTTCCAGAAGTGGAATGCTGTGGCTATACAATAGGGCAAGCCCTAACAGATGGGCTATGTGCCACTCACACTGGCCTATGTCTACTATATTCTGTTGCTATTATTATTTCCTGTGTATACATTATTGCACCTTATTAGTCCAATGTTTTACATATTAGTATTTGTAGTTTATGGATCTCTGTTCTAATTTCTGTTTTTAGTTGACTTTGTAACATCTCATGCTTGATTACTTATTTAAAATTAATTAAAAAATGATGTAGGACCTCAGCAACATGTGCTTTCATATGGGTCAAAGAACTAAATAATCACATCTACTTAATTATATGACACATGTACATGTGCCTTCATATGGGTCAAAGAACTAAATAATCACATCTACTTAATTACATGACACGTCTAGAAGGAACAAGTAAGATTTTGAGAAAACGTTGTTTCATACATTCTGATGGCATATAAGGTGAGAAATTGCACTGTAAATTGAAATTCTCATACGTTAATTCTTCCAGCATTATGGATAGGATAGTGAACACTGAAATCAGTTCTGAATATTCTAAAAGTTACAAGAGATACCATGTCAGTATATATAAAGACCACAGTCCTTCTCATGTTGTTGTTCTTCTTCTTTCAGTTTTTCCCAGTTAGGGATCGCCACAGCGGAGTCTGCTCATGATTGGCAGTGGAGTTTTACAGTGTCGAGTTGCCAGCTCCGGTGCCTAACCTTCCACAGAAGGCACACACATGCACACACTCACACCTAAAGCCAATTTAAAGTGTCCACTCCACCTACTGCATGTCTTTGGGATGTGGGAGAAAACCGGAGCACCCGGATGAAACCCACGCGACCACAGGGAGGACATGCAGACTAAGCACAGAAGGCACCCCAGCCAAGAATCGAACCAGAGAACCTCTTGCTGTGAGGCGGCAATGCTAACCGCTGCACCACCATGGCTGCCCAGTCTTTCTCATGTTGTTAATGGACATAAATTTAAGCCTGTAGGATGTATGGACTGTTACCAGAAGTCAGTGGTCTACTGCCTAAAATTCCCTTATGTTTATATTCTGCAGAAAAAACTAAATGTTAAGTGAGGGCATGAATTTTGCAGTATTTGAGATATTTTAGATATTCTTCCCAAGACAGCCGTGTGTCTACCTATTTTCAACAGCATCATACATTGAACCCTGAAATGCCAAGATTTTTTTATTTTATAATTATATATATATATATATATATATATATATATATATATATAGATATGCAGAGTTAATGTATAAAATGTGTTATTGCAGAAGGAGACATTCATTAACGCCTACACTAAATGTACACTGAGTATACACAATATGTATTCAAGAACATCCCTACAACATTTTTCCACTTTATAGTAACTCAGAAACATTACACTAAGTGTACATGTAGTCTACATTTTGTAGTAAACTTTATGGCTCCTCCCTCAATATTTAAAGCTGCAAGAAAATCATTAGGAAAACTAAAATTAGGAAGAAGAAGTGTGAGTTATGATTGTGTTGTCCGTACACTCCGAACGATGTACACTTCGTGTACACTTAGTGTAAGTGTTAATGAATACCAGGGTAGGTTTATTTTTAGATTTGAGACCGACCCTATTTCCAAACAGACTTATTAATGAGGGGAAAGTATTTAGTATGCCAATTGGATGATTACAAGTGATTTCTTGCTGACTTATCCTTTTATCTTTTTCTTTCATGTATTTAAGTGGATGCAATTTATTTCTTTGAATCTTTTAAAGGCACACAGTGCTAAGGCTCTTCATTTTTTGGGCTGAATTTAATTAACTTAATAAAGATTATATTTTAAAAAGAATCCAGCATGACTGAAGTATGTTTAAGGCTGTATTTTTTTATTTTATTTTATTTGTTGCTTAATATAGTGAAAGTGTGTTTGAAGACATCATGTTTGATTGCTGTATCTGCTTTTTATATTTTCTACACAAATAACCCAGAGGCTGGCCAAACAATGATTTGTTAGGACATTTATATGTTTTCTCTATCCGTGAGGGACAAGGTTGCTAAACCAAAGGTGTATTTGCAGTTTATTTATCATTTATCCAATTTACATTTTACTAGTTTAAAAGAAGTACTTTGATTTATGTGGAGTGGAAGACAGTTTCATATGTATTTATTTTTAGTTATTTATTTAACTTTTGTTTACTGGGATAGTCCGACTGAGAGACAACCGATTTTCAGCAGAGCCCCAAGGAGAAAATCTCCAAATACAATTAAAAATATTTAGGATTAATAATTAGACAATCATTACTAATAGAAGTCACACAAAAATATTTAGAAATACAAACTAGATGCATCATAATCAATAGAAGTTAAACACATCATAAAAAGTACATTGAGTTACAAAGATTAAACTGATTGTAGAGCAAGTTGGTTATTGTTACAGTCAAATAAGAATACAAACAATAATACAAACTGTGCAGTAGTTATGTACAACTACATAAGGTGGGGGAGTGGAAAGAGACCACATATTTATAAATTATGACTAGAGTGAGTAACGTAGAGAAATAGACTGGAGAGTAAAGTAACAATAGGGAAGGGAGTAGTGAGTAGAGCAGCGGGCAGTGGAAGGAGGGGAAAAATAGGAAAAGGGGCAAAGTTGAGATGTTAAGGTAAGTCTGTGATAAGAAGTTAGAAGGAAGAATTGTTACAGATGTGGACGTGTACAGGAGGTAGAATAAAAAGTAAGTTACATATGGTGGAAGTGAAATGGTAGAGGAGTAAATTGATGAGTTGATAGGTAAGGGAAAGGATTTAACCAGGACAGGTACATGAGCAGAGCCAGTTGTTACTGAGGAAGACTCTTAGTAGGTTTTTCAAGTGAGTATGGTTGGAAGTAGTTATGATGGGCTAAGGGATAGTATTCCATATTTTAGAGATATAGAGTAGAGACAGTCTCCAGCTTTATTGTAGGATTTGTTTCATAGAAGTAGTATTCTCTGTAAAACACACCTATCCCTCCAATGTGTTCTTGTTATTTTGTAAAAGAGATTGAGTTCCTATGAGCAGGTGTTTATGGCGCCACTGGACTTGTGAATGTGCAATAGGTCTGACAAGATAGGATCTGTTGAAACTTTATACGCAGGAAGAGATACCATCAACATGACTATTATTATATCTGTAATAGTAAGTCAAATTGCTAATCTTCTTCTTTTGGCTTTTCCTGGTTAGGGGTCGCCACAGCGAAACTCCGATCTGCTAATGATTGGCAGTAGATTTTTACAGTGCCGAGGTACCAGCCAACCTTCAACAAAGGCACGCCCTACACATGTCTTTTGAATGCCACTCGACCGCAGGGAGGACATGCAGATGCATTTTTTAATTCACTTTTCTCCATCCCATACATTTTTGAGCATTTCCCTCATTAGCACTAGCTAATCCCTACATACTAAATCCATAAAGAGAGGAAGTCAATGGCAACAGGTTTTTGATGGTGTCATACTTCAGAAGGAGAAATATTTCTATATGTTAGTTCTAGCTGTTACTTTCAAAAAAACTAGCTTTTCACAATAGTTAACCAAAAGGTATGCAGCAATAGGCGTCTTGTTTTTGCTAGGAAACCTAAGCACTTTAGTCTTGCTTGCACTTTCTGATATATCACAAGCCTCCATAACACTCACAGAGAATATATTTTGGAGTCATTCTCTCTCTCTCTCTCTTTATTTTACCCCTGCCTTTGATAAGGAAATGTACAGGCATTCTTTTCTTCCCTCACCCCAAATGGCTGGACCTCCAATACCTGAGTTACGATTTAATTTGCCTTTCTTTTATCACTATCTTACTGCACATGTAGACAAGAATTTCTTTCAGCTATAACAATGATCTTTCTGGTAATATAAAAGAAATGAGTGACTGAATTGTTGAAAAAAATGACAGTTCTGGAAATAATACCGTTTGTTTAAATAATATTGTTTTATGTTACTGTTACCCACAGGTAGTGTACCTACACAACAACAACATCACAAAAGTGGAAGCGAATGACTTCTGTCCTGTTGGCTTTGGAGTGAAGCGTGCTTACTATCATGGGATTAGCCTCTTCAGCAACCCAGTAAACTACTGGGACGTGCTGCCTAGCACATTCCGCTGTGTCACAGACCGACACTCTGTACATTTTGGAAACTACAAGAAATAAAGCTACTGAAAGGCTGAAGACAAGTAAAAAAGAAAAAGGAGATAAAAAAACAAAGAAACCTAAAAGAACATTGCTTTACATTTTATTTTTTAATTCCCCACCACACAGAAAAGACAATATACATGCTAGAAGTCCTGCTAAGCAATATTAGAGCTTGTTGTAGTCAGTGTAAAGTACTCCTCTGTGAAAAAGAGATCACAAAAGGAAGGCTTATCAATACACATTTTAACACTGTCATGTTTCAAAGAAAGATAAACTCCACACAACATCTTTCCTCACACATCACAAAAAAGTGTGTGCTTCCACAGAATGAGAACTTTTATAATGCTGACACTAGCTTTGCTTTGTTAGAGAGCCCATTCTTACAGTAATGAAATAAATCTGTAAATTTACATTTCTAGATGTTTTTCTGCTTTATGTGCTTGTGTTCGATTTTCATGGTGGTACAGCAGACATGAAAGGAAAACTAATTATACAGACTGCTGACTTCATTTGCTTTGAGTCCTTCTTCACATGTCACAGCACAAGTCCCTGCTAATGATGTCTAAATGTCTAAACCTATAGCATTGGAAATGATTCTGCCATTGTAACCAGCTGATCTGTTATCAGCTAGAAAAAAATAGCTAAAATTGGGCAAAGCTTATGCATCTATGATTTTATTTCCATGTTATTAGGTAGATTTATAAGGAATAGGTAAGAAAGTCAAATTAAATATTGGTTGAGTCTTCTAAATGCATTTCCCTTAACCTGTCATTTTTATTTGTCACATCAAGGCATTTTCAATGAGATTTTACATAAGAAGGCTATACCAGAAGTTGTCCATCATATCTGAATTTCAATATATTTTATTTTCTTCTGATGTATCATCTCCTCCTACTTGTCACTTGTTCTATTGTATCATCTCCTTCTGTTTGCCATAAATCTGTAACCTGTTACCAGTGACTTTTACCAACTGTTGTCATAATGTTTTGTTTTTTTTTTTTTTTGACTTGAATGTAGAAAGGTTGGTGTGATATAGAAATGAGAAAAAAGGAATTTGGAGTAGGTTTAGACACAGAAGATTCAAGTCATTTAGTCTGAAATAATATATTTGAAATGCTGCAAGATTTGAGTCTTGGTAATGGTACTTATTTCTAAAAACCTAGAAAATTATAAAGTGATAGTTTCCACTGCAGTCCATGACAATAAAAGCTATATTTGAATATGAATAATACAGATGCATAATAAAAACTATCATATGGTTTTCCTTGTAAAATTCAAGGAAAGGTAGCCAAGTTTCTTATGAAGCTGTGATATCTCATATCTGCTTTTCTTACTTTTTAAATTGGGGATTTTTCAACATCTCTGATGTATTCAATACCTTCTGTCTCACAAGTGGCACAGATGCTGTTTGGAATGAGCGGTTTCAGTGTCGCCTGCCAACAAGGCATCTTAGAAACTATGCTGGGGAAACATTCAGATTAAAAATAAAGTACATACTGAAATCATGCCTAAACTTTGCAGCACGTCACTGTTCTAATAGTAAGTATTGCTTTCCTTTTCAGTATGATGATGATTGTTTTGTTTGCTCCACCAATACACAGCTGTAAGATGGGGCTGCGGTTTCTTGCACTTATTCTTCATAGATTGCAGTAATTAAGTCATGTTACATCAGTACAATGCTGAGACTGCTAATTACAAGACTCTTAACAGAACATATTTTAAAACTGAGAAAGGATAGTATTATAAAGATGTTTTCTATCTTTTAGGCTCTCTGTACATTCACATATTCAGTTGTTTTGTTTGTTTGTTTTTTCAGGAAGACAAAATCCAAATTATTTACCAGAACTCTAATTAAGCTAGATTGTTGAGCACATGTGTAGGAAAAAGAAATGTGATGAAGTGCAGGCAATAGATAACACACCAATAAGCTAAAACTTGGATTCTGACTACTGTCAGCTCCCACTTGTAGGCAGTTTAACACAAATATATTTATTTCCTTGGGCTCCTGGGCCTCTCGTGAATAAAATCCAGCTTTGTTAAGGCTGGTTGAAGTACTTGTTCAGTAGAATGATAGATTTGACTTCTATTTTGTTAACACCTTTAAGACACCCTATAAAAGAATGCCTCTTTTACAGGGATAACTCATGAGTGCTGGCCTGGTTAAGTAGTTTGCTTGGTATCACAAATTGTGGAGATGGAAGGTGTGTAAATTAAATTAAGATCAACTGGATATAATCTGTTTCTTATTCCTTTTAATGAGTCATATTATTTTTGCCTGAGTGTTTTCCATCACAAAGGCTTAACTTAGTATTTTGATTTCCATGTCTTATGTAAGCAATAGTAACTACAGGGTAATTGTTGCACCAAAGAAAATACAAATTGGTAGTGTAACTTGTGACACAAGGGAGGATAATGTTAAATGAAAGAAATGTTCTTTCATCTATGCAACTAGTGGTTAAAATATAAATGTATGATTTGAAAGTTTCCAAGATCTTTTAGGTTATGCTTTATCAAGAGGTCCAGAAAATACTTCCAGTCTAAACTGTTTCTAAGTGCAGTTAAAACACATCAGACCATTTATATAAGGTGTAAACCACAAATTCTCCTCTTCTCCACAATATAAAACAACTCTGACCACAAACCACTTGTTATTGTGAACAAGACAACCAGGAAAATCACATTTCTTTTATTCACTCTAGCGCTTCGGTGTTTCCACCTTCAAGGAATATCAAACATTAAAAACACAAACCAAACTTTCTTATATATTACATTCAATTAGCAGCACCTATTTACCAATTACAAAACAGTTTGCCTTAAAGCAAACACTTCCAATTTAGTTCATTATTAAGACCATTAGGCATCATAGTTTTATATTTTAAAATAAAATACTTTCTTTACATAATAATTTTTGTTTCAATACATTTTCATCCATACTCAAACACTTTACAGTCTCTAAAACAGTACCCTGTAACAGGGCCCCATTACTATTGTGAAACATTCTAAAACGTGCAGCAATTATTTTATCCTCTCTATTATTTTTAACATCTCTTATGTCCTCCATGAATCTAACACGAAATTCTCTCTTAGTTTCCCCTATGTAGTAAAGCTCACATGGACATCTTAATGCATATATGACCCCTCTACTTCTACACGTATATGCATCTTTAGGTTCAGATTTAACCCATTTATATTCCTAAATGTATTAACAACATTATTACAAATACTGCATCTATTGCAGCACATTGTACCTCGACTCAAGATAGTTCTTGGTATTGCTATTTTTGGCATAGAGAATTTACCATGTACCACCATGTCCTTTAAATTTCTGCCCCTTTTGTAAGAAAAAAATGGTTTATAAGGAAGAATATTTGCCAAAGCTTTATCGCCCAACAAATATTTCCAATAATACTCTATTAAAGCTTTTATTTCTTCACTTTTTATATTATACATTGTTACATAGTAAATAGCATCTCCTTTCCCCTTATTTTCTCAAAAAAAACTGCTATTATGTTGTTTGTTTATTCATTCTTTTATTTGTATGTACATCCCCTTCCATATTTAGCTTTCTCATTATTTTAGTATAAGCCTTTTTTAAATTATCTGGGTCATAGCCCCGATACAAAAACATTTGGTTAGTTCTTTCCATCTCTTTCACCAATTCATTCTTATCGCTACACAACCGTGAAACACGTACCAGTTCTCCAAATGGTAATGCTTCTAACACATGGGGTGGGTGGCAACTGGTGGCATGTAGATATTGGTTACCGTCCACAAATTTCCTATGAATATTGGATGAAATGCTCCCATCTTCCATGCCTTCCAAAATAAGATCAAAATATACAACTTTGTTCCCTTTCTGAAGTCCATCAAAAGCAAGACCAAAGGGATTCCTGTGCATATCTGTTATAAAACTTTCTACCTCTTCTTCACCCCCCTCACATATAAAAATTAAATCATCAATATAACGAAAATAAAAATCCACATATTTTTTTCATAAAATCCAAATTGAATAAAAACTTTTTTTCAAATAACAAGTGATTTGTGGTCAGAGTTGTTTTACATTTATATAAGGTGGATCACGTGTCAGGTAGAATGCCTTCCTCTGTAACTGAACCATGACCTTAAATATGGGAACATGGATCAGTCTGATGTACAGGAAACAGATGACTTCAGGTGCAAAACATTTGCCCAGCATACCTCTCAACTCTCCAGATTTTCACAGAATGTACAGATTTTTGCCTTATATTTTTGGTCTGTTCCACATAAAATTTGTAGTTTTCCAGTAAACCATTGAGGATTGAAGTCACTAAATATGGTTACTAAATATTAAAAATACATTTGAGTTTCAGATTATATATCTGTCAGAAAATGCATGTTGATGTAAAACCTATTTTATCAATTTTCTAAGTTTATAAGAGTAATATGGAAAATGTATCCCTATTTTTAGCCCTGTGTCCCCCCCATAATTTTTGTCTTTGTCCAGATGTCTTGCACTAAGATGTTGAGAGGTATGCTGCCCAGCTCTCCCAAATTTCATACCTTAATGAGTGAAACAGATAAGTTACAGTCTGAACCCTGAAATCCTGTACTTTGCACATTTTTGGGGGAAGTGGACAGATTTGTGTCTTCATGTAATAGCAACTCAAATGTTAGTAGGAAAATATATTCTTGTATCATAAGCCATGGACCTGTTTATACTATGTACACAACAAGAAGAGAATTTATATTTCTGTTTTGCAACAAATATATTGTGAAGACATAATGCTGGTAACTGTTCAATTATATTCCACTATAAATAAAATTATGACTGTAAAATAAAGGGTTGTGTTATGTCTGAAGCATGAAAGAAATGGAAATTGATACAATTGAAAATGTGGAGAGAAGCACTCTGGCTCTCTACACATACTTTTTTGCGGTTTAGCTTTACGTTAGCTGCTGTATTTAAAACAATATTTGTTATATATGTTACACAATATAAACTGAGTATATTTAGCAGTACTTTATTAAAGTAACAGGTGAAATGGGAAATCAAATTGTAATACAAAAATTTAGCTTATGCTGGAAGGTGTTGGTTACTTGGGAAGGCATTGGTGTATATGGACAGTGTTTCAATAACCCAGCACCATCCCTCATCCAATGCATACATTCCAGTTGTTGGTTACTGAGCATTTGGAATCTGGCGGCAAAGTGCTAACAAGATACCTTATTGCCTTGCCATTGTCATCATCTTTTCAAGTCTCTCTTTCAGCACTTTCAGTATGGGTCCAGGTATGGGTGGGGGTACTGAAAGCCAGCACTTAAATATTTAATTTTGTTGATTTCACTAAAATTCAAAATTGATAATGTTCTAGTACAAGATCAAAGTAAATAAATAATCCTTAGCAAGGCATTTGTCAAAATGGTATGTAAGATGTTAATTAACAAATTAGTCAATACTGGGGTGGATCTCATGGAGTTAGATATATTAAACTTTGTCTAGATAATCAGTATTAAAATCTGACTTGGCTAGATAATCATATAAAAATATAATAGCAAATGAAGCCTGCAATGAATACAAGTCAGTTACTACTGAGTTCAGCATGGAGGTTGGTCATTTTAATGTCTTTACTAGGTTTGGAAGGAAAAGAATGTCATACTAAAATAAAGAGCTTTTGTAGAATTCAGGTATGGGAGGGGGGTGATGGTAAAAAGAAATGGTCTTGGGAAGAATGGAAAATGCTCAGAAATATGACAGTTTCAATTCATTGCACATGCAGTCTAATTCATCTGTGTAACAAAATTCCAAAAACAAGCATGCAAAAATGAACCAGCAACAATAAATACAGAGGAAAAGGACATATAATGTTGGTCATAGCAGATGACTGAAGTGTAATGAAACAATGTAAGGAAGAGAAAAGGCCATGTATGTAAAACAAAAAAAAACTTTATCCAGATGAACAGCGAGTGAGATCCCATATGGATTATTATGTACACATTTAAAGTCTGCATCCTAAAAAGGACACAAGGTAAGATGGAGATGGTTCAGATTGTGGCAACTAAAATGGCCCAAGATCTGCAGCTGAATCCATATGAACAGCTGGAATAAAAGTACTTTAATGTACTTCTTATGAGAGGAGAAATAGGTTTGATGTCACAAATATCTAAGTATCTAGGATGGTAGCATCTTTCATGAAAAATACCTAAGCATTGCAGGTAATCCAGGACAGTGCCCCTCCTATTATTATCATTTCTCTCCAAACATCACAAACTTTCATAAATATTGTAAATGCATTAGCCTTAACTGTTCTTTCTGGTTACTCAAGTCACCTATTTAGCATACTTTAATTCAATAATCTCATTAACATGCACATTACTTACTAACAGCGCACCTTTTGTAGTCTATGATTTACTGAACTGTCAAGAGTGACAGATAAACCATTCTAACATTCACATGACAACAGCAAAATATCAAAACCTGATCAGTTCAACCATGTAAAGTAAATGGTAAAACAACAAAGGGGCATATACTGGGCCAGATTCCAAAAGAGTTGCTGTCAGTGTAAGTCTGCTCTGATTCCGAAAGACTTGCTCTCAGTGTAATTGACTTATTTTTTTGATATAAGACCTAATTTATAAACAGGCTTGTGATGGGGTCCAGATTACAAAACACCTGCTTTTAGCCTGCTCATAGTATAAGTGGTCACTTACACTGAGAACAAGTCTTTTGGAATCAGAACCACTGTATGGACAATGAATACCAATTAATAAGCAAAATTTTATGAAGGGAAGCATAAACAGTCCAGAAAATATTCCAGTATTTGTCCAACTGAGCACCTGTAACTGCTTTAGAATAACAGTCTCGGCTGTGTGTAATCAGATATTTTAAAGTGTCATTGCTAGTCCTCAGTGGTTGATTTTCAGAAATTAAAAAAAAAAATAAGAAATAGAAATGTTAAGACTGCAACATTATAAATCCAAATCTAGTCTTGGAGAGGGGACATTATTAAAAAGGCTTTCATATGAGCCAAAAAGCCTTACCATGGTGTTCTATGGGCCTACCAAGCACAAGATATATGGAGCTCTCAACAATGTATTAATTGCATTAATCTGTGGATGCACATCCTCTGATATGACTTCCTGAAATGTAATAATGCATATAAAAGAATGAAACTATCAGGGAGAAATTTACATAGATACCACATCTTGAAGAGCCTTGTCTCAAGTGTTATTAGTAAATCTACTGCCCAACCAAACTTCTCAAATCTGCTGGATCCCTAAACTCTTAAGAGATGCAGTTATAACATCTTTATATAATCCAAACAAAATTAACTTTAAGTATGTTTTGATGAGTATTTCCATACAGAAAAAAACGTTATTTTGAAAGCATGTGTTACTGAAATACAAAAGTAGCAACTGGGCAAGGATGGAGTGAAACTGTATGAAGTGCTTCCAAGATAGTCAAGGATTATGGTCACTGGGTTGATTCTCCATGTAAGATTTTGCTTCTATCTTTAACATTTCAGAGAATTTTCAAAAATAAATATCAGTCTTCAGTCCATTGAAGCCAGTAAATTGATGCTCTTCCTATCTTACTGCATGGAGAAATCTGGATCTTGTTAAGAAAGGCCAGTCCCTCTCAGTTTTTCAGTTTCTTTTTCAGTAGTTATCAAGTGGAGATCATGGTTCAGTGGGAATTGGAGAATTTACCCTTTCCCCACTGTAGTGCAATCTTGGACTTGTTATATATAATTACTAGAGGGTGTGGGAGGTACAGTGGTCTTGCTCCCCCCCCCCCACAAAACAAAGAGTTTTGTTTTTTTGTTTTGTTTTCGAAGTTACAGAACTTTTATCATGCAGTTCGATGTTCCAAAATGATGTAATAACATAGATTTGTATATATGTATGTATATATATATATATATATATATATATATATATATATATGGGTCTACTACTCTTGATCGAAATTACACTATTTCGAAATACGATAGTAGTGTCCTACTAACGAGAAAGTGCACTTCAACGAAAGTGCACTTTCGCGAAAGGCACTAGAACAAAGGGTTAGGGCTTGGGTAATGGATAGTGGATAGCTAGTAGGGATATCCACTATCCTTAACCCAAGCCCTAACCCTATGGTCCATGACTACAGCACCACAGTGCAGGAAATTGTATTTCCTCCACTGAGCAGTAGTTACGGACCTATTTCCTGTACTGTGGTGCAGTAGTCACAGACCTTAGGGTTAGGGCTTGGGTTAAGGATAGTGGATAGCCCTACTAGCTATCCACTATCCTTAACCCAAGCCCTAACCCTAAGGTTCATCACTACCACACCACAGTGCAGGAAATGTCCCATTTGACATAGTGACTTTAGCGAAAGTGCACTTTCCTTGAAGCGCACTTTTGCTTTAGTGGGACACTACTATCGTATTTCAAAATAGTGTAATTTTGATCTACGGTAGCATGGCATGTTAACAGTGGCATTTTAAGAGAAATGGACTTGACCATATCAAAAGCTATGGCTATATGCCGAACAAATGGTATTAGCGGTATTCAGTTAAAATGAATGATCTCAAACAATGGATGTGGACAAGATAACACGTGAATACATCTACAGGTATGCATGAAGATTTCAATAGTAATGCAAACAAGAAAGGCAGCTAAGAAGTACATAAAATGCATAGTGTCATTGAAATTCCAACCTCGTATGCTAGGCATGACTAAACATCATGGGAAGTATTTTTTGCATCAATTTCATTCGCAAAATCTATGCTAGAAAGTACCATTTTATAATGATATGTATGAAGAAAAGTGATATTAAGCTAATGCAAATATAACTATTTTAGTGGAGAAACATGACAGGCTAAACAAGGGTAGCAATTCCTTTTAGTAAAGCACACAAACAGTTACAAAGCTTCCAGTAAATATTACCACATGTAAAACTTAAACTGCACAAAATATATATGAATTTGCTTCCAGGAAAAAAAATATAATAATAATAAATATAATAAAGCTGTTAAAGAGTGAAACTGGCTACTCACATTTACTCAGGCATTAACTGCTTAAGGCTTACTGCTTCTTCAAATTCTACTTCAAGTCAACAGAATACATTATCTTGTTTGGACTTCCTGTTCCCAGGAAGAAAGCGAAAAAAGAAAAGAAAATACTTCCTAGGACTATTTTAAGTAGAGAGAGAGAAAAACTATTAGTTTAGGTTCTGACTTGACTGTGAAGTATGCATAACTGGACTATAGTCCAGCAGGAAACTAACAGGTTCATAGGTTCATATGTAGGTACTAGGCTGTCTGTCCAAGTTCATTTATAAGCCTAGCCAGAGTGTGTCAGCTTTCACCTCCCCATTGATTAATTAACTGATCCTCTTTCAAGCAGAGCCAATGAAGTGATCCCAGTGGTGTATTTTCTGTTACCCATCCACTCATCAAGGTTTCTCTTGAAGAGTGTTAGTGAGGGACTCTGCCTAATGTAGTTTGGAATTTTGTTCCAAAGCATAGGGAGTCTCTGTGACAGGAATCTATCCCTCCAGCATGTTCTATTTATTCACAAAATACAATCCAAAACTAAGAAATTTAAAACACGAAGCTGTGAAACCACTGAATGTATTTTATTGAATTTAGCGCTTTTGTCTGGCATTCGCCACAAGACTTCCTCAGAATCATTAAAACCATTTGAACAACTCATTAAATATATTACTGCTCCTATCACATGTTTGAATTATGAAATCTCATTGGTTAAAACCCATCATTCAAATGTAAAACCTACATATTAATGAATATACATTACTAATTAAGGCATACACATTAAAATAAAAAATGTTGGGAAATAATTTACCAAATAATATGACTAACTATCAAATGACTCTCCTAATCCATTATACAATGTTCAATATTAAATATTCAATGCATTTGCTAAAAATGCCATTGCCGTGATCTTTTTATATACATAATGTTGAAACAGTGCATACTTGTTGTATAGTTACTACAAATGAAAATCAGACTTAAGTATTAAGTAGCTCGAAATAGACATGTATCATTTAATCCATAATTATTGGTAGCATTACATCTCAATTGCCAGAGTAATTCCTTGTATTCAAGGAGCAACTCAACTGGCCCTCCCCTATTCTATATATATGTTCTATTTATTGTTGTGGCGAGGTTTAGCTCACTAGAGTGCGTGGCTCGCAGTGACTTGGATTTATTTAGGTGGAGCATGTCCATCAATTCTGAGTTGGACATGGCTTTGTAAGTCAGGCAGAGATCATCTCTGAGTAAGCAATATGCCACTGAGTACAGCTGGACTGTTTTCAGTCAGGCTGCATAGGACATATGTTTGAGGCCAGTAATCCTCTTGGTGGGGTACTTCTGTGGTCTTTCCAGCTGTTGGAAGTGTCTTGTAAGGTATATCCCAAATGGGTCATTGTACTCTATGATGGGTCTGATGAGTGATGAGTAGAGGGGCACTATAACCTCTTTATTTCTAGATGCGAACCCTTTAGTAATTAGATGGGCCACATAGAAGGATTTCCTAACTGCTTTGGCAATATGATTGTCAAAGGAGAGATTACTATCTATCTGGGTCCCCACATCTCTTATTACATCTTCTGTATTAAGGGGGCTGCCACCTATGTGGTAATTCATGGTCGTTTTGTTTTTCCCAAATGGGATGACTATGCATTTTTTGGCATTTAGCTTGAGGCCATGACTTTGACACCAGGTGTCTGTCTCA
Organism: Protopterus annectens; assembly: GCF_019279795.1. Taxonomy (NCBI): domain Eukaryota; kingdom Metazoa; phylum Chordata; order Ceratodontiformes; family Protopteridae; genus Protopterus; species Protopterus annectens. The sequence continues at coordinate 891,324,823 of NC_056741.1, read as the reverse complement.
GTAAGGCCCTTTTGGAGGATGTCTGTGTCAGTCAGAGTGTCAATTATGGCTCCCAGTTTGCAGTCATTAGTGAACTTGGTTAGCCATAGTCCTCCTGTGTTTGCCTGTACTTCTGAGAAGTATATGCCGAACAGTAGGGGTCCCAGGACCAAGCCTTGCAGGACACCACTTGTGACTGGTTTAGAGTCGGACCTGGAGCCTGCTATTCTTACCATGTGAGTTCTGTCTGTAAGCCAGTTGGCAACCCATCTCGTGATGTAGGGGTTTATGTTCAGGCTGGTGAGTTTTTCTGTAATACCCAAGTGGGGAATGGTGTCGAACGCTTTGGCAAGGTCAAGGTAGGCTGTGTGAACCACCTTTCCCTTGTCTATGACCTTGATGACTGTCTCAAAGAAGTCAACCAGATTTAGTAGGCATGATCTGCCCTTAACAAAGCCAAACTGGGACAGGTCAAGTGTTTGGAGGTTCCCAATGTCTTTGTTAATGAGTTCTATGATGATGCGCTCCATAGTCTTGCAGACCAGGCTAGTCAGGCTTATGGGGCGATAGTTACCAGGGTCAGTTGTGGCCCCTCCTTTGTGGAGTGGAATAACCATTGCTGTGCACCATTCTATGGGCACATAGCCTGTGGAGAGGCTGAGGCTGAACAGCGTGTTTAGGTGGGGGGCTAGCTCGTTCTGTAGTTCGTGCAAAACACAGCCTGGGACACCATCTGGCCCCATTGACACTGTGTTTTTGGCTTTTGAAAGGGCTGTTTTCACCTGTGCGTCTGTGATTTCTGGGACACTACAGTTTTCTAATATTGTTGCGGGCCCTTTTGGGGGTGAGAGGGGTGTAGTTTGCACTGAATCTATCTGCCAGGATGCTAGCAATATCAGTAGGTTCAGTATATTTTGTACTTATTTGCACTATTTCAGTGCATATCTGCGAATTGCCACTTAGATTCTTAACATAGCTAAAGAAGGCTTTGTGATTATCTTTTGAATCCTTGGCTATTTTTCTTTTGAAGTTAGCCTTGGATGATTTTATGAAGGACCTTAGTTTCTTACTGATACTGATCAGGGATGTCTTTCCTTCTTGGGATTTGCTTTTTTTCTGAACTAGTTTTCTCCTTCTATTGTATAGCCTGTTTATGGCAGGGGTCCACCAGACTGGTTTCCTTCTCTTAGAGGAGTGAGTCTTGGTTTTGCCAGGGATGGCACAATCCATGCATCCTTGTAGGTGCTCATAGAGTGCATTTGTAAGGATTTCTGCATCTTAGGTAGCGTTATCCTTTAGCGTGGGGGTGGTGAAACTTACTGCCTCTGTCTTAAGTAAGGTGAAGTTTGCTTTAGAAAAGTTTTTTACTGTGGTTTCCTTAGTTGGGGGTGGTGGTGGGGTGTGGACATCCAGAGTGATTAGTTTATGGTCTGATCTAACCAGTGACAGGTTGACCTCCTGTGTGGAACACCTGTCGCCCATGTTGGTGATGACCAGGTCCAATATGTTTTCACCTCTGGTAGGGGAGTTTAACAGCTGATCCAGGGTATTTGAGTTGATGAATTCCAGGAAGTGCTGGGCCTGGGAGTTTGTACTCGAGTAGTTTTCCCAGTTAATGGTAGGGTAATTGAAATCGCCCAATATCAGGGTGTTCATTAGGACCTTCGTGTTTTCCAGTGTCTCCAGAAAGGTGGAGTGGTGCTTCTGAGTCATGGAGGGTGATCTGTAGCATGCCGCAATTTGCATTGCAGATTTGCCTGATGTTAGTTGCGCATGGATGATCTCAGAGGTATCATGCTGTGCCACTAACCTGGAGGTGTAGGTATCCTTGATGAATATGAATACACCCCCTCCTTTTGTGTTTCGGTCTGTGTTCTGTGGCCAAAAGTGTGGTATGAGTTGTAGCTCGTTAGTGCTGGGGTGCTCGCTGGAGCCTTGAACCAGGTTTCAGTTACTGCACAGATGTCGATGTTCTCCATAATGAGGAGTGCTTCGAGAGCATGCATTTTGAGATTTAAACTCCTGGCATTGAGTAGCATAACCGTCAGTTGTTTGTTAATTGTGCTGTTTACGGAGGTGGGTTTGACTTTTGAGCCTTGCCTAAAAAAGGCACTATGGGGGCAGCAAGAGCCTTGGCCAGTATTCAAAAGACTAGGGGTGACAGGTGCAAGCTGTCTCTTGTGAAGCAACGCGGCTTGTCGAGCATGTCGTCCCAGGCTGACAGACACTGGATCCCCTTTGAATGACACCAGAAGCTTAGCCAATTGTTGAACCTGATAATTTTTTCTTTATACTGAGGTATCATTCTTGGTAAGGCAGGATGCTACTCAAGGTCAGGGTCATACCAGCCTGGGCTACATGATCAGAGAGCTCTTCCATGACTCTTTTCATGTAGTCCAGGGAGGTACGTCTCAGGTCATTCACAGCAACATGAACAATGACAGAGTCATATTTGTACTTGTTCTGGAGTGACCTGAGTGCGTGTGTTATTTGGCAGATTCTGGCTCCCAACAGGCAGCTAACAGTAACCTTCTGCTTGTCCAGCCTAGCAAGTGGGACATCAGTGTGCCTGACTTTAGAGTCACCTATTACTAGTGTGTTAGGTATGTTATTTCACCTTAAGGGCTGTGATTATGTGGCACACTGATTTTGTGTTTTATGTGTTGTCTGGTTTGTGATGGGAGGTGGCGGTGCAGGTTGTTTGGGTGTCTGCTTTGGAGGTCTCTGATGTTTTGCAGGTTTTTATTTAGAGCTTCTGAGTATGATTTTGTGTATTTATGTGTATTTTTTGCCAGTGCTGGTTTAGTAGGTCTATGTGTGGCTAGAGGTGTGGTGCAAGTGCTAACCTTCTCCTCTTGACTGTCTGTTCCAGTCTTGGGTGGAGAAAGCTTAACCTCCAGTTTGGCTGTATAATTGCATCTCTCGCATATGTTAGTGTTTTGTGGTAGGAGGAGAGGGTTGTCTGTGTACATGAGGCAGTTGTAACATTGCCTCAGGATACCCAGATTCACCAGCTGGACTGGAGAGTACACCTGAAATTGCCCTTTGGTCATGCCTGGAATAGTAGAGTGAGCTGCTTAGTCACTTGGTTGGTGAGGGGTGAATAAAAAGCCTTGCCCTGCTGGGCAATCAAGTGTCAGGGGATATTAGTGCTTGCTATTAGGTCTGAGCAAGTGCTGGGCTGTAGGATGATTTTGAGTGCTTAGGTTGAGAGTTAGACTACTTTCAAGGGAAAAACTGAAGAGGAGATTTAGTGGAGCCAGGAATAATTTAACCCTAGCTAACCAGCGCTACCCAGTGTGCAAAACCGTGCAAATGCGCTTTTTATAGCAGGGAAATGAAAGAGATAGAAATAGCCCAAAATGGCCAATAAACTACAAACTTCTGTACTGGAACCACTCCTCCAGGGATGGATAGGCTGCTCAAAGCTCCCCTCTCTCACAGGTGAACAGAGAAACTTCCTTCTAGCCAAGTAAGGTATGGGCAACTCAGAAACTTGTAACACAGCCCTGAATTCAGCACTAGCCTGAAACCTGGACTATACTAGCTTATAATGCCAGAAGATCCATTAACTAGTAAATCCTGCAACTACTGTTTGGGCTTGTATGTCAGAGGTAGGTAGAAAATTATCCATATTAATAGGCTCTGGTAGTGACAAAACTAGATAAGCTGCTAACCATGATTTTTCTGTTTTCCATATATCTTTTATAACACATTTGTATTTCTTTGTGTAAGTGTATAACTGCACATGTATATTTGAATTTACAAAATACATTGCTAAATTTTATTTATTTCAAGTAGGAGTTTATTATTTGATGCCAAATGCTCGTTACTGGTGGTTTATTTATTAGCTTAATAGTATCTGTACTAAACTGGTGTAGACTCAGCTGCTGGGCTTTGCCTTTTGAAGAGTTGCTCATCAAGTTATTGTAAAAGTCAATATTTATAGGTTGTCTTATTTCAAAGTTAAAGAGTAATTGTATTTGAGTGTACTAGTGTGGTCTAGTTGTTGACAACATTACTACAAGGATAGAAAAGAAGATGTTGATACTGGGGTTTGTGTTTGTGTATAGAAATAATCTTGGACATAGTTTCAGTTACTGTTGGTGAGATAGCATTGGAATTCACTGGACAGGAAGCAAAGTGGATCAGATCCTGGATAGCCAGTGGCTATAACTCTGGTCTGTAGCTGGGCATTCTATAGCTTATCTGGCTGTGGAAGATTGGCTATTACTTGAGGCACTAGTGCACATTTACTGTATCACATAATGCCAGTTGCTTATGGCTTGTTATTTCTTGGTCAGCAGGAGACTTTTGAGACTATAATCACTACACAATATAAACTGGTGCCACTAGTGTGAACTAAAAGAGGCTCTGTAATATACAAATTGATTTGCAGTGGTGTGACTATTGTGAACTGTACCTGTATAGTCTAGAAAACAGTTGTATATCCAGAAATTGTGTGTGGTCTTTCAACCACAAGATAAATATATGACAGTATAACTTGTACAGTAGTTATGTTTTACACAAATTAATTATGAAGCAGGTTAATATGAACTCTGCTGAGTATGAAAAATGTAAGTGTTACAGCTGAGTAAAGAATGCAAACCTAAAGGAATCTAACATGCCAGTATGAACTAACATGAGATGATAGCCACCTCGGTTGCTATTAAGATTCAGGCCACATAACCCAGAAACAACATGAAACCAGTTGTGAGTATAGGGTATGCATCAGAGCAATTCAGTCCATCCTCAGATGACTTCAAAATGCAGGTTGAACTAGCAAAGTGAAGCTGGGACTAGAAACAAGACTGCTTAAAACAACCTGGAGAATGAAACAGCTTAAATCTGTAGAAACAGAGAAGTGCCCACATGAAAGATAATTGACTATTCTTTGCCAGAGGCATATGGATACCAAGGGTGAAAATCGAACTCTGAAAAACAATATTAATATTAAATTGTTCCTTTGGTTTAACAAATAAAATGAGCATTAGAGTTTTATTTTTGTATTTGAATGTCTGCACGATGAACACCAAACTGACTGGGGTCCCTTTTACTTTTGGGAAAAGCTGTGCATGTTTTAAATGAAATATCTGATGATGATTGTGTAGAGTATTAAAAATTAAAAAAGTTTATTTGAATATTTCAAGCTTACTCATGAAGATAATAGAAATATGTCTAGAGAACATAGAAGAAAGGCCAAATAAAGTGTCAGTGATTTCATTGTGGAACTAGTAACTTGACCCCAAGTGCTTAATTCTGAAATGTTGAGATAACTTAAGGAAGCAGATAATCAGTGCTTTGTTTGAAAACATGAAAGTCTGGTTAACAGAGGGAAGAGAAAAATTGCTAAGGAAATGCACAAAAAAGGTGATTTCTTTCTCTGTTTAGCAAGGCACAACTGTACAGGAGGGGTTTACCCAACATTAAACATGGGTATAAGAGAATCCCTGGGGAGGAGTCTAATCCTTTAAAGAAGGTTGCACAGGGACAATCAGAAACTACTAGTTCCTGTACATCCCAGGCTCTTGAAAGTTAAATGTTTGGTTTATTAACAAGTGTGGCATGTATTAGCCAAATTTTCATAAATACAGGTTGAGGAACAAAAGACACCAAAGGGGGCTAAGAGATATATGACCATGGTAGTCACTGGATATCTTAAAACTGTGTCTGCTCCAGCTTATCAGGAGGCTTCGTAAAGAGTAAAGAAACCATTCCTAGCAGGGATACTGCACCAGGTGTAACTATTTTAAGCTTGCAGTTACTAGAATGGAGCATTATTTGCCAAGGCAATCCACTCCACTTGGGGCCATTCAAGTGACATGGAGTGGGAAGGGGCCAGGAAGACAAGTGGGTGGCTGTTGGATAACATCCTAGCAGATGTTATAAACAGTAATGATTTTGATGGTACAGTCCCTTGTGTACATGCAATTACATGTAACTTTTCATGGAGACAAACTAGGAAAGCAGCAGAACTAGTACCAGACACTGCCCACACTTCCACTTGAGGCTGTTGATGTGGCTACTGATTGTAAGCTACAGCTGTCAAAAGGTGCTGGTCTCCCTATCAAGAGATTATTTCAGGCAAAGAAATAATAATTTTGAACTTGGTAGTCAAAAGATACTACACTTCTATTAGTAGGATAATTGTAGAGGATCACAAAGAAATAGATAGACAGATGAGACAGACGCAACTCTCTGATCCCACCTTGTAAAAATAACCAAGGCAATATAAGATCCTATAAGGGTAGGGGAAGTCTATACACCAGGGCAAAGGGCTACTTTTCAAAAAAATGGGCAACTGAGAGTGATGTAGTGGCATAAATGGTACAGCAGTTTGTAGTCCCAAGAACCAGTCATCAATTGCTTTTGACCATAGCTTATGATACTCCTTTTACAGACAGTTTTGGCATAAAGCATGCAAAAACGAGGTGTACAAAACATTTTGATAGTGTGAGTAGGATCAAAATGCTGGTAAGGCAGGAGACAAAGCTAATGCTTTGGAGCCATTGACTTCTATTGAGGAACATTCTGAAGGTAGACAGTGATATTATGGGGACTCATAGTGTGGAAAGCATCACATGTAAGAAATATATCTTGGTAGGGATAGTCTATATTACTAGGTACCCTGAAGCACAGGTTTTGGCCACATCTAAAGTAGAAAAATATAAAATGTGTGTGGTGTGAAGGTGGAAAAATGATTAAGGTCTTTAATTACAAACACAGGGTCCAGGATTTGATTCTCACATGGAGTAATTAGCCAAGTTTAAAATGGCCCACAAAGGCAGTTAGCCTAGTACTAATCATGAACCTATGAAATTCACTCTTAGAAAGCTTCATTAGTGCGAGTTTTTCAGGAAATAGCACTGTACAGAGGATGTCAGACCTGCTGCTTTATTAGTGGACATACTAACGGTTAAGGCAGTTAAGAATTGACTCCTAACATCAACAAACAAATTATTTGTTCAGGAGGTTTAACTTTACTCCTGACACCACACTGAGAGCATCTGTAGACCAGTTTAAGCAGGATTAGGAGAAGTATCGACCCCCATCTTCTCTTTGCAAACAGTGAGCTACGTCAAGAATCCCCAATTTACCATTATTTAAGTCACTTTATAGTCACAATGGCAGGGTGGCTGTTTGAATTAATTCTGATGAGCTGATGGATGAGTGTGATTACCACCAGGAATCTGTTGTTGGGTTGATACAGTGAAGTCTGAAATGCATCAGAGTGCATGTCAGACTTTTAGAAATAAATGCTGAGTACAAGTGAAATGCTGAAGTTTAACCTCACATAACTGTAATATTATATCTGAAGATACGTTTAAAGGAAAATGTGTCATTTTAGTGAACATAGTTCGGTTGAGCACAGATCAGCCGTAAAACTTTAACCGAAAGAACTTCAGTGACAGTGGAGGATTCCCTTTTCTCCACTGTTGTGTGACCTTCTAGTATGTCTGTTTACGTTTAGGGGTACAGGTAGTAAAAAAAAAGTTTTTTTAGTTTTTTGCCAAGAGTCTTTTTGGCTAAACATTTTCAATAGCTTTGCGATCGATTAAACTACTGTTGATATAGTGACATGAATCTACTTAAAGCAATGGGTTGAAAAGCACTAAAAAACAGCTGTGTCTATATTCCTACAATCTGAGGTTACCATGTAAACTTCCCTATTTAGAATTGATATGTGGATATAAAGATAAGAACTATAGTGAACTGTTTCAAACTGCAACTCTGAAATTATGCAATTTAACTAATAGAATAGATTGTTTGGCTTGTAGGAAATTAATAATGTTAAAACAAATTCACAGTGTGAAAAGAAAGAGTGAATGCATATAAAAATAGTTACATGGTTGAGGCCACTCTGGTGGCTTCGAGGGATAAAAGCCCCGATTATGGTCCAGCTGACTCAGGTTTGCTCAATGGCTCAGGCAACTGACAGAATGGCAGGGGAACGATAGGCATGCCTTTGTTGATATGCTTCCATCTTGGGAGATGTGGTCCAAAGAGGGGGTTGCTCTCTGCCATGGGGGCAGGTAAATAGAGTTGGTAGGTCATAAGCAAAAATCCCCCTAGATGGAACCACAGAAGAGCCAAGCCCCAGGACACCCTAAGTATCCACAACAGGCCCCAGCAAATACAAAGTAAGTCCAGAGGGTTGGACAGTAGCTGGTGGTCCCATCATGAACATTGAGTACAGCAGGGCTGGACCAGTAACAATGAGGTCCAGAGGAACCAGAAAACAGTAAATAAATAAATAGATACATGGTGGAAAGGACATTTCAGATATGATACAGAGCTATAGTAATGCAATGCCAGTGAACTGTATTTTGATTTATGTACAGGCTTAAAAGGTTTACCAGGAGAATATCAGATATAAATAACCCCCAATGATATACCAGTCGTACATGCTCCAATAAAAGTAGAAGCAACTGTGAGGAGTAAAATGCAACAAGAATCAAAGTGAGAGGAAAGCTTAGGTAATGTTACATAGCAGTTAGTAAACTTAAGTTGAGAATAATTTTGTTACTGCTGCAAAGCAAGTAATGCTTTACATTTCTGTTTATTTGCAAGTTCAATAATGATAAATAACACAAAATTATTTTCAGTATTCTATGCAAATCAGGGATTCTGGCAGATAAAGTAAGACAGAAAACCTTCAACTGTTTGTATTGAATATATACATAATGGTACTTGACCTTTGGTTTCTGTTTAGTATTTTATCATTATCAGAAGTATTCCAAAGCACTGTTGCATAGATAATGAGAGGTTTGGAAGAGGCTATGAACATAATTGATAATCTGTTTAATGTGGGATATGATGATGTGAAGTATTGTCATCTGTGCAAGGGAGAATAGGGTAGTGCATATGTGGCATATGCCAGCATTGATGGCTGGGGTTTTGTGGGGAATTCTGTGTAACTTAACTATTACGCTGATCTGTACAGAGGCTTGGGTTAAAACATGTATCAACAGTGTTGTTGTAACTGATTAAATGTGTATGTTTAAATAAAGAATTCTGTAAGAGAAGAGTAGATGTTTTGAAATTGTTCTTCGCTTTCAGATACTAAACAGATCTTAGCAAAGCTCTGAGTGCGTATTTTACCAGAGTCTGGTGTTGGGGATGTGCAGTCTTCAGAAATAGGACAGTTCACCTTTTCCTCAGAGGACTTAAAAATCCATCTGGAGTTAAAATGACTGGAACTGGAGACCAAACTTTTGGAGACTGAAGAAAATGAGAGACTGCGACGATTGAAGACTGAAGAAAAATAGAAACCATAACAACACGAGGGAGATGTTGAGTCTTTGTCAGGGTCATAGAGGTAATAGGGAAAGGAATAACCAGACCCCAGAAGCAATAAAGGTCAATATATTTCTTCAATTTGCAGAGGGGGATGACTTTGATAGTTTTAGTCATATATCTGAAAGAGTATGTAAACAGTATAATGTTAACCAAGAGGTCTAGGTATGGGTACAGTTCCTGACCCCCTTACTCCATGGTAACGCTGTAAATGCTGTTTCTAAATTGTCTGATACTGATTTTTTAAACTATGATAGAGTGAAACAATGTTTACTGAACTGTTATAAGTTAACACCTCACCTAAAGTTTAGAGAAAAACAAGTTTTGTGAGCATAGACACAAGGCAGAAGAAAGTCTATGTGATTATATTGCTAAGTTAAACACTTATTTTTATAGGTGGGTGAGTGGCTATCAGGTTACCACTTTGAAAAGGCTGGCAGACCTTTTGATGAGGGAACAAGGCCTTAGTACTTTGCCTGAATACATGAGAATCTGGATGGCAGACCAGGAGTGTAACTCTGCAGATGTGTTGGGGGAAAAGTGGATTTGATGTTTTAAATGTAACCAGAGGGGCCTTGTAGCATATAAATGTCCACTGAAGCAAGGTTGGGAACAAAAGGTGAGGGAGCCAGCAAGTGGGAATAACAGTGTGCCTGTAGTAAATTTTCTGGAGACAAAAGGGATACCAAACTATCACTGAAGTTTGTATCCTATCTTAGTGGATGGAAAACAGGCCGCTGCTAAGAGAGACACAGCCTCTGGCATAACCATTGTGAAGCCTGCAGTGGTTAAAGAGGAGCAGTACCTGCTTGGGCAGTCCACTCCAATCAGAGCTTTAGGAGGGATCCCTTTCCAAATACCTTTGGCCAGGGTTCACCTTGTTTGAGGACATTCCTACAGATGTCTTAATAGGGAATGAATTTGATAATACAGTATCTTATGTGCATGCAGTTATACACAGTTAGGCTTGGAGACAGGCATGTAGGTCTGGTAGTCTGGAGGAAACTCATACAGACCCCACACATGAAGATGGGGCTGGTGATGGGGCTATTTCAGGGAGGGAGCTACCCTGTAGCAGTGAACTTGAAAATAAGTGGTAGTACCCAGGCTGACAGTGAGGCACCACTGTCAGAAGATACTAGGCTTCCTGAGGAAGGGGAGCTGAGAGGAGTCACAAAGGTAGAATTAAGACAGGCTCAGCTTTCAGACCCTAGCTTATGAAGCTTGAGGGAGGTAGCTAAGGAGAAGACACTTGATGATCAAGGAAAAGGTGAGGCTGTATACTGGAACAAAGGGTTACTGTACAGAGGGTGGACCCCTGAGGGAGGGCTAGAGGCCAAGGTGATACAGCAGTTGTTAGCACCCAGAGCCTACTGACACTTCTAGCCATAGCCCATGACATTCCTTTTGCAGGTCATATAGGCATAAAGTGTACTAAGAGATGTATTATGCAGAACTTTTATTGGCTTGGGATTGCAAGGGATGTAACAGGGTACTGCAGGACCTGTGAGCAGTGCCAAAAGGTAAACAAGGCAGGGGAGAAGGTCAAAGTTCCATTGATGCCTTTACCTGTGATTAAGGAGCCATTTCAGAGGTTAGATATTGATATTGTGTGGCCTCTGACTACCCCAACTTCCACAGGGAAGAAGTATATCCTGGTGGTAGTAAATTATGCTACTAGATACCCTGAGGCAGTGGCTCTGTCCTCCATTGAGGCAGAGAAGGTGGCAAATGATTTGTTAGAGATTTTCAGCAGGGTAGGCTTCCCAAGAGAAATATTGACTGACAGAGGTGCCAGTTTCATGTCGGACCTGCTGACTTGTCTGCAGAAGCATTGCAGGGTGAAGCGACTAAAGACCACCCCCAGACTAATGGTCTTGTGGAGAGGTTAAACTCTACACTAAAGACCATGCTACAGGCATTTGCACACCAGTTTAAGAGAGAGTGGGATAAATATTTGCCCCATCTACTGTTTGCATACAGAGAGGTGCCCCAGGAATCCACAGGTTTTTCACCCTTTGAGTAGATTTGATTCATGATGAGTGGGAGGGTGAGTGTGAATCCTACAATGTGTCTGTTGCGGAATATGTCCTAAACTTCAGGACAAGGCTTAGGGAGCTCATGGGCTTGGCCAAGTAGGACCTGGCAGAAGCCCAACACCAGAAAAAGGTCTGGTATGACAGGAATGCTTAAACCCAAGAGTATGCTGTGGGACAGTAGGTCACGGTGCTCATTCCTGTCAGACACATTAAGTTGCAGGCAGCTTGGGAGGGACCCTTCGAGGTGGTAAGGAAGGTCAATAATGTCAATTACATGGTAAACCTGCTAGACAGAAGGCATGGTCCCAAATTGCACTATGTTAACATGATGAAGCCTCAGCATGAACGGGAGTTCCTGGGCAGACTGAAAAGGGCAGGATTGACCATTAAGCCCAGTAAGTGTCAGTTGGGTATGGCAGAGGCCTCCTACCTAGGCCATAGAGGGGAGTAGTAAGATTAGGTCAGAACCTGCCAAAGTGGAAGCTATTCAGGTGTGGCCTGCCCCTGTTACCAGAAAGCAGGTGAAGGAATTCTTGGGGACAGTGGGGTACTATAGAAAGTTGTTCTCAATTATAGAACAATAGCTGTTCCCTTGATAGATCTGACAAGGAAAAACAGGCCAGATAAAGTAGCTTGGACCCCAGCCTGTGAGCAGGCATTCCAAAAGCTTAAAGGGGCTAGTGTTAGACATTCCATATTTCAGCAAATAATTTGTTGTGCAAGTGGATGCTTCAAACCATGGGGTGAGGGCTGTACTCAGCCAGGTTTCCTCAGAGGGAGAAGAACACTCCAGTTGTGTATCTCAGCAGTAGACTCTACCACAGGGAGGAATGTTATGCAGCTGTAGAAAAAGAATGTCTAGCCAGAGTATGGGCACTGCAGAAACTTCAACCTTATATGTATGGAAGGAAATTCACTGTGGTTACAGACCACAATCCCTTAACATGGCTACATAGAGTCATCCAGCAAAATGCCAAGTTATTAAGGTTGAGTCTAGGGTTGCAGGTATATGACCTGACAGTACAGCACTATAGTGGAGTCAGCAATGCCAATGCAGATGGATTCTCAATACAGGGTATAGGTTAATGTGTTCTGAGACAGCCCCACTTCTCTCAAGCAATGTTTTTCTAGGGTCACTTGAAAAACTAACGAGTATTCAAAGAGGGGAGAGATGTGATGATATGAAGTATTGCTATCTGTGCCAGAGAAAATAGGGCAGTGCATGTGTGACATATACCAGTATAGTTGCCTGGATTTTTATAGGGAATTTTGTGTTATGTGAATATCACACTGATTTGTACAGAGGCTTGTGTTAAAAAATGCATCAACAGTGTTGTTGGAAATGATTAAATGTATATGCTTAAACAAAAATCTGGAAGGGAAGAGAAGAGGTTTTTGAAATTGTTCTATAGCTTTCAGATACTGCAATAGATCTAAGCAAAGCTCTGAGTGTGTATTGTACCAGAGTCAGGTGATCAAATGTGATGTCATTCTATAACTAGCACTGAGACGATGGAACTCACACAACAGTTTGTCTTGTTTTGTTTTCTTTGGAACCTGATATAAAGATCTATGATAGTTATCACAGACAGTTCAGTTAGTTTGGTTCAGTTTGGTTCAGTTAGTTAGAAGCTCATCACCTTGCCTTGTGGAAGTATCTTAGCATCCGGTCTTGCCTTGTTGTATTAAGTTAGCTAGGGAACAGTTATTCTTTAGACAGTCAGGAAATACAATGATATTAGTTAAGTATTGTTTTTCTGCATCTGTTTGAATCTGTCCAGTTGTGTCATTTTTATTTCTCCAGTGATTGAAACTCTAGTGTTTATTGTACTTATATATTTAGTATTCTCATGTTTTCTATTACATTATTTATTATTAAATATTTTTATATCTTTCACTGTGGCTGGTCATTTAGAGAATACTTTTAACATCTTGAGAGTATTTGTGCTTAGTTTAGTGACACTGTGGCCACTCCAAAAAGCCTTGCTACTTTGGTTACACTCTACCATTTATATTAGTATTGATTTTACTCAGTATAATTGGATACCCTTGTGAGAGCCTTAGAGTGGTTGACTGGTGGCAGCATGGTTACTTTATAGTCTGGACAAAAGGGACACAGCTAGTAAATCTATGCCAGCCAGTGTGTTTGTGTGTGTGTGTGTGTGTGTGTGTGTGTGTGTGTGTGTGTGTGTGTGTGTGTGTGTGTGTGTGTGTGTGTGTGTGTGTGTGTGTGTGTGTGAGTGTGCATGTGTGTGTGTGTGTGTGTGTGTGTGTGTGTGTGTGTGTGTGTGTGTGTGTGTGTGTGTGTGTGTGTGTGTGTGTGTGTGTGTGTGTGTGTGTGTGTGTGTGTGTGTGTGTGTGTGAAAATACCCAGGTGTGGGTGTGTCAGCTACTTGGAACTGGGACACAGTGTGTCAAAGTGAGTCCTGTTTGGGATGTGGAGAGACAGAGAGTCCAGTTCCAGATCTGGGGCATATTTCGTGTGTACTTTTGGGGCAAACTGTGCTTGATGCAGAGAGCTGCATTTGAAAATACTATGTAAATTTATTCCTGTTTTTAGTGATTGCCTCTCATCTGTGTCAGTGGTAAGGATTGAGGCTTCTTGATTACTGGCCCAGGGTAGAGAGGCCGTCACATGGAGTAATACACAAGAACAGCATGATAGGAGACTGGAAAAGCTGATGAATAGACTTATTGCATAATTTCAAGTTAAATAAGAATAAATATAAAATAAGAGTGATAAATGTATGGGTCACAGTTTAAAGTCAGAGTGAATGAAGTGTTGTTTAGAAAAAAATCAGAACAATTGTGCAAATGCCATTCTTATAAAACAAACAGGTAATACAGAGGTTTCTGTCAATGTTGCAGTACCTTGTGAAGCTTGTACCCAATATGCTTGAGGATAAGTATGCCTCTAATAAAGTTATTAGAGCAAGATGTAGTCCAGGAATAGGGCTATGAACATGAAAATAGTTTTTAAATGCTCAAGGAGCACATTGTGGATGATCCAATATTAAAATACAGTGCTATGAAAAGCAAGGTCATTTGCAAGCAAATGCCAATCAGAATGGTATAAGAGATGTGAACCTATAAGACAGCAGGTCACTTGCTTGTGGATGGACAACATTTAGATGGTGCACAAAGGAGATACAGCTGAACAGAAGGAACTGAGATGTAATAGTCTACAACTGTAAGAAATTTCATGAATGCATCTGTGGTAAAGAAAGATTGGTTTAAACGGTAATAAATCCTTCCAAAATGTACTCAAAAACATTTCGACAAGGTACAATGTCTGAAATTAGAAAGGATGATAGTCAGTCTGTAGAAGTATGCTATGGAAATGAAATAGAGAGCAGGCAAATAACTGCACATAGTGGGTATGTTGAGGAAAACAAATTTACCAGAAGATGTAGTAGAAAAAGAAATTGACATTATTTTGGTATGCTAATGCAGTCTGAATAGTCACTTCATGGAATTTAGGTCATTCAAAGTGTTTATATCTCAATAAAGCCTTCTAGAACAAACAATCATATTTTGCACCTGTAGTAATTTCCCAAATAGAGTGTGTGTGTGTGTGTGTGTGTGTGTGTGTGTGTGTGTGTGTGTGTGTGTGTGTGTGTGTGTGTGTGTGTGTGTATACTATCTGTTTGAGTATGCTCAATACAATAGATTAACCCTATGTTCCAATTAGGATGCCATCTGATCCACAGGGAGGGTGAAGTGGTACCACAATAGAAAGGGCCACCATTCAATCAATTGACAGGCAGTGTGTGATTCACGGAGGTGCATCACCAACTTGCCTCCCTAATATCCTGGCAGTGTACACAATCCCCATATCTAGCACACTGGCTCACTCTACCACATCTTTCTGCATAGTTGGATGCCCAGTAGTCATCATCTTGGTAAGTGAAAAATATTTTTTCTATTTTTTTTTTTTATTTATTTCAATAGTTATTTATGGTAAATGTATTGATTGATACTAAACCACTTTTCTTTGTTTTGCCTCCCCATTCCTCTCTTTTTTCTTTTCAGATGACTCTAGCTATTCACTGGAGCCATGGCTCATGACACTAGTGAGAAATCCAAGTGGAGTCAGTGAAGATAATGTAACACAGCCATGTTACAGTCCAATATCATCATTAAGAGGGTCTTTGGCGTGTTGAAGAGTCAATTTAGGTGCCTGGATGAGTCTGGGCATGCCCTCCAGTATGACCCGGCTACTGCATGCAGGATATTTACTACTTGCTGCATTCTGCATAACATGATAATGTGCTGGTCTGGTGGTGAATTGACCCATCCTGTAACGAGCTCCCAGTTCCAGTCCTACTTTGATTAATGATGACCAGCTGTCAGCAGTAGTAAGGGGCCCAATGTTCATGCTTGTGCATGGCATAAGTCTGCATAGGTAAAAAGGCGATGTCTAGTCCAAAACTTTGGACCTTGACATTTAAGTTAGTGCTTCCTTTCTTGCAACAAACACAGAGTTAACTGATGCATGCAGTGTGCTATGTGTGGTCTATGCTGTGCAGTGTATAGTCTACTGTCATTGCTCATCAGATGTTCCCTCTTTTCTTTAAATATGTTTTTATTTCAAAATACTCATACTATTGTTTATAAAAGTCATGTCTGAGTGCTCACTGACACTTGTTCAATGATATCATAAGGCATAATCATTTAAAGAATAATTACATTTTTAACTGTTTTGCACAATAAATTATGCTTAAATTGTTTACTTAAGTATAGGTGTTATTTTAGGGTTCCTATTAAATGATCAAAGATGCATTCTTTTGAATGCACCTTGATCGAACTTGAAAGCACGAAAAGGAAAATAGCGAAATGTCATATAAGCGACTTCTTTCCCTGGGAAAGAAATCACTTGGTTACTTCCATTACTTTTCTGTTTTCATGACTGTAGTGTGATCTAGGAGTTGGTATATTTAAGTATGGGGGTGTGGGGGCACAGCCTCCCCCCACATCGGGGGTGTGGGGGATGAAGCCCCCCAGTTTATATAATGTTTTAATTTTTTTTTTTTTTTTGTGGAACAGCGTTTTTTTTTTTCCCTTGGAAAAAAAAAACGTTCGAGATTGTAAGCTTTCACTTACATGGGTTTGATAAATCATTGTTCGCTTTTTTAAGTGTTCAGTGATTTAACATAGACCCGTTATTTCATACATTGCAATTGAATTAAAATTTATCATATTAAAGCACTCACTTAAAGCAGTAAATTGGACCTGTCTAAAAACACTACCTCTAGACAATGCTGTCTCATACTTTAACTCAACATTCTTAAAAGTACTTGACTCCCAAGCTCCCCTACGGACCAAGAGAATAAAAGCTAAATCAGCCCCTTGGCTATCTAAAACTACTCTTTCTACCATGAGGCAAAGAGATAAAGCTTGGGCACGCTTCCAAAAACATAAGGCAATCCCACTCCTTAACGAATACAAAATGCTTCGCAATAAAGTTAAGAAACATATCTCCTGTGATAGACGAGACTATTACTCTACACTCCAAAACAATAACAAAAACAACCCTCAAAAATTCTGGAAAGGAATCTCCTCTCTCCTCCACTCCAGCAAACCAGATACTCCCACCCCAGACCCAAATGCTTCAGACCTAGACTTAGCCACCCAATTCAATTCCTTCTTCATTGACTCTATTTCTAAACTTACCTCCTCTTTCTCTATCTCCTCCCCAACACCTAACACCCCTTCACCTACCCCATTATCTCTCCATCCACTCCTTACTCACCACCCACTAATCCCACTATCCCCTATCCTACACAAATTTCACCCTCATCTTTACCACCCCAGAACTCAACACTCCCTGACTGCACTCTCTTCACTTTAAATCCCATTCCTACTGCTACCATTAAGAAATTCCTTCAGAAATTGAAACCATGTACCAATGCTCCTGATAATATCCCATCTTACTTTCTCAGTATTGCTGCTGAAAGCCTTGCCTATCCCATTAGCATCTTAATTAATCGCTCCCTACAAGAAGGCACAATTCCCCAAATTTGGAAACAAGCATTTATCATACCATTACACAAAGGTGGTAACAATAACAACATTAATAACTTCCGCCCCATAGCCATCCTGTCCCCCATTTCAAAAATTCTCGAAAAATGTGTACAACTCCAACTCCTTCCTCATCTCCTAGACAACAAACTTATCACCCCCACACAACACGGTTTCAGACCTAATCACAGCACCATGACTGCCCTTCTCTCCTTTCTTGAAATCATCAACAAAGCCCGTGACTCAGGTCAAATTGTTTCTACCATACTCCTCGATCTTTCAAAAGCCTTCGACACTATCTCTCACATTCTGCTCCTAACAAAACTCTCCAAACTCTACCTCTCTACCTCCTCTTTGAACTGGTTCTCTAGCTACCTATCAAACAGAAATCAAGCTGTTAAATGGAAAAAAGCAACTTCCTCTTACCTAACTACCCCTACTGGAGTTCCACAAGGCTCCATACTGGGTCCTCTACTCTTCAATATCTTTATTAATGACTTCTACAAATCTATCCCCCTCTCGAGCATCATCCAATATGCTGATGATTCTAGTATCATCTGCTCTGCCTCTTCTATCCCCACACTACAAAAACTTACTCAAGATGCCTTCTCTTTGACAGAGAAATGGATGCTAAACAATCATCTAGCTCTCAATGCCACTAAGACCAAATTAATGTTATTTACTCCCTCTAAACTCACTCCCCCCAACATTAACTCATTCTTAGTTACCAGTCAAAATAACTTACCTCTCGAAATAGTGTCAGACACCAAACTACTCGGGGTCCAGATCGACAACAAACTAAAATTTAATTCCCACCTACAAAAAAACATCAAAAAAACACATCAAAAACTTGGCATGCTGTATAGACAAAATGCTTATCTTACATCCACCACTAAAACCACTCTAGCTACTTCCTTTCTTATCCCCTCCCTCCTCTATGGTGCCCCTCTACTTACAAATCTTCAGTCCTCATTAAAAAAACAGCTCTCCTCATGCTATAACAAAATTGCTAAATTCGCCACCTCTCATAGGTCTTCCACTCACCACTGTATCTCCCTCCATAAACTAAAATGGCTAGAACTTCCCAACTATCTCACTTACACTCAACTAACTCTAGCCCACAAACTGATTCTAAACCCCTCCAACTGTCCCTCCCTTTCTTCTGCCCTTAAAATGCACCTACCAAACAGAGTTCTAAGGTCTAATAATCAAAATCTACTAGAAGTTCACAAACCCACTCATCCCCCAGGCAAAAACCTTCTTTCCTTCAGCCTCGCTCGCCTCTGGAACTCTCTACCACCTAACATCCGCATTACCACTAACCACTCTACCTTCAAGAAATCTCTTTTCTCACACCTAGCATCTCTATGGGAGTGCTCATGCACCCACCCCTCATAATCATACTCTACTATATAACCAACTCTACTATATGCCCTTTCTTACCATAACCTACTGTTTTCATCTTCTATGTTTGCTCATTAATCTGCTTTTATGTTTGTGTTTGTTGCTTCTATAGCATGTACCAAGGCTGTTACTATCAATTTTAACGAACATTTATATTTTGCTTATTTTCTTTTACTATGATGTACCTAGAAACTATTGTCAATGTTAATGTAGATTTATTTCTGTTTTGGAGCTTTTCTCCCCAGGACTCCATTGAAAATGGGTTCTTCGAGGCCCAATAGACTATCCTGGTAAACCAACTGCAATAAATAAATAAATGCAATAAATATATGTTTTTTGGTAGTATGCAGTGTTTACTCAGTTTTAACTGTTACATAGTTGAAATGTATGGTTCTCTGTTAAGGTACTACACATCAGATTATTGCAATTTTTCATACAGTAGTGTCCTCAGAGATGTCATCATTTGTGCAGTGCTGAGGGTGAAGTGGAAACAGTGCTAGTTTATGTGGCAGGGAGCTGATGTAATCTTTTTTATTTTCTAAGTAGTGTTTCTCTAAATAGTATGTAGTACTTGTTTTATGTTCTCTGTCACTTCTAACATTTACAATGGACAGACCATCAATGCTATAAATAAGTGCAATCTGAATGTTATGATTTTTTTTCCAGCTATTTCCTTTAAATGCAATACCATTATTGAAATGAAATGCATGCAAATGCAAAAAGCAAAAAGAGTTACATTCTCTGCTCACATATTCTGCCTTTTTGCTGCCTTTTTATTTTTTTAATAACTCATTGCCATTCAAGTTAAACATTAACATCTCTGTGTAGAAGTCATGCCAACATTATACACTTATCAGCCAAAACAACCCTGTAATGAAAGCATTCATATACACATATTGCATGTCCCAATCCAGCAAGTTAATGCTGGGATGTAGAAATCTGAACAGCATCATCAACAAATTTATAGCAGTATTGGAAGCACTTAACATTACACTGTCATCGTTTGCCATTGCTTGCTAATAGACTTGTATCCATCCCCTAATACTTTCTTGTATTCACACTGACACCTTTCAGTCAGGAGTGACACTCAGAAATACCCAGTAAAGAATCACGTATCTTGACACAACAATGCATTCTTGAAGATGCAGTATGTCAGACTACAATTATTGCAATCTAGTTCAATCCTGTGCAGAATAAACACTAAAAGTGCTACAAAATGTGTTTCCAAAATATCTTTCACACTGCCATTTTGACTACTTCAATATAATTTCCATTTCTGCTGTTGTGAATTTCCATTCATAACTGACACATTTAATCAGTATTGACATGCATCATCCATATCTAATCATCATATCAATAAAGAACACAATCCTAAAATTAAACATTGTAACCTAATTTCAGTATGAATTGATTGCTAATAATTTCCAACATTTTAATATTTATTCCTTACTTGAGGAAGTTTGCAGTTTCCTGAACCATTTGCCACCTATCTCAAGTGATCGCAAGTTAATACGGCGGTCATGAACTTATTTGCCTAATTTGGCATGTTGTATACAAATTTGTATTTGTATACTTATCTCTGTGATTTGCAGTAATGTGCAAGTGTGTAAGGCAACAAAATCCAAGTAAGTAATCCAATCAAGCAATGATGTCCACAGTAGACCCGAGCTGTCCCCTTGAATGCACAAACAATTCTAGTAATTTTCTAATGTCCTTAAGATTAAAAAAGGGAAAAATGGAGTTGGCTACAGTTGAGTCTGCATAATCATGAAGCATAATCCATGGCATATCTCATCACCTCAAATCATGAGATATAATATATAAGTTCATTATGGCACACAAGGGAAGATTTGCTTATACATAAAAGAAAAAAAAAGAAATAAAAAGGTGATTTCTGCTGATGCAATACTGAAAAAGAAATGTTTAAAGAAATGATTAATGTGTAACACTCAGCATTATTGTTCAAGTAAAGATAATCATCAGTAAAGCATAGAAGCAGAAACTTATGTAAGCAACTTTAAAGGTAATATTCACATAAAGTGTAAGCAACTTTAAAGGTAATATTCACATAAAGTGAATGTTTTCCTTTAAAAATAAAGGTCTATGGGAGAAAGCATTTTTGTAAAACCAAATTTGCCAATAATAGCAGTGTCATGTCTAATGCCCCTACTTGTCACTGGTCCTGTAGGAAACCTGGCAACCATCACAGACCTTGGGATTCAGGACTTGGTTAAGGATGTGCAACAGGTAGTGTAGAAAGGCTTTCAACCAGTCCAGGATGCTCTCCAGGTCGTTGCCAACCATCACACCACCACAGGTCCCCACCCCATCTACACTGGGGTCCTCCACTGCAATACCATCAGAAGGTGGACATGTTTGAGGTCCAGTGGACTAGGGGTCCCTCCTGATCTCAACTCCTCTTCACTCCCCTCTCCTAACTTAATCTTTCCCATACCCTTCTACCTACTTTCCACCCAAACTTCCTTCTTATATAAAAAATGAAAAATAAGGGGTCTATCTCTTGCTAAAACCATAGTACCCCTCCTCTCAAATCTCCTGCAACACAACCCTCTTGATATTTTCCTTCTGTATTTCCCTTTTTATATCTTCTCTTTTTCAATCATTCCTATCTTCCCCTAGCTGATCGTTAAAGGTAGCAGGGGATACATATAAGGATACCCCTATATACATAACATATAAAACCCTTTTTTAAAAAAAAAACTAATAATAAAAACAGCAGTGACTGCCCCTATTGCCTTAAATACTTCAAGTATGATTGCTCATAGCCATGTTCATCCACAATCTCTGACAAAGTGCGAAAGCATATGAACACTAATGTTTTCACATAGAACTTTGCACATAGTTAATACTTAACTTAGCAGCTTTGTGCTTTTGCCACAAGTAGTCATGTTTTTTTTTAAAACTGTCTTCGGTATTTAATATTCAGCACGAATAACCTGAGATTAGTGTATTTGCATATAGACATTGCTTCTCTTTTCACAGATAAACTCTACATAAGTGCGAACCTCAGGACTATGAATATTACCCTTAGTCTCCAGTGGATAGAGACACCTGTCTTGCTACCAGATGGGTCTACACTTTGAGGAAACCTTTTTTTATTTCTGTACAGAGAATATATATGTAGGACCTGATGAAGTCTTTTGTGTAGGATGAAAGTGCTCAATGTTTTATTTATTAAATCGTTCTATCCACATTATTGTGTTTGTACTTTCGAGTTTGTGTGCACTGGCACAGCCTGTTTCACTTTGGAACTGCCTTGTGAGTTTTTGGTTCCAGCATCTATCCATACCCTTGTGCAAAATGTAATTAACTAGGTTATGTTTTAGTACTTTGCAAGAGGTTCTCATGTTCGATTCTCGGCTGGAGTGCAAGGAGTGCCTTCTGTGTGGAGTCTACATGTCCTCCCCGTGGTTGGGTGGCATTCGAAAGACATGCGTAAATGGGCGTGCCTTATTTGAAGGTTGGATGTTGAGCTGGCACCTCGGCATTCATGAAAATCTACTGCCAGTCATTAGCGGGCCGGAGTTCCGCTGTGGCGACCCCTAACTGGGAAAAGCCAAAAGACAAACAACAACATGTTTTAGTACTTTGCATGAAGAGTAAAATGAAAAAAAGTTTCAAAAAATGTTCCTATGGTGACATTTTCAAGAATTTGTAAAATATGGCATGATTCTATTCCAGATTGTACATTGGTAAGTAGTTCACTTTATTTTTATTCTCTTGTGATGGGTTTAATATAAATAACCATGTCTTGTTTTACTAACACGTGATTATTCAACCTCAATACATTTAAAACATTGAGAAGTCACTATTCTTAAAACAGTGATATTCCTAAGGGTACAAAACACAGAAACTTTATTTTTTTCATGTAGGGACAAAGCCCCATCTCCATAGTGGGGCAAACCCCAAAACCTTAATTTTAAATGTGTGTATATATATATATATATATATATATATATATATATATATATATATATATGTGTGTGTATATAGACACAATTATATGTGTGTTTGTGTGTGTGTGTGTGTGTGTGTGTGTGTGTGTGTGTACACACACACATATATATATATATATATATATATATATATATATATGTGTGTGTGTGTGTGTGTGTGTGTGTGTGTGTGTGTGTGTGTGTGTATTATGTGTACCATCTCTGATTTCTCACACTTGGAGAATATGGAGAAAGTGATGAAATGCAACATTCACCTCCTTACTCTTCTCCAAGTCTAACTACCATTACAAAAACATTAACAACCTCCCAGTGATGACATTCTGAGCATAAATCAACTGGCCATCGATAAATAATTGGTTTTCCCTTGGAATGTTCTTGAAAACAGACCACTCAGCCTAAAGATTATATACTTACCAAATATAAATTAAACAAATAAAAGCAATTGAGTGAAACTGAATGCAAATTGAATGCTAAACCATTTCAGTGTTATGAATTTTAGAAATCAGAATAAAATTGCAAAACATAACAAAAACAAGCAAAATAAATAAAATAAAATGTTGACCTAACTGTACAACACACTGTGGCAGAACATTTATTTTATCTGTCTGTTTGGCTAATATGAGAATAAATCAAAATGCAATAATACAAGGAAATGTTATTAAAAGCACATTAAGGCAAATAGTCATAATTTGTTCTACAATGATCAGATACAAAGAAGTGGAGAGGAAGCACTTATTAAAATTCAGTATATGAAGTAGAAGCTACATGTTTCTAAAATGAACACATATTTCAAGATATTCTAAAATAAATCCCTAGAAATAAACACAGTGTAGGTGTCAGACATTCTAAAATAAAGAGTATGGGTAAGTGGGAAATATTTCTGTAGAGCATTGCCTTCTTGTCAGAAGAAATATAATTTATAGACTGCTTTTGAGTTAGCGCTGTATTAACATGCATAAAAGTCTTCATGAAGCAGTTACCAAAAGCACAAGGACAAGACTGAGAGTTGGGTTTATATTGAGATCTGGCTGATTATCATTATTACTTCATATATTTTCAGTAGTTTACTTTTATTCATTTTTTAATGATGATAACATCTGAATAAAAGTAAAATGCGTGCTGTTTAAGCTATTAATATTATGACAGGATTTCAGCACATGACATAGCTATTTTCTTACTTTATCATAATTTCTCTATAATGACATTTGGTATATAATAAACAGAATTATAATTTAAGACTATGCAAGTAGTTAGCAGTAAAAAGGATGGTTTTATTAACATAGTTTTAATAATACAGAAAAGCACTGACCAGCTGTAGTCTTAACTATAAAATGCTACTGATGTACGTTGTTTTGAATCATAAAGACTTCAACAGTAGCTCAACGCTGCCAGGCGCACACTACAAAACATTTATTTAATAACTTGAAACAGAACTAAAATATAAAATGTTGTGTTACACGGAAAAGTGGCCAAGAAGCCAAAATAAATGTAGTCAGAGAAGTATTTATGTGTTTATGTGTTTCAAGGGAAATCATTTTAACAAATACAGTATAAGGGGAAAGAATATGGTTGTAATAGATACACAAAATATGTTCATTGGGGTTAATTATAAATCAGTACTTCATTCCCACATTCCTGTTTTTCCAAGGAATTTGCATAGATGACACAGCAAATCTGTATAAAAGCTACCATTACAGCAGTAATACATATCATTGTCATTGTATTCCAATGTGTACAGCCGGTGGTTTACAGGATGTTCTGTAAAACATAATAGGGGGGACTTGTGCATGGATGTGAGTACTGACATTCACAGCAGTAATAGGTTATGCAGGTTTAAAGGACAAAGATAACCAAAATGGCAGAATATTTCTGTACGTTTCCTGAAAAGGCTTGTTTGGGATTATATGGTAAGAAACTTATACTGTTCTGGTTCTTATTCAGATTATTGCCTAATATTTGGTAGTTTAATCCTGTCTGGCTGCCTTTTAGTAGATAAAATGTCCCTTTGTCACCTTACCAGTACACCTCTATTGTTTCCTAATTCTAGCACATTACGTGACATGAAGGGATGCCAATCTGGATTTAAGTCACTATGTCAACGCTCAAAGTAACAGATACCTAGAAAATGAAATGACAGAAACTGCATTATTCAATGCAAAATGTAGCTATAGAAAAACACAAATAAAATTTTAAAAAATATCCCTGTGTGAGGTCAAGCCCCCCAAGGTTAAGCATACTAATTCCATAGTCATACAACTATAGTGAAAAGACAAAGACCACCTATATTAAAAACCCATCACATTCCATTACTCAATCAATGAAATCATAAATCCATCAGTTCAGAAATCATAAGGCACTAAAAGTACATTAAATAATTAAATATCCCATAAAACAGCTATTTCACACAAAAAGACCTTTGATAATCAGTCTTGAAGGCAATTACATGTTCCATGTAGAGTACAGATATAGCAGTTAGTACTAGTAAAGCAGAAAGATATTTTTGTTTCATTCCCTTCATCACTTTATGATAGGCATCTTGATCAATTGTGGAGCACCATTCTAACACTTAAGCAGCTATCAAGTTAAGCACATAAAATCATTTACAAACCTTCAGACTGCCCAGCCTTTTCTCTTTTCTTCCATCTTAACCCACTATCAACCAAACAGTCCACTCAGATATGAAAATCAAATTCTCCTGCAAGCTGACAAACCAAAACTCCCAGCTGGTAAAATGTTTCACTCCTGCTCTATTGCCAAGCTATGGAATTCTCTCCCATTAGATATCAGAACCTCTAGTAATATGTTTTCCTTCAAAAAATCTCTGCGGCAATACCTTTCCACCCTCTGGCAATGCAGATGTCTCAATTCTCATCCATCCATAACCTGATTCCCAAACTATATATTATATTTGCCTTAAATTTCATTATTGCCTATTCAAATCTTCCTCTGTCACAAGTTAAAATACACATAAGCTATTTTTCCAAGCCATACTATCTACACCTTACCATGTTGCTTCTCCTCACTATTAATAAATCAATTATACATTGCCATGTAATACTGTGCTGTCTGCCACTCTTAGAGTACCTTGTAAATATTTCTATGATTGCTTTTATCACTATATTATATATAAATGTACAATAAAATGAGTATTTAGTAATTATGTAACTCCAAACTGTTTTAACTTGCATATATAATATGCTTATATGCTTCTTATTCATTTTGTATAAAAATGGTCTTATTCTTTTTTGTATAATACTGTTCTGCTTCTGATAATACTGTTTGTTATCTACTAACTGTTTTGAATGATTTGTACTAATTGTACTAACTGCCTTGTGGAGCTTGTCTCCCCTGACCTTCACTGAAAATGGGCACTTTTGGCCCAATGGACTTTCCTGGTAAACAAATGCCAACAAAGAAATAAACAAATAAAAGGCCGTGAGAAAACAGAACCCAATCAACTCACAAATATTTAATATTGTCACAGAGACCCACTTCAGATAAAAGGGGTGACATCCTGTGATACACATCTGGAAATTAAGCTATTTCTAAGACAATGGAGAAAGACCTTCATAACCACTATATATAGTCATATTACATCATCTGTGAAGATGATGGTATGGCAAGCTGTTCAAGAGTTTAAATTATATTTTCTACTACATTTGGTTCTCATGGAAAAATTGTTGCAGCAATACAACTCAAGTTATCGTCTAAGAAAAGAAATGAATAAGCCAATAAAAAGAGCTTATTGCTATTATACAAAAATTCTGACAAAACCTGAATAAAGATTTTAGAATTAGAAAGCACAGTTACTACAAAATATACATTATTGTAAGGCTTCCTAAGTACTTAGAAAGCATTGACCTGTTTTCTTTCAAACTTTCTTACATGTTATTGACAGCCAAATTGTCAAGCACTGTCTTCCTGGTCATGTTTAATGATGTTTCATTTTCCCAACCGCATTTGCTGTTGTACTTAAACCTGGAGACTGCAAATCATGCCAGTACCTTATTTGCCCTATTAGGTGTTTTTCCTTTCCCCGTGGTTGTGTTTTTGCTTACTTAAGTAAGGGGCATGCGGTGCCAAAGTCCTCTTAGGTGGTAGAAACAGCAGGGTGTGCACCTAGAAAATTACTTGATTTTAAGTTTTATTGTGAGAAGTCTTTCTAAACCAGGAACTTTACTTCTGTGGGATTTATCACTGACTGTTGAAAATGGAAGCTCTTCTTTATAAGGAGTCTACTGTATTCCTTCCTTTGTTGTTAGCTTCTTTTCAGAGTCTTGCAAGCTAGGGTGAGTTCAGTACATGGAAAACCCCATCCTCTGAAAGGATTCCTGGATTTTTCATTAAAAGATGTATATACTATGGAAGGCCATTTTTTTTTTCTTTTTTTTTAGTGAGAGATCAGAAGTATGTGGCTGGGTGATTCTGTTCTCTCCTTACAGTGGTAGGGATCATAGACAAAGTCCGTGAAACCTGTATTTAGACAGCTCATCCAAGAGGATCATTCCACCAGCATAATCAGCAAGTATTTATATCACTCATGTCTCATTTTTTTATTATGTACAGTGTAATTACTATATTACTTGATTCTTCATCAGATACTGATTCAAGTACATTATGTATTTTAATTATTGTTGAATGTGGTATCTACACATGCAGCTCATATCAGAGTAATTGCATTCCATAAATAATTTTCCCATTCACATGCACATAATTGCTTTCTCCACCAGTCAAGCAGCTATCTACTCATTTCTTTATTGATTGTGTATCTTTGAGTTAGTTGATTCTAAAAAGTAAAATATTTACACATAGCCTCTTTTTTGGCTTCTAATGAATAAGTGGGTTTCATATCAGAATGAAAAGTATTGGATGCCTAATGAAACATGCTTTTTATAAGCCAATGTCTCATCTACATGAGTTGCTGGTAGCTCTGGTGAATGTAAAATATCCCATGGCACCTATTGAAAAGATTAGTTCCCCAATGCCCAGGTGAAGTTTGCCCTAGTTGCATGAATACCACCTTTGGGTATCCCTAGAAAAATGGCCACTAGCCTTGTGGGACTAAGCCATTCAATAAAGAATAAATAAATAGATACAAAATATTAGTACTATTCCAGACTTAATGGACATCATCGTCTCTGTATCAGAAGAAAGTGCTTAAAAAATCTTATGAGAAAACAGTGAACAGAATTTTCATTACCAGTATAATCAGTACTCTCGTTGCATTTACTGGAGAGCTGAATAACCACTCAAATGGGAAGAAGCAAGCTTTTCTAAGGCAAATCATGTTACTTTGTTTTGCATGATTTTCAGGTTGTATCTAGTTGGGCCCTTTCTTTTTTGACGCAGCAATTCACTTAAACTACTGTAAAAAAAAGCAGTTTGTCAGTGGTCAGAAATAAGCCACTGATCTGACAGTTCCAGGATAAGACATTGACAAATTGGACAGCATTTCATTTAATCCCTAACTAGACTGAACAATTCAGAATAAGTTTTTATGATGTCTTATATGATTCCCAGACTCAAAATTGTTCATTCTTAGTGCAGTTAACAGATTCTACATCCACTGCAAACTCAAAATTAAAGGAATTCAATGTAAAATGACAGTCACTTTACTATATCTATTTTGGTAGTATCCTGCTTTTTAGGATACCTGGACTAATAATACAGATACTGTGGATTTCTTCCAAGACTAGCCTGATCATTAGTCATGAAAGGAATGCAGTTTAGGACATTTGTCAGTTCATCAGAACTATATGTCATGAAGCTATCATATCTGATATAATCATAGGTTCATAGGTTCATAGGTTCATACTAGGCTATCTGCCCAAGGGCATTTATAAGCCTAGCCCATAGTTATGTGGCTTTCACCCCCTTTTTTTGAAAAAAAAAACTATGCCTATCATTTTGTGCTGTGCCTGTGCAGTGACGCTGAAAGTAAGGGGGGTATATCTATCTCCCATCCATCATCATTGATTCATCTTCCTCTTGAACAAGAGGAGAAGCTGCCTCACCTCACATGTACTTTTGTTGTCCAGCAGCATAGGAGTCTCTTGGGTGATGAATCTGTCCTCCATTCTATTTATAACCGTGTTTAAGTTTAAGTCTCCCTCCTTGTGGTTCTTGTTGTGGTTCTGAGGGATCTAGCATTTTGATCTATTTTATTCATCAAATGGCCTTATGACATGTATATATCAGGCACAGGTCAGTCTGAGCTGAGAGTAGCGGAGTTCTTTAGAGCGGGAGTTCTTCTCATATTTTTGGGCAGCATAAGACTTTGAGACTTTTTTTCTTTTTTTTTGGGAGAACTTTTGGGGGCCTTTCTGCTGCAGGTGTCTGGTCAGATACATTTCCGAGCAGGGCATTTGGTCTCAATCATAGGGGTCTAAGGGTGATGAGTGAGAGGGGCGATGACCTCCTTTTGATAGATATGTGAATCCCATTCATGATCAGGTGGGTGATATAGTTTTTTTTTTCCTAACTTAGCAAACAACATGTCAAAATGAAATGATACTGTCAACCCTGGGTCCCCAGGCTCAGCTGACTTTTTTTTTCTGTGCTCAGGTTTTTGGTACCTTATGGTAGGTAGGGTATTTTTGTTTTTAACTTAGGTGGCTTTTTTATTTTTTTCATGGCTCCTGCTCAGGCTTCCATCCATCTGATCTGTATCCATGGAGGATCTCTGAGGATCATGTGTGTTCATGTGTTTTGTGTTTTTCACTATGACAGTCTGCAAACTTTGTCATTCATAACCCTCATCATCTGTGTCCTCCTGTGTTTTAGACTACTAGAGAAAGTAGATGGAGGACTGGACAGGACTGGACACCACTTGGAGGCACTCTTTGTGACAGGCTTTGAGTCTGTCGACCCTGTGGGTTCTGTCCTGTCAGTTCTGTTGCTTGTTTTATGATGATGTTGTTATGTTTTGGTTTACATTCAAGGTTTTTATGATACGATGATACCTTTTGTATTGTGTCCTTTTTGCCAGTGTCGTAGGCTGTATGGACTGGTCGAGGCTCATCAATTCAATCTGCATATATTATGATGCTGGAAGGTTCAAAACTTATTTTATTTATATTGGCTTGTATGTCATCTTAAATTAATCACACTACATCCAAAAAGTTTAGACAAGGAAAAAAAACTCATATGAGGTTGTAGTCATGAATTGAAGGAGCTGTATATTACCTGATTATTGCTAAAACATTTATAGGGTAACCTCACAAATTTTCAGTTAGCGACAAAAAATAAATAAATAAATAACTGAAACTGATTTTTTTTTATTTTAAAGTTTCACTGCTGGCATTGCTTTCTAAACTCTGTTTTACAATGAAAGGTAATCATTCTTCTGTGAAGTTATCTTTCTTAACTGAGAGACCTGTAGCACTTTTTATATTGCCTAGCATCACTGTCTTTATAACTTCATCAGCTGCTACATTAATAGGCTTAGCTTCAAAAAATGGAAGCTGGGTGGCAATGTGGTTTTCCCCAGGGTCACATGTTATTAACTTGTCCACCACTGAACTTATTCATTTCTACAACAACACTTTGTATATCAGATTTGTGACATTATACTTCGGTTTACTGATACCATCAAAGGGTTAAAGGGGTAACACAACTTTGCTAGCCTCACCACAACCAAACATCCTTTATAGCTTTTTTTCCCTTTGCTAGAACAACTGCAGTACTTGGAGATCTTAGTTCGTTTGATGTTGGGAGTCTGACAACTATAAGATTGGTATATAGTTCTGTCAGAGATTCACTTTTTTATTTTTTATTTTAATTTTATTCATTCATTTACTCTTTCAACAGCTCTTTATGATTTAATGATTCCAGTATAGGTCAATATTTCTATCTGTAATATTAAATGGCATGACCTTCCTAATCACCTTACATATTTTTATCTACATATTATATGTTTAGTCATCTGTTTGTAATTATCAGAGGATCTAAGTTTACATATCTATATAATATTATACTCTGTATTAGTATGCAAGTAACTGAATTATTTATTACCCAAATATTTAGTAGTTGTTCTTTTTTCTTGCTTATATGTCTTGTTCTTATGATAAAATAATAAAATGTTCATTTCAAAACAAACTAAATTTTGTTTTTTCCCAAATGAAAGCACTATTCGTTGTGAGTCCAATACCTTCTTTATTGAAAAAAACAGAATTAAGCGCTTTCGTCAGTTAAAACTTGACTTCTTCAGAATTAAACACAAAAACTGAAAAACTGCTTTAATATAAAAACTACTAGTCAATTATTGGTTCAATATTTTCAAAATTAACACACCCAATAACCTAATTAAGATTTAAAATGCCAGAAGTTAATTTGTAACACCAAGAATAAAAAACAATAAAATTCCATATATCTTAAAACATTATAATTGTATAATACATAAAAAGAAAGAGCATAAATTTCAAAATAAATATTGTATGTATACAAATTTTACTGTTCATCTTTTACTTAAACTTGTTCTGCCCTTTCCTTTAAGATAGGTGCCAAATTCAAATGTTCATTTAAGCCAGGGGGACAGTTTGCTGCAAGTCTAAGTTGCCACATCAATTCTTTTTTCAATAATGTATTTTGCCAATCAAATTAAATTCTGTTTTTTACTTGTATTAGTGCTGTATAGATATTCCATGTAATACAATGAATTATTCACTATATTTTTATAGGTTTTTGATCTAATAAACTAAATTGGCTGTATTACACAACTGTAAAGATGAAAAATTATTGGTTATTTCAGCCTTCATTGATTTGTGCTGTGAGAAATTGTTATGAAGAAAAATGGGAGAAGTCCCCTTCTCTGCCCACCCATTTCAACGGCCGGTTGACAATGACAATTACAAACTCCATTACAGTGCTTCAGGAGCTGTAATGTATGAAAATGGAGACAAACCACTGCCAAACACATTCAAATTTCTCTGACTGCTTCCTCTGTACTTTAAAAAGTTTATTATTTCCCACACTTCAGTGGTAAATGTGAAATATTATTTGAGTTTTGAACAGAAACTATGAATTGATATAAAACTTTAACAGATGTTTAAACTGACAGAATTCTGCAATGTTTAAATATTTACTGGCAACCCTGAGGGGTGCAATTAACTTCTAGTATCTCATTTCACAGTCTCTATAAATATTGCTTAATGCACCAACAATTCAAGACCTACAGCACTTCATTCATCACAAACCAGAGAAGTCTGCCTGTTTCCTGACTGTCCTAAGAAACCATCATCTCTGTGAATGCATTTTGATTTATTTTATTTGACAAGCACAACAGAACAGTGAGCCAAAGATTTTTTTCTTTCTATATGTATCTGAGTAAAATATAGTGTGAGTATGATACTTTCGTGCCATTCTGAAGGCCTTTGTGTATTCAATAATCCACCACCCACTCATATATTCCATTTCAAGAATGCACATCTCAGTCTTGCTCTCTCTCTCTCTCTCTCTCTCTCTCTCTCTCTTTGTGAAAAATGGTAACTCAGATCCATATTAAATTGAACACCCTACATCTACATATGACAGCTCATCTCTCCACCAAAATTCTTCTTCCTCAGGACCACCTGCTCACTTTCCTAAGTAGCATCTTAGACACTCACATCATATTACCTTTCTCACTTCTCTTGTCTAATGAATACAAGATCAGCAATTCCAGAAGTTGTTCACACTAAAGTTTTTCTGTTTTTTCACCTTGATAGCTCTTTTGAATTTTGTCTAGATACTTTCCAGTTGTTTCTCGTCCTTTTCCTTGTAGGGTCTCCAGAACAGCATACAGTATTCTGTATGTGATCTTTCCATCACACAACAAAGTAGGAATATAACCTCCTTATCCATGAAGGTTTTTGTCTTCTATGTACTTTATTCTTCATTATGTCTGCTGGTCATTAATCCTCCCCCTATCAGCCATGACCATCTATACATCCATCTTAGGCACTTCGCAGTGTAGATGACAGTAGGACAATGGATATTGTCTTACAGATAGTCTCATCAGTGGCTGGTGTCCTCACTAGTATCACAGCAGTAAAGGCATATATTTTATTGTAGGTTTATCCCCCCACCCCACCCCTCAGTGACCACAATGGCCTCCCTGATGTATGTGCACAGTCCCTTGCACTAATGATAAGGGCTACTACTGAAGCAGCTTGGTGGCTGAACATCAATCCCAGACACCATGTGTTGAGCATCACCTATTCTCTGAGAGATTGTTGCACTGGGCAGCCATGGACCAATCCTGTCTGCCACAGGATAGGGTCACTCATCCACTCCTGCCAGCTCTGTCAAGCACCTGAGCTGCTTATCAGTCTCTGATCACCATGGCCATAATCAGGACTTTATCATTCAATACCACCATACTTGGTCCTATCCCCAGTATCTTTGTTATAGATGTAGACATTTATATATATATATATATATATATATATATATATATATATATATATATATATATTCCAAGGCTATTGAGTCTAATAACCAGTTATACCTTGCCAATTTCATCTCTCAGGCCACACTTCCTTCCTTTATGAAGGTCATACAAATGAATTCCAGAGTACATGTGTGGATACCCATCCAGTTAGATTATGTTTGAAGGAAGATAATGAGTTGCACTACGTAAGATACAGGGGTAAATTTATTTCTGTGAAATCCTGGAGTGTATATGGCAGCGTTTACTACAGAAGCTCAAGCGTAGCTAGACAAAAATGTCCTCATTCCACACTTTGGGCATGGGCTACTACTAACTGATCTAAATTTCTATCAAAATATCACTACCCTTCAAACATCTGAAAACAAACTGCTTAGATTCATTAATTTGTCATGCAGCAGAGAACACCACTCTGATACCATACATAAAATCAAACGGTAACACGTTGAAGAAAGAGCAGATTTTTACTAGATATTCTAACCTACAAGTTATTAAAATGAATGATACTACCCAGCTTTAAAAATTACACTGCTAGCCAGAAGCCCACAGTATAAACTAAGAAGTCAAAACACTGAAACCTTGCAAAGACACAATCCAAAGAGCCTTCTACAAAACTACTCATGTAGAATGGAATTATCTATGAGTCAAAATATAAAAATAGCAAACTCATTCTCTTTCTAAGGCTCTTGAAAACACATCTCATTAGCAAATATATTGCTGTAGGGAACCAGCTTAGATCTACAGAACTGGCGTCTAAGCTACTCTACAAAAAGTCATACTATATTCAGCAATGTGCAACCATAATGATACACATAGTTAACTATACAACTTATAAATATGCAAATAAATAGTCTTACTATCTTTGTATATGGTGCAGTGATGTGTGTAAATAGTACTCATGTAAAAGCACAATCAGAGTACTAACTGACCTCTTAATGTTGGTTATAACGTTTCCTGAATGCAAATGATTGTTTGCAATATAACTTCGCAGGTAATCTGTAAATGTTGTTTTGAAAGTTATTACTGTTATTAGAGCCAGGGTGTGACTGAAATTGTCTTTGGACCATATCATTTCCACAGTTAACAAAATTAAGAATGTAAGTAAGTGTGACGTCCCCACTCTGGACCAGTAATCAAGGAGCCTTAATCCTCACCACTGACAATGGAGAGGGATAGTCATTTGGTGAAAAAAATGAATACACCCAGTATTTCCAGATGCAGCTCTCTGCATCAAGCACAATTTCCCTTAAGAGCACACAGGGAACACACTCAGTCTGGGGGCTGGTTCTGCATCTTTCTCCAGATCCCCAGTAAGACTCCCCACTGGCACAGCTATAGAGCTGAGTCCTCAGATGAGTGTCCAAGCCAAGTCCTCTACCACTCCTTCTTTGCACCCAGTGCTTCGTGTCCCAGCTCCAAAGCAGCTGACACACACTCTTTGAGATTTGATTTACACACACACACACTCACACACACACACACACACGCACACACACACACACACACACACACACACACACACACACACACACACACACACACACACACACACACACACACACACACACACACACCTGGAAAAGTGGCACAGATTTGCTAGCTATGCCCCCTTCTGCCCAGACTATAAAGTAGACTTAGACACTGCCACCAGACACTCCAAATCCAGCTATTCTAAGGCTCTTACAAGGGTACTTAATTATACTGAGTGAAATTAATATAAATACAAATTATAGCATTTGGCCAATGTAGGAAGACTTTCAGGCGTGGCCACAATTTCACCAAAGAGATGTATGTCCTCTCAAAGTTTAAAATATTTTCTAAAGGACCAGCCACAATGAAAATGTTAAATATATTTAATAATAAATAATAAAGGAACATGAAAATACTAAATGTCTATTTACAATAAACACCAGAGTTTCAATCACATGAAATATTAAAACAACACAGATGAATAAATTAACACAGATACAGACAAACAGTACTTAACTAATCTCACTATATTTTCCTCACTGATCTAAAGAATGACTATTCCCTGGTCACTTACTGGAGCAAGGAAAAATGAAGTAGGTGAGAGATCCTTCTATGTCAGGTTCCAAAAACAGACTGCTCTGAGACTTCATCCTCACCTAGTATTAAACATCATTTTAATAATGGATTACAGAATGGCATCACATACATTTGGTCACCTGACTTCTGTTTCCCATGTGATTCCCTTGGCTAGAAACTGTCAGGATTTAGCACATATGTGTCACTACATATACATAGAGTTTGCTAAGATCTGCTGTAGCTTCTGGAAGTCTTAAAATATTTCAAACCTCCACCCTTCCAGAGTAGCAATTAGTTCACCCCAAAGACCTCCTGTTGACAGTGTCCCAATCCTCAAAGACATTCTCTCCTGGTTTTCTACCAATGTTACTAATAAAACTATAATCCTGGGTGATGTTAAAATTAACTGGGCCACAATTCAAATTCCAACCAACTCCCTAAATATAAATCTTTACAACTTCACTCAACTTATTACCTCAACAACCAGACCTTCCAAAGATGACTTCTCTGGAAGCACGCTAGACTGGAGTCTAGTTTCACATCCCCACTACATCACTAATAGTTACCCTTCCCGACCCACTAGGTGACCACCTTCCCACTTTTGCCCATCGTCCTCCCTCCTCCCTACAACTAACCCATAACTCCAAAAATTCTGGGATGGAATCTCCTCTCTGTCCTTAACCCAGGTAAAAAAGAGAACCCCTGCCCTGACCCAAATGCCTCAAACTTGGAAGTAGCTTCCCAATTCAACTCATTCTTTATTGATTCCATAGCCAAACTAACATCATCTTTCACTAATAATTCTGCTTCCCCAGATCCACCTCCACACATCCCTTTCTCCTCTAGTAACTCCAGCTCCCAACCTCCTCCCTTCTCCATGAGCCCTCTCCCCATCTCTACCATAAAAAATACTTCTAAAAATGAAAGCATGTTCTAATGCCCTTGATGAAATACCCTCTTACTTCCTAAAAATAACAGCAGAAGCTATTGCCTTCCCTATCTGCATTCTAATAAATCAATCAGTCTCAGAATGCATTGTTCCCCAGCTCTGAAAAAAGGCCTTTATTATTCCACTCCATAAAGAGGGCAACAATAATGACATCCCTAACTTCTGACCTATCACTATCATATTCCCTATCTCTAAACTTCTTGAAAAATGTATCTCCCTACAACTTCTAACCTATCTCTTAAGAAATAACCTTTTTACTCCCACTCAGCATGGATTCCAATCTGGCCATATTACCACCACCACTCTCCTCTCCTTCCTAGAAACTGTTAACAAGGCCTGTGACTCTGGTCATATTGTGTCCACCCTCCTCTTAGAAGTTTCAAAGGCCTTCAACACCATCTCTCACAACCTTCTCATTACTAAACTCTCTAAACTAAACCTATCCCACTCCTCTATCAACTGATTCACCAGTTACCTATCAAACAGGCAACAAGCGGTCAAGTGGAAAAAATCTATTTCTCTTTTCCTAAATACTCCCACAGGCATGCCCCAAATGTCAATTCTAGGTCCCCTTATATTCAATATTTTTATAAATTGACTTCTATCATGCCATCTCTATCACTGACCTCATCCAATACGCCAACTCAACAATAATCTGCTCTGCCACCTCTACTTCCTAATTAGCAAAATTAACTCAGGATGCCTTCTCTTATACTGAACAATGGATGCTAGACAACCATCTGGCACTCAATGCAACCAAGGCTAAACTAATGATATTTACCCCTTCTAAAACCACCACCCTAGATAAAAATTAGTTCTCTATCACCAGCCAAAATAATATACTTCTCAAAAGAGTATCCACTGCAAAACTATTAGGAGTCCTCATTGATGATCAGCTAAAGTTTGATAGCCATCTACAAGTAAATATCAAAAAAATGCATAAGAAACTCTGCTTGCTTTACTGCAACAACCACATCTCTCCCTCTACCAGGCTCATTCTCGCTACTTACCTTATCCCTTCCCTCCTATAGGGTACCTTTATCCTTACTAATCTGCAATCTTCCCTCAAGTCAAAACTCTCCTCCTGTTACTACAAAATTTCTAAATTTGCAACTGGCCTCAGATCCTCAACCCATCACTGTATTACCCTACATCAACTGAGCTGGCTTGAGCTACCCAATTATCTCACCTATAATGAACGTATCCAGGCACACAAACTTATTTTTAGCCCCTCTCCCTACCCCTCCCTTGCTTTTACCTTCCAAATGCATCTACCTGATAGATGTTTAAGATCTAACTACCAAAACCTAATAGAACTACATAAATCTGTCTGTCCACCAGGCAAACATCTTCTATCCTTCTCTCTAACACGCCATTGAAATTCTCTCCCACCTCTCATCCATACCACTAACAGTCTCTCTGCCTTCAAAACTTTACTTCACTCATACCTAACTTCACAATGGGAATGCTCTTGCTTCCATCCTACATAGCTTCCTTGACCATAGTTACTCCCCACAAG
This sequence comes from Protopterus annectens, assembly GCF_019279795.1. Lineage (NCBI taxonomy): Eukaryota > Metazoa > Chordata > Ceratodontiformes > Protopteridae > Protopterus > Protopterus annectens. The sequence continues at coordinate 891,287,166 of NC_056741.1, read as the reverse complement.
CTAATACATCTATAAATATCCTCCTATAGTCTTATAACTCCTAGCAATAGCTGTAGGAACTATCATATTTTACAAGAACTGTAATTTGCTTATAATGATTTTTTCTTGCATTGTACTAATCAGTTCCTTCAAATACCAATTTAGTGCAACTTGTTACTATGTATTTTTCAAATTCTCTCATATCTTGTAATTTTTTCTAATTTGTAATCTTGTAACTTCTATCATTTATATTTGTATTTTGTATTTTTCTGGAGCTTTTTTCCCCAGGACTCCATTGAAAATGGGCTCCTCGTGGCCTAATGGACCATCCTGGCAAACAAACTGCAAATAAATAAATAAAAAAATAAAAGGCAATACAGAAAGCTTCCTAGTACAAATTTTTGTCTCTGGCTATGACAACTGCAAGAAAAAATCTCCATAGCCTAAGTGAGGTAATTTAATTTCTCAAAGTTGGCTGGGCTGAGATTAACCCCTTATCTTCCAGTATCCTTTGTTACAATATATACATTTCAGCCATTACAATAATACATGTATATTTCTTCCTTTGTCCACCAGGACACAATTCTGGTACATTTTTAACACAAGCAGCTTTACAAATACATTTTCAACACAAGCATCTGTTCAAATCAGTTTAATATACGAATGACATATAATTCTTTACAAAATTCCAGCTAGCTGTGCTAGCATATATTATACATCCACTGCACTACTTCTCCTGGCATAACTGGCAGTAACTCACATTTTCACAGTAAGTAAATAAATAAATAAGGTATTTGCAGATGGAAAAACAAGAATAACAGCAGTGAATAAAGTTCACAATGCTAGGTCCAAAAATAAGTGCATTTTAAATTACAGTTAGTTTGCAGCTAAGCTCACAGATGGACTTGGTCAGAAGTGCAAAACCTAAAGCTTAAATAGGTACCCCTACCAGGCAGACCTAGCAAAAAGATGAAAACCAATGGATCTCCTGAAAGAAGACTTTTTCTTGCATGCCCCAATCTGGGATGGTTGCCCATTCCAGGGGACAGGAGCAAGATATACAAAATAAGCTCCTATCTGAAGTTTCTTATCAAGTCTGGAACAGCCCCACACTCAATGACCTTCACTGCCTTGGAGGGCTTACAGCCTCAGCAATTCCTTATGATAAACAGGACCCAGATGATGTACAGTGCAGTAGGTGAATGTTGAGATGTTAAATACACATCTATCCACAACCACTAGACAGAAAATATTCCACAGAACTGACCATAATATGATACATTCTAGATATGCCAGACACAAGCCCAGCCATGTAATTTTACATCCACTGCAGGCATGGCAAGTCAACTTTCAATAGCCCTAGCCACAGAGTATTACAGTAGATTAGGCAGGTGAACACACGAGAATTTATCACTAATCCCCAGGTCAGTCTTGGTAAAAAATGCCTAGTTCGAGCTATATGCCCAAGAATTAAATAGGATGTCTGGGCAACAGCAAACATCTGACTTTGAAACATCAGTTTATTGTCAAGAACAACCTCCAGATTGCACACTTGTGAAACAGATTCCCACTGACTGTCTCCACAGATTCCCACACCTTCCACTGCTTTCTTCCTTGATAGATATATATAGTGTCATGTACATGTGATACCTCAGTCTTAGCTGGGTTCCATTTCAGCCATTTACAATTTACTCAGTGAGGGATGGAATCCATGCAGTCTTCTAATAGTGTAAAACTATACCCTGTACCTGCAAAGAAGGAGAGATAAAGGTGAATATCATCAGCGTATCATTGTTAGGAAATACCCCTGCTTATAATGACCTTCTTCAGTGCAGCATATAGAGTACATAACAGGGAGTCCACATTTGAACCTTGTGGCACACCATACTCCAGATATTAAGAGTCTGCACTAGACACCAGCAGATGACTATGACCAGAAAGATAAGAGATGAACCTGTCCAGAACCATGGCAACTAACCCACAGATCACCCTCAGATATGCAAGCAGGATCCCATAATTCACACAGTCAAGCAGTACAGAGAGATTAAGTAGGGCCAAGACTGAGTACTTACTTTGATCTCTCACCACAAGAAGATCATTGAACATTTGAATGAGTGTTTTCTCTGTACTAGCTCTTGATCTAAAGCCAAACTAACAATGATTCAGCAGGCCTTGAGACAATAGAAAGGAATACATCTGTGCATGGATCACATTCTTAATAACCTTCCCAATGGAAGGATGATTATAGACAGTTAATTCTCCAAGTTTGAATCCAAATATGACTTATTGAGAATTGGAGTAAACAACACCTCCTTCAACAAGAGTGAAAACTTCCCAGTTCTCAAGAAGGATTGAACAATGTGTAGAATAACTAGTCCAATTGACATGAGAAAGGTCTTAAATACAGTAGTTCGAGGGACTAGTGGACTACAGGATGGACACATAGCTGAACCATGTCCTTAAGCAAGTCATAACTGACATATACAAACTCTGCCCAGCACAATTCATGGTTTCCAAACTCCAGTGACTGATCGGCTCATCAAGCAAAACAGTAGCAAAGAAATATTTAATCTTGACAATCTTGTCTGCAAAGAACCGGGAAGCTTTTTCACATTTTATGGTAAAAAAAAAAAAACTCCCTAAGTGTGCAAACAACCTGGGCTGCACAGCCTTTCAACAATCTAAAAAAGGGCAGCTGGCTGATTCAGTACAGCAGATAATCTCATTCTTGCCCATCCTTTTCTTGTCTTTCCTTCACCTCACTGGCCATACACCCCTTGCCCTATTTTTTTCAGCACTGCTACTCATTTAGGATACAAAAAAGTAGCCCCAGCTGAACGTGGTAATAAACCAAAAATAATGACAAAAAACAGCAAACAAAGCAATTGAAGGGAAACTGAAGAAATTAACTCCAAAGAAATAAAATAATCACAATTTATTTTCCGCTTTCGTCCTCAAGGGACTTCATCAGAATAAATCAACCATTAACACTACCACTATATAAAGCCAAAAACATCCAATAAAAAACAAAAAAATTCCCTTCAAGTGCTTTGTTTGGTGTTTTTTTTGTCACTGCTACTCATTTATTGCTTATATGGAGCCTGTATCAACATAAAGTTTACTCCCTAACTCATAGCAGCATGGCTATTTAAAGGCCAGAATTATTGCTGCATATTAATTTTGCAATGCTGACATCCCTCTGCATGTACCATGGATTTCTTTGCCTTTCTACTGCCCTGCCATCTGCACTGCCTCCTCCTCCTATTCTCTGCTTCTGCTTTAGACTCCTCTATAATGCTGCATCAGTTAGCAAAGTTAAAAATCTCTTACTTTTGTATTTATTCCATGGAAGCTCATCACTTGCCTTCACTGTTTCACAATTTCCAAGTGAAAGTCATGGCAGAAGCAGACAAAGCAAGTCATACCATGCTTTTCTTTCCCCAGTTATAAAATCTTCTTTATCCCTTGAGATCTCCAAGCATTCCCAGCCAGCCAAGATATATAATCCTTCCAGCATGTTCTCATTTTCTCCTGGGGCCTCCTCACAGTGGACATTGCCCAGAACAGTTCCAAAGGGAACTCCCCAGGGACAGCTTTGTAGGAAACCTGTACCAAGTTATCTGCCTCCTCTTAATCTGTATTCCAAGGCTTTCACAATCACCAGGCCTCTTGTGTTTCATTCAGTGCAAGTTCAGTGACCCTATAGAGTATTAAGTCAAGATGGGAAGACATACTGCTAGTAAGCAACTTGGCTCCTGGTCCAACTCTGCAGGTTGTGTCATTGCCCACAAGAGTGTTGGTGAAGCTTGATTACAACAATACCAAATATACAGTGCACTATTAACAAGTTTTATTTCTTTTTTTTACTGAATACATTTTTATTGATTTTTCATAAATATAAACATATATACAGTATGTATATCAAATAAATATTTACATAGTCAAAGCTTGAAGTGGAGAAACAATTCCAAAAACAAACAGTAAAAAAACAACTATTTACATAGGATGTTTATACTTGGAAAAACTTTGTTTTCTTGAATGTATCTTTGAATAAGATTGACCAGAAAGATAAGACATGAACCTGTCCAGAACTATGACAACTAACCCACAGATCACCCTCAGACATGCAAGCAGGATCCCATAATCAACACAGTCAAACAGTACAGAGAGATTAAGTAGGGCCAAGACTGAGTACTTACTTTGATCTCTCACCACGAGAAGATCATTGAACATTTGAATGAGTGTTTTCTCTGCACTAGCTCTTGATCTAAAACCAGACTAACAATGACTCAGCAGGCCTTGAGACAATAGAAAGGAATACATCTGTGTATGGATCATGTTCTTAATAACCTTCCCAATGGAAGGATGATTATATACAGTTAAATAATTCCCCAACAAGTTTGAATCCAAATATGGCTTATTGAGAACTGAAGTGACCAACACCTCCTTCAACAAGAGTGGAGACTTCCAAGTTCTGAAGAAGGGCTGAACAATGTGTAGAATAACTGGTCCAATTGACACGAGAAAGGTCTTAAATACAGTAGTTTGAGGGTTTAGTGGAGTACAGGATGGACACAAAGCTGAACCATGTCCATAAGCCACTCATAACTGACATATACAAACTCTGCCCAGCACAATTCATGGTTTCCAAACTCCAATGACTGATCCGCTCATCAAGCAAAACAGTAGCAAAGAAATATTTAATTTTGACAATCTTGTCTGCAAAGAACCAGGAAGCTTTTTCACATTTTATGGTAAAAAAAAACTCACTAAGTGGGCAAACAAGCTGGGCTGCACAGCCTTTCAACAATCTAAAAAAGGGCAGCTGGCTGATTCAGTACAGCAGATAATCTCATTCTTGCCCATCCTTTTCTTGTCCTTCCTTCACCTCACTGGCCATACACCCCTTGCCCTATTTTTTTCAGCACTGCTACTCATTTAGGATACAAAAAAGTAGCCCCAGCTGAAGGTGGTAATAAACCAAAAATAATGACAAAAAACAGCAAACAAAGCAATTGAAGGGTAACTGAAGAAATTAACTCCAAAGAAATAAAATAACCATAATTTATTTTCTGCTTTTGTCCTCAAGGGACTTCATCAAAATAAATCAACCATTAACATTACCACTATATAAATCCAAAAACATCCAATAAAAAACAAAAAAATTCCCTTCAGGTGCTTTGTTTGGTGTTTTTTTTTTTGTCACTGCTACTCATTTATTGCTTATATGGAGCCAACATAAAGTTTACTCCCTAACTCATAGCAGCATGGCTATTTAAAGGCTAGAATTCTTGCTGCACATTACCTTTGCAATGCTGACATCCCTCTGCATGTACCATGGATTTATTTGCCTTTCTACTGCTTTGGCATCTGCACTGCCTCCTCCGCCTACTCTCTGCTTCTGCTTTAGACTCCTTTATAATGTTGCATCAGTTAGCAAAGTTAAAAATCTCTTACTTTTGCATTTATTCCATGGAAGCACATCACTTGCCTTCACTTTTTCACAATTTCCAAGTGAAAGCAACTTGGCTCCTGGTCCACCTCTGCAGGTTGTCATTTCCCACAAGTGGGTTGGTGAAGCTAGATTACAACAATACCAAATATACAGTGTACTATTAACCATTTTTATTTCTTTTTTTTACTGAATAATTTTTTATTGATTTTTCAGAAACATAAACATATATACAGTATGTATAGCAAAGAAATATTTACATAGTCAAAGCTTAAAGTGGAGAAACAATTCCAAAAGCAAACAGTAAAAAAACAACTATTTACATAGGATGTCTATACTTGAAAAAACTTTGTTTTCTTGAATGTATCTTTTAATAAGATTATAATGTATTAGTCTTCTGTTTTCAGCACTTTATTACTTTCTGCCAGGCAATGCTTAAGGAAGTAGGTTGTCGTTGTTCTGTCTTTTCTTGATTGTTTTCAATTCTAACTGCGAGACTGATAAAACCATGTTCTTGAAATGTTTAAAATTGGGAGGAGTTACAGCTTTCCAGTTTTGTGTAATATTTTTCCTTGCAATAGCAAGGAGAGTCAACACAATTGCATATTTTTGCATTGGAACACAAGATGGCACAGAATTATTCAACAAAACTAGAGATTTTGTAAGTTGGAAATTATCAATGAACAGTGCCTGTAACAAATAGTTAATACTTTCCCAATATTGTTTAAGTAAATGGTATTCATAGAACATGTATTGCCAATTGGCTATTAGTTGTGATTTACACCTTCAACATCTATTTTCTTTATTATATATAAGTTCTAATTTGTGTGGTGTTAAGTATGTTCTATGTATAAATTGCCATGTGAAAAGATGCCAATATAGTGACAAAGATGTTAGTTTTGGAGATGTAAGAATTAGTTTTTTATTTTTATTTTCTGGCATTTTATCATTAACTATTTTGTAGTATTTCCATATATTTTGTTTATTATGAACTCTTGTTTCGTTAACTAATGTGTACAATACTGATAAAATTCCTTTCCCATTTGTGTGAAATTCCATCAGCATTATTAACTGCTCTGTGAACTTAGGAACCTTTTTCCTAACAGACTTCTGCATTATTGCCTGTTGGTTTAAAACTGTGACGTCTCCATTATTGCCTGTTGGTTTAAAACTGTCTTAACCCTGCAGTGCTAACCACATGTTATTTTCAAGGTTGAACTCACTAATAATTTGCTCTATCATTAGTACTTTATTAGTGTTTATCAGCGGATGGCAGTAAATTAGTCTATTCTGACTAAGTGTTTTAACTACTACTGAGTCCTGAGTTATACTATTATTTTGTGTATATGCTATTGAGAATATGAAAAAAGACCATGCTTTTATATCCGGACTTTTGTTTACAAAGAGCATAAAATACTTTAGGGTACTCATAATGTATTTAGAATTTATATTTTTGTGTTTCCCTGTTGCCATATATTCCTTCAGTAACCAAATGAAAGCTATTCGGTACTATTTACTATAATATTATTATATTGATAATATTGAAGAACGAAGTAGAGATAAAAAGAAAGTTTAGCTTCAAACCTACATTGTCATCAGAGAATAATTTCCAAGGGGAAAAAGAAAAAAAGAACAATTCTCACACAACAGGTCTTGTTTTACAATTTAGTGAAAGGACACCAGAGATAATTAACATCATTAATAGGGGTTGGAATATGATCTTTGATGGAAATATAACTTCTGTGATAGGTACAAAACCCCAAATAATTTATAGTAGGGGAAGTAATATTAAAAACATAATGGAGAGACATTATGATAGTAATATCAGTGTTTCATTCATGTCAAAGTGTGAGAATTGTAGGTATTGTAGGTATGTAAATACGTTGACATTAGTGGTTTTGGAGTATCAGTGAACTGTCCCCATAGATGTAATTGTAATTCCAGGAGAGTGATCTATGTGGCCACTTGTCTTTCCTGTCCAGGTTTTTATATAGGAAAGACTACTCATCGACTTAGGGACAAGATTAGTGAACATTTAAGAGCAATCAAAAATAAGGACCTTCACAATGCCTTGTATTTGCATTCCAAGCAGTGTATGAATTTCAAAAAATTTCTGTTTTTTTATTATTGATAAAATATCTGATGATGGATGGGGGGGTGATTGGGAATCTATCCTGGAAGCACATGAGTCCATGTGGCAAATACGTACTGATGCCACGTGCTTTCCAGGGTTGAATGAGTACATTTCCATCAAGCCTTTTTTAAAAATAAAATACGGTAATAAACATTAAAATAAATATGTAGAATAAATAAGAATGGGGACTATATATTGGTACTATTTTATACACATATATATATATATATATATATATATATATATATATATTTTTTTTTTTTTTTTTTTTTTTAAAGAATATGTTTTACATGTTTTTTTTAAGTAGAATTTAGTGAATTAATGATTTCTTCAATAATTGTATATTCATTAATTGTTTGAATTTTTCAATATGTTTTGGTTTGGCTCTATATTCTTTTTCTTTTCTTGTTTTTTCTTTTGTTCTTTCTATGTCTTTAAAAATGTGAAAAAAGTTTTTAATTGATTAATTGGTTAGTTGTTGAACAGTTCAAAAGGAGAGAATGCATTGTAAGAGAACAACTCTGATGATGCCTTTGGTTTGTTAACCTTGGCGAAAGCACTTAGTTGTTCGTATTTTTTTGGTAAATGTCAACATTGGATTTATTGGACTTGTGGATTATTGAGCATTAAACCGCTATCGGCAACATTGTTTTGGTGATTTTTTCTTTTTTTGTATTGTTTTAGGTCTTTGACCTGTTGGTTTTTTATTTATCAGTTTTTAACACCGTTCCGTGTGGCCGCGGTGGTGCCCATTTTGATCCTGTGAATTTCCTATTTTACTTCAGGAACGGGAGATTATATATTTAAAGTATTTGTTTTGTACCGTATTCAGAGGAATGGAGGAGTTATTGGTGCAACTGCTGGAATCGGTCAAAAATTTGACATCTTTGCTCTCTAAGGAGAAGGGGGCATCTAACTGTGAGAATGAGCGGCTATTTACTGACAGTCAAGCTGAACTTTTTACTCTGTATTCTCCAGTGGAAAGTGCAAACAATAGGGTAACTGGTTCTTTAAGAGATTATGGTTCAGCAAGTCGAGAAGGAAGAGGGGCGTGTAAAGATTTTAGTACTTGGTTTAGCGTTCCGGAAGTGGATTGGACACGTAGTTCAGAGCGAAGCTCTAATTCAAATATAGATAACTATACATCAACATGGAAAGAACAGTTGGTGTCTTTTGAAAAGTTTTCTTTTAAATTCTGTTCTTTACAAATGGATAATATGTTTTTGTGCAAATCCATTGAACTGAAATATGTTCCCAAGGGCTTACGCATATGGAAGCTTCCTATGGGGATAGAAAATGGAACAACAGCTCATCGTGAGTTAATATCTTTATTTGATAGGACTGGACTTGAAATGTTGGACATTATTGTTAGAAATAATGACAATAAAATAAAAGAGTTACAGTTGAAAATCAATGATTTAAACAAATGTATTATGGATGATGCTTTGTGTGAGCCATATAAAATGAATTATAACAAGGTTTTGAATGATGTAGAGAGATTTGTTAAGAAAGGTATCGAGACTAAACAACGTAAATTAGCTTGTGATTCACATGAATATCTCAACAATATAGCATATCCTCAGGGACAGCATGGTCATGATAAAGATATTGTAAGGGGGGACAAGGTTGTAGGGAGGAATATTGAAAATGAAAGTGGGGGAAATCAGCAGGAAAATGGAAATAACAATGACAACAATTTTTTAGAAAATGTGATCAGGAGATCGGAACACCTAAAAAAACAGGTAGGCCCACATCATTCGAGGTGGATGGGGGGGGTTGGAACCAGCAGGGGAAACAGCAACAGCAGAGGAGGCCGTGGGGGAATGCCCAGAGCAAGAAATGGATGTAATTTCAGGATATTTGGAAGTGAGTGGTTTGAGTGAAGGTACATGGACCTTTCAAGATACTTCAAATATTATACAGGAATTGAGATGTGAAATAACAGAGAAAGAAGGTTTCAGTATTTTTAATTATACTGAACTGGATATAACTGAAAGTTATTTCAGTCTTCTCAAGAAAGGTATGTCCTTTGTTCCAACAAACAAATTTAATTTGGCAAAAACGCTTTTGAATTTAAAGTTATTTTCGAGGCAGTTAAACCTCAAGATGTTTTTAAAGGTAGAGAACAAATTATTGAAAGGCAGGAATGTATACGTTCAAATTTATTCATTCCTCCTCCTAATCCAGAAATTCAATTGTTTGAGACATACTGTGAAAAAGAAATCAGAAATTTAGTTAAACAAAGATGTTCAGTTTATCCAAATCTTACGGTTCAAGAAAAAGAAATTTTGAGTAGTTTAGCAGGGGACAGACAGCTTCGCATTATGACACCAGACAAGGGGGGAGGAGTGGTGATAATGCGATATATTGATTACAACACACAGATGGAAAAAGTTCTAAATGATGAAAGTACGTATCGAAGAGTCTCTAGAAATGAGATTAATATGGCCTATAGATGGCTAGATATCATCTTGGAACATGAAGTATTGGAAGGGAGAATAAGTTTAAAGGAAAAATAATTTTTAACGGTCCCCCTCCCTATTATTCCAAAAATCTTTGGAATACCGAAAACTAATAAATCAGTTATCAACCCCCCTTTTAGACCCATAGTGTCGGCAAGAGGCTATAAAACTGAGCCTATTGTGGTGTGGGTAGATAAGAAGGTGGGCAAACTGGTTGAGGGGGTGTCACATATTATTCATGATTCATGGCACTGTCTCCAACGTCTAGCTGAATTTCATAACTCATTCAATGATTCTATCAGTTTTCTGACTATCGATGTTGTAAATTTTATTCTCAGTTATTCCTCATACAACTGGAATTGTGATGTTTAGAAACAGCATCCATAATCTGTCTGATATGGATGAAGGGAAATTTGAGATAGTGGTTGAATTTATGAAGTTAGTTCTCAAGAATAACTTCATGATGTTTGAAGGGGAACTATTCCATCAGGTTTTGGGAGTAGCAATGGGGGCCAAATGTGCCCCCATTTTTGAGAAACTTGTACTGTTTTATTGGGAGAACAGATTCGTTCTAACTTCAGAATTCACCCCACATATAGTTAGCTATAACATATTTCTGGATGATATTCTAATTCTTTGGAAGGGAGAACTTGATGAGGTGAATGAGTTTATAGATTTTTTGAATGGGACAACTGAATTTTTAAAGTTTACATATAAGTGGGGCAACAAAATCATCAATTATTTGGATATCAAATTTAGTGTGGAAAAAGGTATCTCAGAAAGTTCTATCTATAGGAAAGAATCTTATTCAAATAGTTTATTGTATTTTCCTAGTCACCATCCGCTGTTTCAAAAACATAGTGTTGTGAAGAGACAGATGGTGAGAGTGTCTAGGTTGATGAGTGAGAAAACTAGGTTCAAGGAAGAAATGTATAATCTTATAGGGATGTTTTTGGAAAGAGGGTATCCCCTCAAATTACTGATAAAATTGAAGAAAGAAGTAGAGATGAAAAGAAAGTTTAGCTTCAAACCTATATTGTCATCAGAGAATTATTTCCAAGGGGAAAAAGAAAAAAAGAACAATTCTCACACAACAGGTCTTGTTTTACAATTTAGTGGAAGGACACCAGAGATAATTAACATCATTAATAGGGGTTGGAATATGATCTTTGATGGAAATATAACTTCTGTGATAGGTACAAAACCCCAAATAATTTATAGTAGGGGAAGTAATATTAAAAACATAATGGAGAGACATTATGATAGTAATATCAGTGTTTCATTCATGTCAAAGTGTGAGAATTGTAGGTATTGTAGGTATATAAATAATGGACCCTACGTTGACATTAGTGGTTTTGGAGTATCAAGTGAACTGTCCCGGTAGATGTAATTGTAATTCCAGGAGAGTGGTCTATGTGGCCACTTGTCTTTCCTGTCCTGGTTTTTATATAGGAAAGACTACTCATCAACTTAGGGACAGGATTAGTGAACATTTAAGAGCAATCAAAAATAAGGACCTTCACAATGCCTTGTATTTGCATTCCAAGCAGTGTATGAATTTCAAAAAATTTCTGTTTTTTATTATTGATAAAATATCTGATGATGGATGGGGGGTGATTGGGAATCTATCCTGGAAGCACATGAGTCCATGTGGCAAATACGTACTGATGCCACATGCTTTCCAGGGTTGAATGAGTACATTTCCATCAAGCCTTTTTTAAAAATAAAATACAATAAAATAGGGTAATAAACATTAAAATACATATGTAGAATAAATAAGAATGGGGAATATATATTGGTACTATTTTACATATATATATATATATATATATATATATATATATATATATATATATATATATATTTATTTTTTTTTAAGAATATGTTTTACATGTTTTTTAAGTAGAATTTAGTAAATTAATGATTTCTTCAATAATTGTATATTCATTAATTGTTTGAATTTTTCAATATGTTTTGGTTTGGCTCTATATTCTTTTTCTTTTCTTGTTTTTTCTTTTGTTCTTTCTATGTCTTTAAAAATGTGAAAAAAGTTTTTAATTGATTAATTGGTTAGTTGTTGAACAGTTCAAAAGGGGAGAATGCATTGTAAGCGAACAACTCTGATGATGCCTTTGGTTTGTTAACCTTGGCGAAAGCGCTTAGTTGTTCGTATTTTTTTGGTGGATGTCAACATTGGATTTATTGGACTTGTGGATTATTGAGCATTAAACCGCTATCAGTAACATTGTTTCGGTGATTTTTTTCTTTTTTTATATTCTTTGTTTAACCATAGAGAAACTGTTTTTAAAAGTGACGATTGTATATATCCTTCTAAATCTGGTAAGCCTATTCCACCTTCTTCCCATTTGTCAAAATTATATCTTAGGCCAACTCTAGGTTTTTTAGGGTACCATAAGAATGTCATTATTAACCCTTCAGATTGTTTTAAATATGATTTTGGTGGAGGTAGCAAGCAATCTTGTATAAAATACAAAATTTTCGTGAATATAATTATTTTAATTATATAGACCCCCGGATTCACGAATCCTCCGTGTAAGACTTAATAAGTCTTACTCAGAGGCTGCAGTTGAACGGTATGACATCAGCGTGCCATGAATATTCGTGAGGGCATGCTGACTCAACCGTAAGTCTTACATGGACCGGGTAGGAAAGCAGGGGGCGTGTCCGACTGCAGAGCAGTCTAAACTGCCACGCCCCTGCAAGGTTTGTAAAAGGAAAATGAAAGTACAGAAGAGCGAGTCTGCTCAAATGTCCTTGCACCCAACTCCACACTCCCTGACATTGTAAACCCCCATCACAGTTATGAAAAGTAAAAAATTAATTTTATTTTTTTTTAACTTCCCGAAATAGCTGCCCGTATTTGCGTGTGTGTGCGCGGGTGTGCCCATTGCTTAGCTGTAGTTAGCAATTCCGACATGGAAGAGCATAAGAAAAAATGTTTATGCAAATCACACCAAATAGCAATAGCGTAATGGTAGAGCGTTCGCACAAAGAAGAGGCATTCACGGTTTGAGCCCCACCACTCCCCTTCTTATTTATGTTTTAAATCAGTACATGGAATAATACCTGACACATATGATTAAAATATCAGTAAAAAGCAGTGAAATGGCCAATGTACCAGTGAACAAAATATTAAATTTTTAAAGGATCCTGTTACATAATTGCTTGCAGTTAAGCAGTGCTTTACCCAGCGCAATAGAGGTGCCCATAGTTTAATAGCGCTTTACCCAGCGCAATAGAGTTGCCCAAAGTTTAAGAGTGCTTTACCCAGCGCAATAGAGGTGCCCATAGCGAAATAGCACTTTAACCAGCACAATGTGTTTGCGCAGACGTGCGCGCCTCTCCAACCAGCGCACCATAGGGCAACGTGGAGCAACATAGAGCAAAGTTTCTTAAACGCAGCCACACCCCCTAGCCTGTCTGGACAGTATGAAAATAAAATGAATGACAAGGTTCGAACCCAGGACTCTGTGCATCATAATCAAAGCACAGAACCACTAAGCCATGACAACTTAGGAGAAACAGCCACTGTTAACATACATATACTTAGTAATGGTAGATTAACTATTACTAAGCAGGTCTGCAGTCAGCAGAGAATTTTCAAAAATGGCCAATCACAAAAAAGTGCGGGAAATGCGGCATATTTAAGCCCCATAGGCGGGAATACTTGCCATAACTGATTGTAGCTCGCATCTGCAGTTAGAATGGCTGGTGCAGGAGAGGGTACATGCTTCCGAGCACAATGTTGGAGCATCGAGGAGTCAAAATACTTGGTTTGGCTCCTTGTCCACCGTCATGAGTCAAGACTCCTGCAGGGCCAGTTCCAAGGGATGGAGTACAAGGCAGAGGCTTGGAACCGGTTAGCTCATGACCTCACCAGTGTCACAGGCGTTCCTCGGACTGGTGAGCAGGTTTGTCACCACCATGCAGACCTGAAGAGATGGAAGCAGGACCGCCTGAACCAATGGATACAGGAGGCCCATGGGATGCAGGATGCCCCACAACTGAGTAGGTAGCCATGGAATGCAGTATGTAGGAATTGATAATTGATTCTTTATAACAGATAGGTATGTCTCAATATCACTTAATTTACTTTACAGCTGCAGGTGACCGTGCTGCGAATCAGCAAGCCTATGTAGATAGGCTGCTAAGGCTGTGCCACCAGGCTGGTTAGTGATTATTCTGCATGTATTGTTATATAAAATAGGGGGAGAGAGCATGAAATAAAGTGTTGTAGTCCAATAATACAGCCATAAATGGCCTGAATAACTACTCTGCATGTACTGTCAGATAAAAAAGTCAGAGAACCAGAAAAAGAGTACAGTAACCCATTAAGAAAGGTAACATATGTCCGGAATAATATCTCTGCAGGTACTGTCATATAATATAAGTGAGTGAGCCTGACAAAGAGTGCTTTAACCTATTAATGAAGGTATAATATGTCTTGAATATGTCTTCCATATGCACCATTATAACAAGTAAAGGAGTGAGCCTGTGGAAAAGTGTGTAATGTCATTAATAAAGGTCTAAAACCCACAGTGTGTCTGTGTCACTTATTCTGAAATGTTGTTGTACCCTTGCATTATACAAATAGTACTGTTTTAAAAAGTGCTGGCAACCCAGAGTTGTGCAGTCCCATATAAAGTGGGTGATGGAAGTGCTAGTAGCTGTAAAGCATATATACAGTCCTCAACAGTCAGTTACTGGCTGGCATGCATAAGTAAATATGGCACACGAGTAGCATGTTAATTTGTTCACCAGAAATGTGAGTGTATGTCAAGAAATGCAGGGTTCTGTAAAAATAGAAGTGAAAATGTCATGTGAAAACATCCAGATATGTAGATAAAGAAATATAAATGCAATCAAGGAATATGTAGCAGTAACATTTGCATATTGGACAGTTAGTATGTCAGATATAGGCCATGCATATATTGAACTAGCCAAACCCATTACACAACCTAATGCATGGTGGCAAGTGTAATAATATATGTAGGGGATATACACCTGCAGTCACTAGGAATGTAGTGTAGACTAAAAGTAATTATAAGATGTTAATCAAGGTTTTTTCTACACCTTACTGTATGTGCATAAACCATGCAATTCCACACCTCAATGGGTATGTGTAATCTTAAATATTTGTTGGGACATATGTCCTATTGTTCTATAAATATTTGCATTCACGTTGATGCATGTGCCCTGTTCAAACCCTACAATCATGGTGGCCTGTTGCTACCAAACATCCCTGCATGCTGTTGGAATATCCACTGTCATTCAATATATGCATCTGTTATGCTTGCTGTTCAACTGTTGGAACCTTGGTGTGTTGGGTTAATGGGAATATTACTGCATGCTGTTACAACTAATCTGGAATGCTGTTGTTTATGTTGTAATTAAACACACCTGATCACAGAATGTATGGGAAGGCCGGTCCCAGCGGACCCACCTGTCCCTCCTCAGCTGGTGAGTGCACCTAGCACCAGCAGGTCCGGTGCCCAGCCCGGGCTCCCCTCCTCCATTGGTCCTGTGCCACCTTCCGGTGGAAGCACTGCAGGGGATGAGGCTAGTCCCCCCATGCAAGCGTGGATGGTGAAGGGCCACCTGTCACCCTTCGAAGGGTCCAGGCTGTGGTGCCTAGGGAGATCCAGCATTCAGTCGCTGATCCCCTATGCCAGCTCAAGGCAAGAGTGGCATGTCTCACGGGTGAGCCTGCCCATCCTATGCAATCCCCAGCACAGCCACCCTCGGGGCTGTGAAGGTGCAGTGGTGACTGCCCATGGGTGGGGATCTCAGTTCCACTGTTACCATCTGTGGGCTCATGGGCTTGCGATTTCCAAACATCCATCCCTGTCAATTGTGTTCACCCACCCCATGTGTCATACACCGCCCCTATATGCGTCTTGTCTGTCTTGTCTGTTTACCTCCCCAATCTACCTCCCCGAACATACCTACTTCCTCTACCTCACTTCCACTCTCACCTGAAAAAAAATAAAAAAAGGGCAATCTGTACCCACAAAAAAATTACGCCCCATACATAGCTGCCCATTTCGCACACATGTCCACTAGACATGTAAACTGATAATTATAATTGGCAATACAACATACTTTGTTGTCCTCACCCCTCTCCCAGGGGTGGAAGGTTTCAAATTTCACTCCAAATTTATTGCATATGCACAGCTGTTGCTGGTAAAGAAATGGGCAGCTATGGACCTTCCCTACACCCGTCCTGCACATCCTGAGCTTGTTTACCTACTGTCTGTTCCTCTTTGTGCCCCCTTTTTCACCACTTTCCTATCTCCCCATTTTCTTTTCTTTAAAAGAAATTAGCGCGGGGGTTAGTGGGAGTAAGCACTTTTAAGCAGTAATAAGTGGGTTTAATCAAGTGTGCGCATGTGTGCGCTTAGCTAAGCATCGCGCAAACCCATGCAAACCTGCTTACAACTGCTTAAAAGTGCCTTAGTCACTCTATGGAAGGGCCCTTGTTCTGCTCAGCAGCAAAAGAAAAGACCTCTGCCAGTCTCGAATCCCAGACCATTGACACAATAGACTGCATGAATTACCACTAAGCCACAGCAGATATACAAATAACTTGGTGCTGACATAAATATATCATGCATTACAATGAGGGAATGTAAATGGAAATTAGGAATGGTATAACACAAATCCTGTTCTGTGTGTCTTTACCAGCAGTTGTTGTTGAATTGCATGACATGACTGTGAAAAGAGAACCAGCCATCCAAGCAGGGAATAATGTTACAGCAGCACCTTACAAACACCACACAGTATCAGACCAGGATAAATACTGGCAAAGTTGATTAGGGCAGAGGCCAGACACCCCAACTGTGACTGCTTTACAGGGATGTCCCTGATTTGTAAACAAATGTTAGCTGTGCCCCACCGGATCACTCTGGAAAGTACTAACTTTAGGCAGACAAGTGTGGAATCGCACGTAATGAATAATCTCAAAAGGTGAGAGTAGACACTGCTTGCACGTCAGAAAAGGTGTAGGCATACATATGCTCTGATTCCCAAGAAAGTCTCAACTGCAATATGTCTGTAATGTATTGCAGGTGTATCTAACGTACATGTACCTTTCACTGAGGCCGTTCAAATACATACCTGAGAGTATCTGAGGCCTGGCAGAGGCAGAAACACACAGGTATATCAGCATTACTGCTGTTACAAACTCTGCAAATAGCTTTGGAAGGAGTTCCACAAGTATGCCCTTATGTAGGAGTACAACACAGAAATATCACAGGATGTAGCCATGTACTGCTAACAACCAACTGTGAGAATGCCAATGTGCCAGTGCTGAAAAGACTGGTGTGGTGCACAGACAAACTATAATAGGCTAACCTCTAGCTACCATCTGGATATGTCCACAGGTGGGAGCTACACATGCAGACTACTTGCCTTGATAGACTAACAGGTACACAGCAATCCTGTATGTTCAGCAAGATAAACCTCACATGATAATAAAAAATGCTCTTTGCAGTTCTGCACCCCTACCCAAAGGTACAACACACCTGTGTATTCAGGCAAAAAACAGGGTGCAGGTAGGCATACTCAGTACTGAAATATGCCCAGTTGTGTTGAGCAGCCTGTGCTAATTGCAACACAAACAAACCACAAACTGTTCAGAGGTGAGTAAAGTAATAATTACAGTATAGCAGTTCACAAACACTGCATGTGCCACAGGAATACAGTGCACTAACCACATTTGTATGGCAGTTAAATGTCTAATTCAGAAAGAAAGTACATACTCCCATGTATCCTGTGTTAGCATTTGGAGGGGTGAGTACATGTCTACACTGAGAAGTGTGTACTGGAAGCAGCAACATTCAGGTTTGAGTACAACATGCATATCACTGGCTACAACCCTAGCTTCAGATAAGAGACATATACCAACCTTCTGACTGTCACAATGGTGTCCAGAGCAAACAAGCATGGGCCCCACCTTTGAAAGCTGAAAGGGCTAGGCCTACCTAACCTAGCATTTTATAGCAGTGGGCTGCAATCACAGTGAGTAATGCAATCAGCACACAGCAGGCTGCATGCAATTACTGAATGGTGGGCAGCAATTGGTGCAGAGGCTGTCACATGCACAAGTGCAGATACCTAGAAAAGCAGGCTGTACCTGCTGTCCACACATGCAATAATATCATTGCAGGTACAGGGAGATAGAGAGCGAGAGAGAGACACAGACAGAGACAAAGACAACAGACAGAGAAACTGAGACAGACACAGAAACAGAGGGAGAAAACCCAAAACAAACAACCAACCAACCAAAAAAAAAAAAACCTACAAAACTGTAACAGACGGGGCAGAGAAATACAAAGGTAAGGTATGTGTAACTCATATGTATGTGTTGGCATGTAGTAGATGTTCCTGAAGAGTACTTTACACACTGCAAATCATCCATGTGTGGCAGCAGTATGTATCTATCTGTATTTGCATATGTGCATAGGGCAAGGGACATACTGCAACTGTTAGTGAAGGGTGGACAGATATCTATTGTTGAAGGTTGTTATGTGCATATATCTATGTAGGTCGTAGTGTGTGGCATAGAAAACAGCATGCAGTGCTGATATATGTCATGTGCTGGTTAAACTCTGTGGGACTGATTTGTCAGATCTGCTGTGTTACAGCCAGTGAGGCCTGCTAAAGCGACATGGGCCGAGGACACCCACATGCATTCTGCACAACACTGTGCAATATAATCACATAAATGTGCATCCCACAACTGTTGCATAACTGATATCCCCACCATGAAAGGTGGACTGTACATGTGCCTATATGTACATCTATGTGTATAGCAATGGATGTGTACATGTATGTATATAGATATGTATATATATATATATATATATATATATATATATATATATATATATATATATATATACATATATATACATGTACATATAGAGAGAGCGAGAGACATGGGGCCATATGTACTGCAACAGGTGTGTGGTGACCAAGGCATGGACTGTAGACAAGTGTTGATACTGCAGTGCCATTCCTCCTTTCCAAAACACTGTACCCATTAACTACCATATAGGTAGAGATCTACCCAACACCGAAGGTGTGATAAGGGAACATGGGACACAGGTAAACAGTAGCCACCTCTTTGATAAAGACAGTGCCACACTAGACCTGTAATCTGTCTGTGTGGTATGTTTCATGACAACAGATGTGTCATCTAGGGAAATATAGGTCAGTGTTCCCCTCTACTCATCACAATGCCCTGTGTGGTGTGTACCTCACATGACAACTACAGCAGGTGGAAAGGCCACAGACATACCTCACAGAGGGTAATACTGGCTGCAAACAGATGCCCTATGCAGACTGACTCACAAAACCACATCTAGACTATATTGCATACTGGCCACACAGAGGTGACCTCTGCCAGACATACAGAGGTATGTCACACCCATAGCTGGGTGACAACCACCATGGCAACATATCACAATCCCTCGGGGATACACGCTCTAGGGCCTTAAACCACATCAGCTCACTAAACAGCAGATGCTAGAGGGATAGGTTCCTATCTCAGAGATATGCCATACACTGGAATAGACCACCTAGCAATAGCAAACAAGGCTCCTCATTAGCAGTTGTCATAAATACCCCTGATGATTGTTTGGGAGATTGGTAATACACCCCAGGAACCCCCTCTGTGGTTCTGGTTGGCAGGGGCAAGTGAAATCAAAGTACATGTGTGTCAAAGGCCAGGGTAGCATATGACTAGGCTGCCGTAGGCCCTAGGGCCAATAGCATATAACCTACCTATGGCACTATGCACTCACACATGTACTCAATGCAATACCTGCTATATGAGGTTGAATAAGTGTAACGCTGAATGTGTGCAAGGTCTGTAAAGGTGTGATAGGTTAGTGTGAAGTTGTATCTGACATGGTAGTGTCTATCCTAGCTGTGATGCCAGGGAAAGATGTGTATTGTACTGTTAGGCAGACATAGTAGTATGGCATACGATGTGACGTAGTTCCTTGTTGACAACCGTGGTGTCCCATTGTAGGCTAAACCAATACATGTATGCTTAGTGAGTGGTACTGCTGGTGAATCCAACTCCCATAGAAACTGTAGTACTACCTGAAGCTGTAGGCCTAAACAGCACAGTATGGTGTGTGTTCACATTGCTTGGAAACACTGTCTTGTGTGTTTCCTGTAGTCTGCACAGAGGACAAAACTCAGGCATAAGGGTCTGTAAGTAGTGGCACACAGTACTATATGGTACACAGGTAATGCTCATCTGTGTTGGCATACAGTAGTGCGTTGTATGTTTGTCTGATGTGTGTGTAATTATGCCTGTACCATGGCTGCAATCATATGTGTGTTACAGGGTATACATGTGTATCCAGCAACATATACACTCTGTTACAGCAGTATGCCACCTATAGTAACAACTGTACACATATGTTAGGCAGGGCTATGGCAACAATGACTAGTGTCGTTGACTGGTACTACTGTAACTGTACTTTACATTCATTGCAATGGATGACATCTCTGTTCGTGCATTGGCGTGATATATACCCCTGTGTCGAGGTTGTGCATTGTGTCTCAAAAAGTGTGCCGGGTACTGTTGTATAGTGGTGTGATATATGGAGTATGCCAGGCACTGTTAGTCAGTTGTGGCCTAAGAACCAATAAGTGGTAGTGAACGCGTGTAACCCCTGACAGAGAAATGGATGGTATATATGTCAGTAAAGTGATATCTTTGGTTAAAGGTTTAAAGTATGCCACAGGACTCGCTCACACATATTGTTCATATATTTTTCAGCCAGATGGCCCACCAATGCAATCCATCATATACAGCAGTGGAGGAAGATGAAATTGTCCAAAGCCTAGTGCAGCAGTACACTATGCTGTTTTCCCAAAGCAGCCAGCACCAGCAGGAGCGGACTGCACTGTGGCAGGATCTTGTTCGTCGGGTAAATGACATAGGCATGCATAACCAGACATATTAGCAGGTATGCCATCACTGCAGTGATTTAACTAGACATGTCCAGCGGCATGCGTCTGATATCCAAAGACAACAGCTTGCCACAGGTGGTGGGGTGGCCATTCATCCCCCCCTCACCAGAGTGGAGGAGCTGCTCCTAAGCATGGTGGCTCCTGGACAACAGCAGCAACAACCTGTGACATGTGTTGTCATGGAGGCTGGAGCCACCCAGCATGTTCACATGGAGCGAGCAGGTAACATGCCCTATCTGTAAACTACAGTTAACTGTATTGTTAGATTATGTCTACGTGAGATGTGCACTGTGTGTTTAGCAGTTGTGCTGCCTAGTGTCATGCAATACTGATATTTGGAATATTATCTCTACACCTGTGATTGTTGACTGTAGTTCCACTGTAGTTTAGCATACCCACTGTAGCAACACCACAGTTGTGGCCACTGACGAATGCTGTCATATTCTCGTAGGTCCCTCTGGTGTGACAGCAGGGCAGACGATCCATGCTGGTGAGTGTGGTATAACTGCAATGTTGGTAATGAAATGTGCATGTCATAGGTGAGGTGTAGGCCATGTACACGTAACACACCTACGCATAATGCATGCCGTGCATGTTTGCTGTAAGATGTTGCACAGCTCAGTAATGTCAGTAGCTGCCTCAATGACATGCAATACACAGAGCATCAGACACAGTTGTGGCAACACTGTACTGCACATTGGATAGGCATAGTTGCTACAGCTGTACACAACATAACACATTTATCATACGCAGTACACAAAAACATGCTACATATGGCATTACCACACACCCGCTGTAAGGTCACACTTCAGTATCCCACATGTCATCCACACACACATGATGTACCTCAGGGGTAGAGGCCTATCATGGGGCTGTGCAACACTCTTCAACACATAACACATTTGTGTTAGGCAATGCTCCCTATTGGACACCTCACACACCCATGTACAAAGTGGCTGTGTAATTGTGAACATAACCATGGCATTGCAGTTCAGGTACAGCATGCTAAGCGGTGGTCTGTCACACATTAGTAGCCATGAGTGACCACAAGATGCATGATGATGATGGCACATGGTACTACACCCCATCCAGTTACAGTGACCACAGTGCTACATATAGCAGTCATTGCTTTGCACCTCAATGTTGTGTGTGTGCAAACATATGCACCTATACACAATATGTATAGCATGTTGTGTGTGTGCTTACATATGCCAGTATACACAATATGCACAGCAGTTGCCATCTGTACAAAGTGTCACATATATGTCCTGGAATGCTATTGGGTGTATAGGTCACATGACACACATTGGGTATGTGTGGTGTTTAATGTTGCAACCATAAACACTGTACAAGTGCCATGTTGAGCATTGGGATTCCTTCACGTCTACATGCACCACTCATCCCGTGTGTGTACATAGCATGCATGTGTTACACCTGTGCCCACTATTATCTGCTATGGACACAGACACTGTAATCACACATGGCAATCTATGTGGCACACAGATAACACATGCAGCCATGGTATGTATACCTGTGAGTGATGGTGCACAGGACATTGCAAATCTGATAATACATGCACAGCAATGCTGTGTCCATGTACACATTGTGTTCCAGGGTGTTGCCAATCACTGAACAACTACACACACGCATCAAAGCCATGTGTAATGTCATTAAATAGGGCCATCTACACTTGCACTGCATGCTCTTGAGTAACACATATTCTGCATGCTGACATGTGTGAGGTGACTGTTTGCCTTGTGATACTGGCACCCATCTTCACCCATTATTGAGTATGTGTTGGATTGCTGGTGTGTGTGTGTGTGTGTGTGTGTGTGTGTGTGTGTGTGTGTGTGTGTGTGTGTGTGTGTGTGTGCTGTAGTGAGGAGTGTATTTGTGTGCATGTGTGCATGTGTTCATGTGTGCATGTGTGCATGTGTGCATGTGTTCATGTGTTCATGTGTTCATGTGTGCATGTGTGCTAACATCATGTACAGATTGTAAAGTGTGTTTCCTGTCTTCATCTCACAGGTGCTGAGTTTGGGGTGGCTGAAAGCAACAGGGAACCTGAAGTCACTGCCACTAATAGTGGAGATGATGAGACATGTATTTTGGCACAGGAAGGTTTGACAGGGTCTGTCATTGGTCCACCAATCGACAGTACACAGTGTTCAACCCCATCTATGTGCACACTCATACTGCCAATACATCCCTCATCACCAATGGCCTTAGCCGAGGGACAGCATACAGTTGGCATTGACCAGGAGAGTGTGGTACCCATGGCACTTGCATCCCCTCACAGCAGCCATAGCCAGATTCCTGGAATGGTACCACATAGGTGGATGTTCAGGGGTTCTCGCGGGAGCACCACTGGTCGTATTGCCCCTGGCAGACATGCCCCCAGAGGTATTACAACCTCCAGTATGTTCTGGGATGTAATGCAGGCACAGGCATGTATGGAATGGTACACCAGACAGGGACTAAGGGCACAGAGCGCCCATGACAGCGCTATCAATGACAGCATCCGTGACCTTGCCGGTGCCATCCGGAATTTCACTGAGGTCATTGATAGACATTGTGGGGAGACAACAGACACCCTCCACAATGTCTTTTCCATGAGCCAGGACCGTGCGGGATGGGTGAGACATCGACGCGGACGCATGCCAGGAACAGCAACAGCTGGCAGTCGACGAGGATGGCACATAGATAACAGCCACTCCTGTAGTGGCAGTACCAGCCCCAGCAATGCTGGGGCTGGCCTGTCTATTGACCATCCTAGTAGACCACGTGCACATGGCTCTGGCCAGTCCCAGCAGGGACATGGGTCCAGTCATCAAACCTCTGCCTCTGATGAAAGTACCCAGTCAGGGTTGGTACCCGATACTGCCCGTAGCACTCCTGCCAGGCACAGGTACCATGTCCATGCCCAGAGATAGTGTTCTGTACAGCCTAGCAGGTACAGTCTGTGGCTGTCCCACAACCTCCCATATATGGCAGCCACATGGTGGAGCTGTGTGCATGCAGACACACACACAGTAACCAAACAAGTAGGGCTCACACATACACACACACATTACATCAACATTGGCCCATGCTGTACTGTTGTCCCTCACACACACACACACACACACACACACACACACACACACACACACACACACACACACACACACACACACACACAGACATGTCGATTGGATGGGTCAATGTTGGGCTCTGGCAAACCAACAACACACACTGTGCATGTGATGACACCTGTGCCACCTCCTGTCATTTGTAACATTGATGCAGGAACAGGCTAACATGGTTCTGATGCACAGGGTGACATTATAGCAGTGTAGCAATATTATCAAGTTGTCAACAGGAAAGTGTAATGATATCCTTGTAGGTATATCTGAGCAGGCATTATGCATCACAGCTCTGATTGTTAATGTAGCATTGTTTACACCAGTGTTAGGTCTAAGTATGTATTGTCTACCCATGTGCTACTTGGCTGAAGTGTACAGTGTTGCCAGCATGTGTTAGTGAGTGAACAGTACGTGTGTGGTGTGTGCATTACAGATTAGCAGGTGTACATCTGTGAACATGGTGGGTGCACACTGTCTGCATGTACGTGCATAATGGACACATGGAATGTGTGACATATCCTGTTGTACACATTGTTAACATCTCATAGTATCTTTCGATGGCCAGTATGCATTCTACTACAGATACGTACTAACATGGGTACATATGTGTGTATGACATGGGTCGACAGTATGCTGTGGGTGATACTGTTGATACCTGTCAATGATTTGCAGTCTGGTAGTATACACAACCTCAACAGCATGACTATAACCAATCATTAGATGATGTCCTGACAAATGACACACAGTTGTAGGGAACTCAGTAACAGTTGGGTCCTTCTGGTACTATACTATAACAGTGACCAGTGGTACTGACTGCCACCCGTACCTGGGACCACACCTGTTTGGCATATAGCCCTCTTAGGTACATGCAAACATACTAGGGATATGCCCATCCACATCTGGAAATGCATGCATTGGCCTACAATGCATTCCCTGGATGGGACGCATATCCTACACAAGGGTATCATACAGACAGATACCTGTTGTCCAATACATACTGTATAGCAGTAAGCCGACTATGGCATAGTCATCCACATTTACTATACATACTATCCCGACAGTACCACATAGGTGGTAGCCCTCAACATGTATGTTGGGTAACAATGTGTACATACAGCCACGTGTTATGTCATCTGTCCCTTGGTATCCACATATCCATAGGTATTGTGGAGTCCCTCAGTGTGTCACATAAGACATTAGGGGCCTGAATGCATATCCACAGGGCTGTTGTACACCTATAATGACTGTCCATTATTGCCAGTTGTTGTGTATGAACATATCTGACATATACCCCAGGCATGTACCCTCACTCACAGTACTCTATAGTAACTGTCATGGGTGTGTGTGGCACAGATGACCTTGGACACAGATCACTACAGTGGCCAGGCTTGTCACATACATACATATGTGACCTACGATGTGAGAATCAGTGGCACAATCTGTCAAAGGAAACAAATGTATTCATGTAGTATGCAGGCTTCACACCTATGTACTGATTGAAGTCACATGTACACATATTTATTTGCCACGCAGATACCGGATGTGTGCAATGTACATACTGTTTTAATCATGATATGTCATACCATAGTAAAAGCAAAACCCACACTGCATTGACCAACTGTGTCACACACACACTCAGCAATTGTAGGATTCAAACCCCTACCTAACAATGTTATGATACTAGAGACATACGCATTAACACGGCGCACTATATGCTTTACTGGGTGGTTTCTATTCTCCTGCTATATTTGTAGGATGCTGACATCATCAGACTGGACATGGTAATGTGTGTGCACTTTGTTTTATGCAGGAATGAGCTATGTGGGTCAGCAGGTGTCAACAGCTTGAACAGGACCCCATAATCCTTACCTTGTGTGATCTATCTGTGGACACATTGACATTCCTTCATATGTCAACACATATTTATGCACAGATTGTTGGTTTTGTGGATACAACATGTGTCAGGGGTGTTGATAATGGGCTATTCAAAGTCTATGTGGGACATGTGTAGCTCTGTTCAGTGATGTATGTCCTGGGTGTCTACCTTGCAAACAGTCTAGCATGTTTGGGAACCATGATCTGCACATGAACATACCACAGTTGGTAGGATTGTGTGTTTGTCAGCTTCCAATAGCTCTGTGTATGACTTCAACCATGATGGACTCCATGGCCTTTCAGATCAGACTTCATAGGCTTACTGGACTATACTTCCCATGGTGTGTTGTGCACCTACACTTGTGGGGAGTGCCATATGTTGCTGTAACACATTCAATTGTTCCAGATCCTGTGGAGAGGGTGAGGCTCAACAGACTGCTCAAATGCAGGGTCTGTTTGTTCTGTAGTTCATGCATGACACATATTGGGAAACAATGTAATCCAATTGCTGCCATGCATTTGGCTTTGGGGGGAGCTGTTCAGCCATTCTACATGTGATATCCCCTGGTATGATGACTGGGACTATGGTCAGTGGGAGGTGGGTATGTCTATATAGGCCTGTCTGACAGGATGTCGGCATTGTCAGTCAGGTACAGTTGGCCCTGACTCAGGACATATATGAGTGTACATTGCTATTTATGACATAGCTGAAGGAGGTGTCATGATTCAGTCTGGAATCCTTCTCAGCTACTCTTTACAAAACACCAACAAACCTGAGCACTAATCCCTGTTATACTCTTTTACACACTTAACACCCTACTGATCCTATGCGATCAGGCTACGGAGTATATCGACATAATATCCTGCCATGTCCAGGGGTCGGTTTTGTGTGTACTCTCCAATCCATCTAGTGAATATTGTGGTTTTGACACATTGTCACATCTGCCTCATGTACACAGACAACCCTCTCCTCTTCCCAACAAACTCAGATATATGTGAGAGATGCAACAATATTGACATACAGGAGGCTGAGCTCTCTTGACCCATGACTGGCATAGTCTATCAGGTGGTGAAGGTAACCACACACACCACATATCAGTCTCACATAAACCTATAGCGACAGCAATCAAACCACATTATCACACATAAACATACTCGGAGGCTCTACATAAACTCTGCCTAAGCAGCAGAGACCTCCAAAGCAGACACACAAACAACTGCTACCCCACCCACATATCACATAGTTCACAATGTCAGTGTGCCACACAGTCACTGCCCTTTGGGCTAAACAACACACCTAATACACTTGTAATAGGTGACACTTATTGTCAGACACACTGACGTCCCACTCAACAGGCCAAACAAGGGAGTAGTCACTTTGAGCTGTCTCTCAGGTGGCAAGATCCACAACATAACACATGCACTCAGGTCACTCCACAGCAAGTGCAGGACTGGCTCCAGCATTGTCCATGCTGGTGCATACACCCTCAGATGTCCCTCCCTGGACCACATGACATGATACATAGAGGAACTCTCTGATCCTGTAGCCCAGGCCAGTATGACCCTGACCTTGTCTAGCATCTTACACTCACCAAGTATGATGTCACAGTATACCAACAAACTGATCACATTTAACAGTTAGCTAACATATTGGTGTTATTCACAGGAGATACAGTGTCTGTCAGCCTGGGGTGACATGCTCGACATGCCACATAGCTTCCCTATGGACAGCTTGCACCTGTCACCCTTGGACTTTTGAATACTGGCTAAGGCAGTTGCTACCACCATACTGCCTTTTTTAAGTGGGGCTCAAAAGACAAACCCACCTCCATAGACATTACAGAGTACATGACAATGAGGGTAATGCTGCTCAACACCAGATGTGTTACCCTCAAATTGCGACCACTCAGGAATCTCCTCAGTATGGACAACAGCGATATCTGTGCACTAACAGACACCTGGTTCAGGCTCCCAAATGCACACCAGCACTACCAGGTTATATTTCATATCATGCTTTCTGACCACAAAACTCAGAATGGCCAACACAAATAGGGGGAGTACCCATATACATCATATATACACATACCTCCGGGTTGGTAGCACTGCACAAAGCATCACAGACCATACATATGCACCTAACATTGTGCATATCTGCCTTTTGGTTTGTTGCCTGCTACAGACCACCCTCCCAAACTCATGAACCACACTCGGCTTTCCTGGGAACACTGGACAATATGAAGGTCTCCCCAAACACCATTATATTGGGTGACTTCAATTACCCACACATTGACTGGGGATAGTACTCAGGCACCAACACCCTCACCCAACAGTTACTACTATTTGTACACTCATATGGTATGGCACAACCGGTCACCACACCCACAAGAGGGGACAACATATTGGACATGATCATCACCAACATGGGGACTCTATGTTCCACACCTGAGATATACCCCTCATTGGTAAGGTCAGAACATACATTTATCTCACTGGACAGCCACATTCCGTCCACACACCCATCCTGGGTAATCTTGGTAAACTTCTCAAAAGCAAACGTCACACTTCTCCAAACCAAGGTGGTATCCTTCAGAGACCCTGGGACAGTGGTAAGTATAGCTCTGACTGCTGAATACTTTACATGCACATTCTATGGACACCTAGTGGACTGCATGGATCATGCTATCCCAAATAACAACTGGACTCACTCCTCCAATGGCAGGGGACCTGTCTGGTAGACCCCGGCCATTAATAAGCTATACAACAAAAGGAGAATGCTACTACATGATAGAGCACAATCCCAGACAGGGAAGGCATCTGTGATCTGTACTACCAGACAACTACAATCACTCATGTATTTATGTCAGGCCCGCTTCTCACGGACAATTGCACCAGACACGTAGGACACTCACAAGGCCTTCTTCAGTTAATTCAGGTACCTGGGTGGACACTCACTGATATGCTGTGAGTTACTGCATACTGACTAAACCTACCCTGAACTCACAGACATTGCCAACATCTTGGCAAACAGGTTCAGTGCAGATGTCCCCCCCCCATCCCCCCTAAGGAGCTACTGTCCATCCCAACAGAGTGTAACCTCCCTGACATCACAAATAAACAGGTGAGTGCTGCCCACCCCACAGCGGACAACACAGCATCAATGGGACCAGACAGTGTCCTGGCCTGCGTCTTACATGGGCTTCATGACAGACCTAACCCTCACATTACATCACTGTTCAATATCAGAGTTACTGCAGGATATGTACCCATGGAATGGCATACAGTGATAGTGGTCCTGCTCCACAGAGTTGCTGCCACAATGGACCACAGACAATATCGGCCTATAAGGCTAACTAGCCTGTTCTGCAAAGCTATGGAGCGTATTGTAATGGAACTCATGCACATAGACATCGGGAACCTACAGACACTGGTCCTACACATTTCAGCGTTGTTGTGGGCAGATCTTGCCACCTGGACCTGTTCGTATTGTTTAAACAGTTACCAGGTCCATCAGTGTAGGGATGGTTGTCCACACAGCCTGCCTGGACCTTGCACAACCCTTCGACACAATACCCCACTCGGCCATTATGCATAGGCTCAAAGGCGTCGATATCGACACATATTTCACATGATGGATTGCTACCTGGATCAGGGATAGCACCCACATGCTCAGTATTGCAGGTGCCATGTCTGACTATACACCAGTTACATATGGCATCACACAAGGCTCAGTCCTGGGACCTCTCTTTTTCAGTATATATTTGTGTGATGTACGGCAAACACAGGAGGAATATGGCTGACCATGTTCGCAGATGACTGCAAACTGGGTGCCATAATCAACTCTCCAGCTGGCACATGCGTACTCAAATGAGGTCTCACAGAGATAGGATGACTGGTGCCTGAGCCATGGACTACAGCTAAATGCCATTAGCTGCATAGTCATCCCCTTTGGGAATAACAACATGCCCACACATTACCACCTAGGTAGTAATCCATTACATAGGGTAGTAGTTGTTAGGGGTTTGGGGACACAACTTGTTTGTACTCTCGCCTTTGACAATCATGTTGCCAAAGTGGTTAGACAGAACTTCTATATAGCCCACCTTATCCCATATGGTTTCACATGTTGATCAAGTGCGGTCATTGTGCCCTTATACTCATCATGACCATGCTTGGTTACAATGCCACATTTGGGATGTACCTTACCCGACACCTGCAGCAACTGTAATGGCCAGAGATGTTCCACAACAAACAGATGTAGGGACTCACATGGATGCCCTGCACAGTTCAGATACAGTAACTCCAGCTCTACTCAGTCGCTTACCACCTACACGGATGTGTTGTGTGCCTGTAGTTTAAGGAAATATACTACCCAGATTTAATGGACATGCTCCACCTCAGGATATCCGACTCCCTTGGAGCTACACACTCCAGGGACATATACCTCAGCACAGGTGTTAATAGGACATGCTGGAGGGACAGATTCTTATCCCAGAGGCTCCACTCACTCCGGATTGTAATCCCGGTTTTGCATGGGCAGAGCCACCCACTGACCACCTACAGGAGACATCTTGACAAGTGGATGGGTGATTGTATGCTTACCCATGGGATATCTTCTGGGTCCTTGCTAGACAGAGGCACAATACACTAAACGTAAATGGGCTATCTTTTGTGACCTACTATTCACAGGCACAGTGTTCTACTTTGACAGGGTTGCGAAAGCCAAACACACTCTGGCTAGGCTTGTACATGCCCTAGGGTGGATATGCTAGTACATGTCCAATATTAATATTTCTACTGTGTGTGTTGAAAGTCAGGTTCTATTCTTACTGTGGGACTCACCTTTGTGTCATAACTCGACAGGGATTATGCTGTGCCTGCAGGGTTTCCATGGAATACTTAGCATAGACTTATCAACATTTCTTCATACAGGCTGACCACTGCAATGCTGTCATGGCTTAGTGGTTCAGTACTATGACTATAGTGCACAGTATCCTGGGTTCGAGGACCATCACTACTTTATATTTTCATACTGAGCAGACCAGACTGCTTAAGGGCCAGTAGAGCAAATATGAGCATGTTGCCTTTTGTTCAGCTATGCCCTACTGAGGTTCATAGGTTCATAGGTTCATACTAGGCTATCTGCCCTGAGGCATTTACAAGCCTAGCCAGAGTGTGTTTGGCTTTCACACCCTCTGAACTGATTCTACTGTGCCCTTTTTAAGGTTAGTTTACTGTGTCTCTGTCTAGTAGTGACACCGACATAATCCCCATGGTAAACCTATGATCTCCCATCCACTCATCAAGATTCCTCTTGAAGAGAGTCAGTGAGGGGCTCTGCCTAACATGGACTGGGATTCTATTCCAGAGCGAAGGGAGCATCTGGGTTAGGAATCTGTCCCTCCAGCATGTCCAATTTATTTCTGTGCTCAGGTTCAAGTCCCTCAAGCGCGTAGCTATACGGGATTTGGATTTTCTGAGGTGGAGCATGCTCATTAATTCCGGGTTGGACATGGCTTTATACGTCAGGCATAGATCGCCTCTAAGTAGGCGGTATGCAACTGAGTAGAGCTGTAGTTTCTTTAACCAAGCAGCATATGGCATCTGTTTGAGTCCCATGATCCTATTTGCGACGTACTTTTGGGGTCTTTCTAGTTGCTGCAGGTGTCAGGTAAGATACATCCCAAATGGGGCATTGTATTCAATTATGGGCCTGATGAGGGATGAATAAAGGGGCACAATGACCTCCCTCGATGTAGATGTGAATCCTTTCATGATAAGGTGGGCTATATAGAAGGTCTTTCTAACCACTTTGGCAATGTGGTTGTCAAAGGAGAAATTACTGTCAACTTGGGTCCCCAGGTCCCTAATTACTTCTTCCATACTTAATGGATTCCCGCCTATGTGGTAATTTGTGGGCACTTTGTTTTTGCCAAAGGGTATGACTATACACTTTTTAGCATTTAGCTTTAGGCCATGGCTCTGGCACCTGTTATCCATCTCTATGAGACCCTTTTGGAAGATGCTTGTGTCAGCTGGAGAGTCAATTATGGCGCCCAGTTTGCAGTCATCTGCAAACCTGGTCAGCCACAGTCCTCCCGTGTTAGCCTATACCTCCAAAAAATATATGCCGAACACAAGAGGTCCCAGGACTGAGCCTTGTGGGATGCCACTTGTAACTGGTTTAGAGTCTGACATGGCTCCAGCAATTCTGACTATGTGGGTTCTGTCCTTGAGCCAGTTTGCAACCCATCTTATGACATAGGGGTTTATATTTAACCTGGAGAGCTTATCTGTGATGCCTGAGTGGGGTATTGTGTTGAAGGCTTTTGCGAGGTCCAGGTAGGCTGTGTGGACTACCTTCCCCTCATCAATGACCTTGGTGACTGTTTCAAAGAAATCAACCAGGTGTAAGAGGCAAGATCTGCCCTTAACAAAGCCAAATTGGGTAGGATCCAGTGTCTGTAGGTCCCCAATGTCTTTGTTTATGAGTTCCATGATGATCCTCTCCATAGCTTTGCAGACTGGGCTAGTCAGGCTTATGGGGCGATAGTTTCCAGGGTCCATAGAGACACCACCTTTGTGGAGTGGGACCACTGTAGCTGTACGCCATTCTTTGGGTACATATCCTGTAGTAAGGCTGAGATTGAACAGCAGCTGTATGTGGGGGTTTAGCTCTTCTTGGAGTTCATGTGGAACGCAGCCCGGGACACCATCTGGTCCCACTGATGCTGTGTTTTTTTGCTTTGGAGAGGGCGGCTCTCACCTGAGCATCTGAGATGTCAGGGAGGCAGCACTCTGCTGGGATAAATATTTGCTCTTTGGGGGGGGTAGAAGTTTGCACTGAACCTGTCTGCCAGGATGTTGACAATGTCTGTGGGTTCAGTGTATTTATTGTCATTTTGGACCAATTCTGAGCATATCTGGGAGTTGCCACCCAGGTTCCTAACATAACTAAAGAAGGCCGTGTGATTATCTTTAGTGTCCTGTGCAATTTTTCTCTCGAAGCTGGCTTTGGATGATTTTATGAGGGATCATAGTTTTTTGCTAGTACTGATCAGAGATGTGTTCCCTTTTAGGGATTTTGCTCTATCATGTAGTAGCATCCTCCTTCTGTTGTACAGCTTATTTATGGCTGGGGTCCACCAGGCAGGACACCTGCCGTTGGATGATTAGGTCTTGGTTTTGTTTGGGATAGCATGATCCATGCATTCCTGAAGGTGTCCATAGAATGCGTTTATAATGGATTCTGCAATTTGAGCCATACTTTCCACTGGCCTGGGGGCCTTGAAGGATTCCACCTCAGTTTTGAGAAGTGTGACATTAGCTTTTGAGAAGTTTTTCACTGTGGTTTTCTGGGCTGTGGGTGGGATCGGGATGTGGATATCCAGTGGAATTGATTTATGGTCCGATCTTACCAATGAGGGGAATACCTCTGGTATGGAGCATAGAGTCCCCATGTTGTTGATGACCAGGTCCAGTATGTTATCCCCTCTTGTGGGGGTGGTGACTAGTTGTTCCATAGCATTTGAGTTTATAAATTCTAGAAACCTTTGGCCTAGGGTGTTGGGCCTTGAGTACTGCTCCCAGTCAATGTTTGGGTAGTTGAAGTCACCCAATATAATGGTGTTTGGAGAAATCTTCATATACTTAGACCCAGCTTGTCCAACATTGCTCAGTATTAACCAACATTGCTGGACGTTGCCCAATATTACTCAACATTGACCACAGTTGTGCTAGTTGGTGTGTGCGATTTTCTTTACATATACTACATGGTGGTAAATGCTGTTTAGCACTGCTTTATATTGCTTAACACATGTCAGTCATGCTTCAGGTGGTGCTGCAGGGCTGGCTATGTCGGATGCACATACTACACTCCCTATACATGTTTGGAAGCAGGTGGTTTCAACTTAGGCATCCCTTTTACTATATGTGCGAGTCAGAGAGAGGTATAATTTCCAGGGTTCCTACTGAGCTAGTGTATGTGCTATACATTGCTTCTTTGCCAAGGCCAAAGCATACTGCGCACCCCTCCTTCTGCCTACTGGGGCAGGCTCAGGTTGTTCCTCCTCTGAGTCACGCTCTGCCTGTGATGGCCTTGGCAATGGTGGGGGCTGTTTGGCCCAGGCCTATGCTGGTCCTGCTGCAGCTGTTTTTGCAGGATCATATTATGTAGCATAGCACATACCATGACAATTTGGGTACATGTAGTTGGTGAGTACTGCAAGGCTCCACCAGATGTGTCCAGGCACCGGAACCGTGACTTGAGCAGCCCAAACACACACTCGATTACATTTCATGTTTGTGCGTGTGCCTCATTATGGCGTTCTTGTTCAGGTGTGTGTGCATTTCTGATGGGTGTCATCAGCCACGGCTCCAGTGCATAGCCAGCATCCCCCACTAGGTGACCATGTGGTATGTCCCTATTGGCAAATGTCTGGTACAGCTGCATCAGATGCCAAATACGGGAATCATGGTAGCTTCCAGGGCAGCCAGCACAAACATTCAGTATTATGCCCTGGGCATCACACATGACCTGGCAGTTGATGGATGGGAAGCCCTTGCAGTTGAAGTAGACCCTACCCCGCTCACCGGCTGGTGCTTTGATGCATATGTGCATGCAGTCTATTGCACCCACTACCTCAGGGTATTCCGCTATTTGCTGGAAGAGACGCATATTGCTGGCCAATTCCTCATGGGAATTGGGGAAATATACATGATCATCGACATGTGCTGACATGGCATCCAGGAACTGGTGCAGTACCCTGGATGCTGATGCCTGTGATATCCCCATCATATCACCAGTTGGTCTCTGTAAGGTACCTGTTGCTAATATTCTTAGGCCAGCACATACCTTGGTTTCCACTGGAATGGGTTCCCCTCTGTTGGTTCTGTGTGTGAGGCATGGCCTGCACAGCTCAACAATTTGCTGCAAGAGGTCTCTGTCCACTCTATAGCACTCCACTATCTCCAGCTCATGTAGCCCCTGGTAGGTTACCCTGGGCCTGTACACTCTTCTCCGTCTCCTCACTGTGGGTTGTTCAGCAGCATTTGCATTATCACCACCCTCAGCATGTTGCATATGTCGCCTTATAACAGCAATGGCAGCCCCTAACATTTCTTTGTCTCAGTGAAGCTTTTTCAGTTTTCACTTCTATTAGCTTACTGCAGTGTTGTAGTGTCTCATGAGAGAAACATAATGGACTGTTGTTTGCAGAGTTTTAAGTGCTGGGATGGGCTGAGCTAGTGTACTGCCTGTGTAATTGCCTGATTCTGATTGTTTTCACCTGCTAGCTCTGCTAGTACTACCTGGTAACTTCCTACTATTTGGTGTGCTTCCTTTTTCCTTTCTGATTCCTCAGGGGGGAGCACCGCACACACAAGCGCAAACATGCACACAGCAGTAACACACACGCACACATACTTACACGGAGTAAAACTTGCTTATTCTTGTTAAAACGTGTGCACACCAGTGCAAACGTGCTTACAACTGTTTACACAGCCTTAAATATGCTTATTCCAGCTTACACACACTAACATGCATGCACACTGTCTTACTCGGGTTTAGTGGCGCGCACACGTGCACATGCACGCTCAGCAAGAAACTTTGGTGTTATCCACGGCATACACCTTCAATTTCTTTACTTTACCTAGCCTACCTGTTGACACACCTCTTCCAATGATATGTAAATGTCACCTGACACATGCCACTCAGCTCCAATGAGCTTCACTTCTTTCATACATGCCCCCCTCATGATGTCACCTATCTTCTACTCTGTTACTCCCCTTATCCTACTCCTACACTCCACTGACTGTGCTCATTTGCTATGTAAACTTGCGAATCACTATCCTAACCCACATCTGCATGGGATTGCCTACTAATACTTGGTTACATCTCTTAGACTGAGCTTGCCCCCTTAGCAACCTCGGTGGCCATGTTGTCTTCAGCCTTCCATTCACTTGCATTGTAAATTCATATCAGCTATAAAATCCACATTTGTGGATCTTAATTATTGATTTTCTGGTTTTTAGGGTGCAGCGCGTTTGCGCGGCGCTGCGCTACGCTTAAACCCCAGAGATCGGGATGAAAAAAAAAGTTATTTATTTTTATTTTGCATCGTTGAACATTGCCAATGGCCATATTTTTGGCCATTGGCATGCTTCCTCCTGTAAATGCATCCTTTTTTTGGAGCTGTCATGTCTCCGTTTTGCTATTTGCAGAGCCGTACTCAGTTGTCAACTGAGTACATTTCTGCAAGTAACACTACTCCTACTCAGACAGGTTCAGGTTTCCTGGATCACAAATTTACCTCATTTGCATATCCAAGCCCTGTCCGTGTAGGACTAGTTTAAGGAGCTCTGTTACACGCCCCTACCGGCTCTTCCTGGATCGCTCGGCAGACATGTTGGCTGCATGGAGTCTTACTCTACTCTTAGACTCCGTGCAAGCCTTCGTGAATCCGGCCCAGAGTCTTTCCTCCATGGTAAAAAATAGCTTATTCCATTTTTGTATGAGTTCTTTGATATTATCCAAAAACTCTTTATAGTTTAGTTGCACTGTTATATCTAAGTCATTTGTAATTTTAACTCCTAAGTACTTGATTATATAATTTCTAGATAGGTATTTATGACATTTTTTATTTAATGTATCTTTGTTCATATTTATTAGTAACATATTGGTTTTATTTTCATTAAATGATAGTCCAGAAATTTTCTTAAACCCTTTTGTTGCTTTCCATAGTTTTTTTAAAGTCAATAAAATGTTGTCTGCAAATAGATGAATCTTTAACTCAAGGTCAGTATCTAGTTGAATTCCTTAGATGTTTGGGTTTGCACTTATGACATTTGCTAATGGTTCTATTACTAATGCAAATAACAAAGGAAAAAGTAGACAGCTCTGTTTTGTACCTTTTGTAATGGTAATAGGCTCCGACAAACAGGATCCTGTTTTTATACGCCAAAGATTTATCATAAAGAGACCTTATTAGTGAGGCAAAATGTTTCAAAAATCCATACTCCACCAGTGCAAGCCAAAGGTAATAGAATGCATTGTTAATATCTAAGCAAATGATATTAATTTTATTTTTTGTTTTGTTTCTGAAATCAATAAGGGACAAAATTCTCTTTATATTGTCATATGTATTTCTATTTTTAATGAATCCTGTTTGATTGTTCTCTGTCTATCAATAATGGCAATATTTGTTTTATTCTGTTTACATGAATTGTCATAAATATTTTATAATCTATATTTAATAACCATATGGGTCTATATGAAGTACACTCATCAGGTTTTTTATCTTGTTTCAAAATTGGTAATACTTGAGTGTATTTCCAAGAGGGCATTTATTACCTTCTTTAACTGATGTGAGCACACTTGGTAATATATTTAATGCATTATTAGATAGTAGTTTAACATCTCTGGTATCATATTATCATTACCTGGGGCTTTGTTTAATTTTAGCTTCTTGATTTGCGCTTTAATTTCTGTCATAGTTATATCTTTATCTATTATTTTTCTGTGTTCCTCTGATAGTCTTAGTCTTATATTTTCCTTAAGGAATTTTCTAAGTGCTTCACATGATTCTACTTTATTTTCTTGACTTCTTCTTCTTCTTTCAGCTTTTCCCGGTTAGGGGTCGCCACAGCGGAACTCCGGTCAGCTAATGATTGGCAGTAGATTTTTATGATGCCAAGGTGCCAGCCTGATGCCCAACCTTCAACGAAGGCATGCCCATTCACACATGTCTTTCAAATGCCACTCAACCGTGGGGAGGACATGCAGACTCCACACAGAAGGCGCTCCAGTCGATAATCGAATAAAATACACTCTAAAGGCTTCTAGAATTACTTCTAAGTCCGATACTTTTCTTTTTTGTCTATATTGTATATTTCTTTTATCTGATTTGCCTTTATCATTCTTTTCATCCTGTTAGCTATTCTCCTTTGATTTTTTTTTTTATTCATAGAGTAAGCGCATAGTTTGACCTTCTCTAGATTAATCATTGTTTTATGGTTTAATATTTCTAAGTATTTTTTGTTGAGGTCTTCTAATTCTTTTTCTGAAGCTAAGTTGTCTTTATGAATATCTAATTTCATTTTGTCTATTTTAGTCTGTAGTTCTGCCAGTTCTTTATTCCAGTGCTTTTGTTTGTTTTTATACCAGGCTACCGCCTTCCCATATAAATACACTTTCATTGCATCCTATATATATATATATATATATATATATATATATATATATATATATATATATGTCTGCTACCTTGAATGTGAGGTTTAAATCTAGAAATGTTTGCATTTCTGCAGTATAGTATTGTTTAAACTATTTAAGGTTTGCTATATAGGCTAGAATTCTTATGACTGTAAGTTTTCTCTTAAAAGTTAAAATCTATTTCAAAAGTTATTGCATTATGGTGTGAGAAGGGACAGATGATTGTTTTGGCTTTGCTTATTTTTGTGGTAAGATCTTTTGTTATATACACTCTATCTGTTCTGGAAAATGTGTTATGTCTATGTGAGTAATGTATGAATATCAATGAATCTTGTTCAGCATATGTGTTAATGTCCATTAAGTTATATGAGTCAGTAAACTCTGTAAGTAATTTTGATAGTTGATATTTATTGCATGTGTTTTTAGCATTTGTGTCCTCTTCTTTCATTCTGCAATTAAAATCTCCAGCAATTATTGTATTACCTTTGGAATGTGTTATTATGTTCTCTAAATATTGTTTGGCTGCTTTGACACCCAGTCCTGATATCCACTAATTGTTTACCAAGGTATAAGCCAAACCATTTATTAATATTGACACTAAACAAAACATTCCTGAGTTATCATTGACTGTATTTATGATCTTGGGCATCAAGGTAGTCTTTCTCCATAATATTGCTTTGCTTTTTATTATATTCTGAACCTGCTAGTAATGTGTAATTATGCATATTAATCTTATTAATGTCTTGCTGTATAAGATGCATTTCTTGTAAAAATACTACTTGCGCTTTACATAGCTTAAGATAGCTTTGTAAGCTTCCTCTTTTACAGATGTTATTTAAGCCATTGACAGTGATAGAAATGCATTTCACAGATGGACTAACTATACCTTTGTATTTAACCATTGCCCTGTTTTTGTGTTTGTAGATAACCTTGTATGTGTGCTGAAAATGTTTACCATTTATTTCATATATGTTATAACCATATTGCATAGACATCCATTTAAAAGGTACAAATAAAAACTCTCTGCGTAAAAAGTGGTTTACAAAATATAAACAACCAATCATTCCATTCACGGGAGAAAACATCACATCCTTGCATAGGTTTACCATTCAAGTGACCCCTCTTATCCCTATTCAACATCTTCCCTCAGCTTTCCCAACAAAAAATATAACTAAAAGCATCAAATTATTTTTGCTTGTGTGCTATCAAACTTTAACTATTGAACTGTATAATATTCAATTAAACACTGTTACAGAGATTGTTATATGACATTACTGTCTGTAGTTAAATAACATAGTATAACCAACATTAACTACAACATTGCTCTAGTATAGTATATACATCTTATACATATATGCATCTTATATTTTATCTCACTGTATTATTTAATATCATTCAACTAACATCTGTTTTCAGTGTAACAGTATCTATTGTACAGCATTAACATTTTATTTAGACAACGCTTTATTATCAATGCATTTCTTGCTTCATTTATCACCATTGTATACATATATATCCTATTTTAGATTACATTTCATGTATGTTCACATGCCTCCTAAATCCTTGCTTTATAGTGACCCATGTTATGCATGAGGGAAATATTACTTTTGGCTTTGTGCAGTGTTTGCTATTGAGTAGTGTGATTTTGAACCCTATTTGTTTAATTTATTTGAGGCTCTGTTGTAAGACATAATACCTTGTTGACAGTGCTGTATAGGCTGCACAGGCAGGAAGTCCATGATGGCATGGGTACCATATTGTCTTCCCACAGTTCTGCCAGAAGAGATTCATCACTGTTCAATAAAATAAATTATGTAAAGATTTTTTTTTTTTTGCTAAAAGTAACTGAAATTACCTGTTTTTAGGGGGTGGCATTTTATTGACATGGCACTTAAAATGTAATTGTTAATTTCTGATATTGTATAACCTCACAACTCCAAAGAAAGTAGAGAAATAAAATATTGCTGTTCTGAAACTTAATTGCCAGCATACAGCTGTACAGACACTTAATAGGCATTGATTGTTTTATGATACCAGTAATGGGAGTATACTGTGTCTATTGCAACATGCTGTATTCTCGTCTAAGTATGCCATTCCACTTTTACTGCTTTATGTGTGATTGTGCCAAACTAATGCAAAAAAACAGCATTTGTAACATTACTATTTATGCAAATATGCTAAGATTGTTTATGACCTCGGCTATGCATTCTTTTCACTATGTGGTAAGCAATTTAACAGACAGAGCTGGTTTTGGACATGATGTAACTGTGCTCATTTTAGTTCGCATTGTTTACCTATTCTTACTGCACATTTTCTGATTTCCCAGAAAGTGCACCTCAGCCAATGTGGGTATAACAGTTTCCTTTTCCTACATAGTGCACTTAGTAATCATACAAGTTAAAATATTTCCAAAATGTGTTGCAGGCACAGAGGAATGTTAAAGAGCAGAATAAACACGTTTTTGTGTGATTACTCAATAATGTTAAGCACTGAAATATAACCTTATATAGCAATTTGCTCTGTCTTTTCTTTCTGCATGTTGTAAATGCCTAAGTCACTAATAAAAAGATTATATCTGGTACCCCATGTATTGTCTATTAAGGGATTAGTCAAAGGCATAAACTTATTGGATATCACAAGGATTCACATCCCACTGCCTCCTGGATGGATTTAGTGATTTTATTTTCAGGGAGAACTGGCAATTTTTGTGCAAAATAAATTCTGTTTTTTTTTTTTTTCTGCCTGTGGAATTCTGTGGACCATTATACCATTGTTAAAGCCCATTATGGCAAAAATCAGGAAATACCTCAAACAAAGTTTTAACTTACTCTAGCACCCTGAGATAACTAGTTCCCATTCTAACAACTCTAGGAGATGGGGCTTAGTTTCATAAAACACCAAAGAAGGCGCAGGCTATTTTGCCTTTTACTCATAGGCAATACGAGGCTCTTCAACCAGAGCCATATTTGTTTTGCCAATAACTATCTTCTATCAACCTTTCCAAGAAAGGCAAGGCATGTAAGTCTGGGAGTGTATTTTAGGGTACCCATCCATTTGTTTAAACTGTTTGGTGTAATGAATCCATATTCATCCATAATTTTACATTGCTACGTTGCACTTTGGTGTACTGAATGCATATTCATCCATAGTTTTACATTGCTATGTTACACTCTGGTGTACTGAATCCATTTTCATCCATAGTCTTACATTGCTACGTTGCACTCTGGTGTACTGAATCCATATTCATCCATAGTTTTACATTGTTATGTTGCACTCTAGTGCACTGAATCCATATTCATCCATAGTTTTACATTGCTACGTTGCACTCTGTTGTACTGAATCCATATTCATCCATAGTTTTACATTGCTGTGTTGCACTCTGGTGTAAAAAAAGACAGGGACTTCTACTAAGATATCCCAAAACAACCAAAAATAAAAATGAATAATATCAATCCACCACAAGTCCAGAAATTCAAAAAACAGACTCTTTAATACCAACACGATATACAAAAATACTCTAGCACCTCGGTACACAGGCCTTCCAGGAGTTAATGAATATCAACAAAATGCATCATTGAATACCTCCACAATTAACACCAATAATAAAATTATCTAGTAAGAACAATTCACAATAAAGACTTTCAACTGCATTCCATATTTAAGCCAGCAGGTGTCAGTGTATCATATTTTAAAATAAAAATAGTTTCTTTGAATAAGAATTTATTATTTTTAAAGGCAACTATTGAATGCTGTAACCTGTTCCAAAATACAGCCTTTTAAACCACTAGCAACTTCCCCATGGGCTGTATTAAAATGAGCTGCTAAGGGGCTTTCACATTTATTATTCCTAATGTCTCTCAAATGTTTCTGCAATTTAATTCTAAAAGTTCTTTTACTTTCACCAATATAAAAAAGATTGCAGGGGCATTTTAGCACATACATTACTCCTTCTGTATTGATATTCAGCTATAGGATTAAACCTAATCCCACTAAAGCTCTTAAAAATCTCACTATATACTGGCATATGGAACAACTCCCACTTCTACTAAGATACTATGTAATAATGCGTGCGCACACACACACACACACACACACACACACACACACACACACACACACACACACACTGTCCTAGTTAGAGGGTATGCCACCTCTGACCATGAAGGAATC
The DNA here is from genome assembly GCF_019279795.1 of Protopterus annectens. Lineage (NCBI taxonomy): Eukaryota > Metazoa > Chordata > Ceratodontiformes > Protopteridae > Protopterus > Protopterus annectens. The sequence goes on along the minus strand of NC_056741.1, from coordinate 891,244,748 downwards.
CCAACTGTAATGGCTAAATAGCTCTTTGTCGGATTCAGTCTCCTGCCAACAAATCATATCAATAATCAGAAGTGAGCCTGAAACTGCTGGTTAGCTTTTATAAATCACCTGCCCCTCCAGTCTTTTGTGCAAAGGCCAAGCAGCCACCCCTAGGTGGTTCCCAAACATGGTGCCAGACTCTGACAACTAAAGACCTCTGGCATACTAGACTTACTTTCTGTATATAAAGGGCCATTTGTCAACTCCCCAAAGACAGTTCACAAATAATATATATATATATATATATATATATATATATATATATATATATATATATATGAAAAAAATCAGGCACTTCGATACAAAACACACACATACTGTTCCAGTGGAATGTACCTCTTCTGACTACAAAATATTCACACAAATGTAATGGTTATATTGTTCTTTGACATATACTGTCCTCCCAACAAACTATATCAGTACTTGAAGAGCCTGTAACTGCCATTTGCCATCATACAGTCAATGCCCCAGAAATGATATCCGCATTCTGTATTCTTCTGTCTTAGTGAGAACAAATAGTTCACCTTCCCACTGTTAGCTGTATGCACTGACCCCACGTAAGCCATATTTTTATTTGACAGTTTTCACGTAATGACTGTGTTTTGACATGCAGCATGCCTCCTACCTTTCCCTGATATTTGATTGTGCGGAAAGTGAAGGAAAAAAACAATGAGGACAGGAATTTATTTCAACCTTTTGCTCTTGAACACATACTTGTTCTAAACAGAACAGCAGTGTGACATACCCACAGCAGCTAAATGAACTATGAATTACTTTGTAATCTTGTAGATTAAACAAACTGAAATCTAAGATGCAAGTAAAGGCAGCAGTACTACTGCCTTTCAAAGAATGAAGTGATCACAGCTATTTAGGTATGTTGCTATTCAGTTACAGGAATCTCCAGTGATTTTTCAGCTAAATCATACATTTTATCAGGATCAGACCAAAAATATGGGACAAAATAAATATGTTCAGCAAAAATTAGGGACAGTTGAAAGGTATGAATTGTGCACCCCCAAACTAACTGTACCAGTTTATCAAAATCTGCCATGACTCATACCCATGCAATGGAACTGGCCATAGGGCACAGCAGTCTGACACATCCAAGCAGCTAAAAAGAATATATTTATCTTATAACCTATTTTAAGCAAAATGCACTAATTATAAGGCAAGCTGTACAAATGCTGCCTTTCCAAAGACATTCTTGCCATAGCAGGGGTGAACATGCAACAGACTGCATGCTTTTTATATAAAGATTCAAGCAGCAATGCAACCAAATGTGATGCCTCCACTGGATCTGCATCTCTGCATGGCAACAAATAACAGAGCTGTACCTGTCAGACATCTAGTAAGATGTAGCCACAGATGGGCTGCTCAGTGTATGTTTCCTTCCCCCATTCCCAGACTGAACTCAAAACTGCTCTGTAAACTGAAAATAATGTAAAAACAAAAGCATTTTTCAGCTGCTGTAGCAGAACATGAACTAATGGGCTTGTTTTGTTGAAATTAAGGCTTTTTTTAGTTTTCTACTGTAGTAGCTGACAATGATGAGTTAACTGTAGTTTGGGCCTTGAAAAATTAAACTGAAAAAAAAAAAACCCAGAAATAACTTGTAAACAGTGTGTGCCATTTTAAAAAAGTCGAACAGCAGTGCTGTTCTATAACTTTTTGGCAAAATCAGTAAATATATTCAAAATCTTTATATCAGTATTACTTTACCTTCCACATTTTTGATATGCTCTGCTGCTTAGAAATGCTGCTACATTTATACTGATAATTTCCTGCCCCAGTAATGTTATGTAATGTGTACCAGTGCCACTTATTAGAACCTATGACACTTTATATCTTAGTATGATCCATTGTAATAACTTTCATTATTATTTAGACACTGTAATTTCATTAGAGCTTGTCTAGACTTTTGTACATGTATTACTTCCTGGAGATTTTCTCCCCTAAGAAAATCAGCAATGTAACCCAGTCAGACATTCAGTGTAAACAAAAGCAAACAAGCAAATAAACAAACACATACATATATGCATACATGCATTGTAATGGGAAAAAAGACATATTTTCTCTATATTGCCACGATCTTTTCATATCCAAAAAAAAATTGTACACCCTAGGACCCATAGTATCAGCAGTACTTTTGTTCATCTAGACATGCATTTATATAACTGCAAGCAACACTGTTCTAGGTGCATGTTTATAAGCAACTCTGTTCTAGGTGCATGTTCATAGGTACGTTCCAGGCTGTTGATCAGTGAGGATCTCAAGCCTAACCTTACATTCCAACGGTAGTTTTAGTGCTTATATTTTCCATGTAAATAACCCGTTGATGGACTGAATAAGGATATGCTGGGACATTTACATGTTTCTCCTATCCATGAAGGCTAGGGGTGCTAAACCTGGAACAAATTTGTGGTTAGCCAAAATGTTTTGAGAAATACACAGAAATATAATCAATAGTCTGTATGCATTATGGTGATGGTTACTTACACTATGCAGGTGTAACTCACTTACATATACTGCTATCTGGAATGTAAATGCAAATAATTCCTACTCACTTGAAGTAATCAATGCCATTTCAATGTATTAACTCTAACATTTGCTTCATAATCTTAAACACCCCCTCTTTAACGCTAAAACTTTGTCCCTAATCATAATCTTAAATCCCTTCCAAACCCTAAAACTCTGTCCATAACCCCTAATCTTAAAACTCCATGACTATAAAAGTCTAAACCAAACCCCAAAAATTACCACGGACTACAATAACAAGAATCACCTACCTATGATGTCACACCTCCCATTTTACCTCACAAGCATTTTGTCCTTGATGGCATAACTTACAGTTATGCTACTTCTGTGCAGAAACCCACATGCTGTAAGAAACTATAATCATGCATAATTAACAACAGAAACACTTAATATATCCTAGGTAGTACAACTTATAGCAAAAATATCACTGACGGCTTTCTCACCATATACTAGGCAATATTTACGCTACTCAACTTTGGCAATATTACTGAAAATGGGATAGCTTCATAACAATTATCAGCTAACAATATCTCCAGTATACTGCATTACAGGTTGACAGTTATTGGATATGGTTTCTATAATCCACCATGATATTTCACACTGTGCCTGTCAACAAGATGAAGCCCACTCAGCAAATATAAATATAAAAAATAAATATAAATATAAAAACATGCATGTCAGGTAAATAAAGCTGTTAAACTCTTCACTGCAGGGCATCACAGACAAACACTCTTAGTGTGTGTGTGTGTGGGGGGGGTGGGGGTTGCCGTTCTCTCAGTGTACCATCCTTCAGATGATATTGCAAACTGGAGTCCCATCTGCCTGAGTTAGCAGAAGTAAAAGATCCCATGGGACTTATCAAAAAGAGCAGGGAAGTGCCCTGGCCAAATTTTCCCTAGTGAGTATAGATACCACCTCAAATTTTCTTTGCAAAGGGGATAATGGCTTAGTGGGACTAACCAGGCAAACATAGAAAAAAAAAAAAATAAAAAGTAGATAAACAAAACACATCTGTTCTGCTGTGTTGTGTCTTTCAGCTTTTCCCGGTTAGGGGTCACCACAGCAGAACTCCGGTCCGCTAATGATTGGCAGTAGAGTTTTATGTGTCAAGTTGCCGGCCCTGATGCACATCCCTCAATGAAGGTACACCCATTCACGCATGTCTCCACACAGAAGACACTCTAGCTGAGAATCGAACAAGACAACGTCTTATTGTGAGGCAACAACGCTACTGTAGCACCACCATTTCTCTAAATTATCCCATATTTTGCAGAACATTCTTGAGTTTGCATCATATTTTTGCACAGTCACTGTCCCTAGTATAATTTTGATTACAATTAGTCAGTACTGCCAGACATTAGTCCTTCATACGACTTGTTATTCAGAAAATGCATGTTGATGCACAAAAGTGTTCTTCTATTAACTTTAAGTGAAATAGAGCATTATTTAAAAAAATGTCCCCAATTTTGGGCCTTTGTCTCTCCATTATCTTTGGTTTTGTTTAGAACTCTTGAGCAAATAAGTTGAAAGGTTGTCCCTGCGTCTTACCTCTATTTTGATGAACAACAGGTCTGATTCAGTTTTTTCATCATTCATCCCCTGGCTTCTTCTCTTAGTGCTTCATTCCCCATTCTTGATTCCCAGAAATAATTTAAGTGAGGAGTCATTGCTTTTTTCTTACTATTAGCAGCAAATGCAATGACTCATCTTGCTTTATGTCCCAGCACCCCTTTATATGCCAAGACCCATACATATCAGTACAGTTCAGTTTCTAATCAGAACTGTGATATCAGGCATGACTCATCTGTTAGTTGACTAACACTTGAGCCAACCAATCATGAGACTCCGCTTTTGAAACAGGTGGTGGTATTTGATTCAGCACCAACAACTGATCATTTTGGTATTCATTATGCCTCAGGACCCGTTAGCAATGCCCTAGCATCATGCACATGCCAGAGTCACAAGAGTAGTAAAAGGAAGCATTTTAAGTAGCATTTATTTAAGTGAGCAGCTTATAGTAAAATTAAGAGCACAAATGACAAGTCCATGGAAAGTGGAGGGGGTCTTGCACCCCCTCACATATGGTTGCGGTGCCCATGACTCACAACCACCTAATTCATAAACAAATAAAACTCAAGAGAAAGACTCAAATCCTGTTATAATAAAATTGCCAGGTTCAACAAAGACTCCCCTTATAGGACATGTCATTCTACATCCCTAAAACTACTAAACTGGCTAGAACTACCACAACTACTACTCTTTAATCAATTAACCTTTGCCCATAAAATCCTGCATCAACCAGAAAAAAACCCTGCTCTCAAAAATCTTTTACAAACACATACCAACAATCGTTCTCTCTGTTCTAGCAACAAACTTCTTCTTGATATCTCTAAGGCAAACAACTCAGCCAGAGTCACTCTTCTCAAGCTTCATTTACAAAATATGGAATAAACTACCAACCCCAATTACCTGCAAATGCTCTATAGTACAATTCAAAAAATGTCTAAAGTGACACTTAACTGAAAATTGTCTTTGCTCTTGCTCCTGTCCTGGGTAGATTATGGTACACATATCATCTCAGGTGCCTAACCTTATTCATGCCCTACTAGTCTCTCCTGAATACAAATGGAATAGATGCCTGCTTTGACATTGTAACTATATGCTTTAACTTTAATCATGCATTCCCACAAAAAATTTAACATGAATCACTTTGCAATATTTGTATGTTGGACATTCACTCTGAATATTGTCAATTGTACAAGTATAGCATTTTTGTATAGTTCTATAATTTGCCAATCATGTACTGGAGGTCAATTATTTCTGTATTTAATCTGTACTTCTGTACTTTTTGTACTCTTTCGTACTTTTATTTTCAGAGCTTGTATCTGTGGACCTCCACTGAAAAAGGACCTGTGTCCGGTCTGACTTTCCAGGTAAACAAATGTAAAATAAAATAAATAAAAAATAAATAAAATATGGTATGTGAGATATGTACTTGCACAATGACACTGGAGGCAAAGCTCTTGCATACAAGCACTTATTACTCCAACCAGGTTGTGAGGAAGATACACACTATACCCACCACACATCGTATAGACTGAACACATAGACCCACATATGCTAAGGCTCCCAGATGTAGCACTGTTAATGAGTATCTCTATCAACCTAAAAAGCACTCTATCAAAACAGCTCTCACCGCAGCACATACAGCCACATCTCACTCTGTTTCAGCTTCTAAGCTCATAAGGCATACCACCACACAACCCAATATTTTTGTCATAGGACACTCCATTGTGAGACACCCAGATGTCACACTCTCCAAGTTGAGTAAGGAGAGCTGCCGTCTGTTGCTATCAGGAGCCAGGATCTGTCGTGTCAAACTCACACTCAGCTCAATGAACCACAAGTACCAGTATGACTCAATTATAGCCCGTATGGATTTAAATGACCTGAGATGTACCTCCCTGGACTATATCAAAAGAGATATGATGTTGCTCTCAGACCATTATGAACTTAGCATTGAGCACCATTCTACCTTCTCCAAAGATGATGTCACAACATGAACAGAAAATAATTGACTTTAATAACTGGCTTGGAGTCATTCAAAAGGAGTACAATATATATATATATATATATATATATATATATATATATATATATATATATATATATATATAGTATATATTCATCAGCCTGGGGGGGACATGGTTGGTGGACCATGTTGGTTTGCCAGGGATAGTCTGTACCTGACCCCTGTTGGCTAAAACCATATTCATTCCCACATTGCCTTTTTTAGGCATTACCAACCTGTTCAGCCTTCCAACATAGCAAAGCCAACCCAAGAAAATCTGAAGGTGTTACTGCTCAATGCCAGGAGTCTAAACAAGAAACTCCCCTCCCTGCAAGATCTCCTCACCCTGGAGAATGCAAATATCTGAACAGTTACTGAGACATGACTTAGAGCCATAGAGTACCCCCTGGCAGTGCAGCACTATAAAGCCTTCTACACATTCAGCCCAGTTACTGCACAGGAAAAACAAAAGGTGGAGGTGTCTCAGTTTTCATCAACACACCTGAAAACTCATCAAGTAGTATGGCAGGCTTGATATCCTCTTTGTCCAAATTACCTTAAGCAAAGTCCCTTACCTTATTCTTATAAACTATAAGTCACTCATTTTATGGCCCAGGAAACCCATAGCTCTTACTTAATGAACTGGAGACACCCCGCATTCAACCAAGCACATTATTCGAAGGTGACCTTAACTAGTCACTATAAAGTGGGTAACATACACAACCACAAACATGCAGGCCCAAATATTCCTGGATTTTGTTAATACAAACATCCTGGACAAGATAGAATATATGCCCACTAAGGACATAAACATCCTTGACTTGATCTTCATAATTTATTTATTTTATTTTATTTTACATTTGTTGACTGGGATAGTCCGACTGGATATATGTCCATTTTCAGCGGAGGCCCGGGGAGAAAAGCTCCAGATACCAAAAAAAGTGACAGTACATACATCACTGAGTGATAAACTCAGGCAGATATGTTTAGAAAAATATAGACAAAGAATACAGGCAGATGTCAATATACACAATGTGCAGACTTATATCTGATTGGCAAAGACGTATCAGAAAATGTGAACATAGAATACAATCAGATCTCATAATTCACAATGCTTAGACATTCAAATGCTATGAGGCATAGATAGTTGGCTAAACAGCAGGTTGGGTAACAAGACATGTATAAGTGAAGGTGTTAGTCAGGTTTAGAACAAGAGCACAGCCAATGAGATGTGAGGTATTTTTTGAGTTCTCTTTTAAATAGGGGTAGTGAGGTTTCCTTGGTAACAGTAGTAGGGAGTAGATTCCAGATTTCACCTGTTGAGTTGGCAAATATAGCACCGCCTGCAGAGTTGTTAGATTTTTTGGGTCAGTATCATTAGTTTATCAGCTGAGCGTAATGGCCTGGGGGCACTATGAGGGGTGAGAATATTTTTGAGGGCAGGGGTGTTATCAGGTTGAACTGTATAAGGGTACGATACTCTAGCCATCCCAGTGCTTTGAGGTTCTGGCAATGGTGGGTCCTAAAAGCCATGCCTGTAGCGAATCTGGCTATATGATTGTAACATCCTGATAATTTGTTGAGATCAGTTTTGGATAGGTTGGTGAGTACAGGGGAGACATACATAAGGGTAGAGAGGAGGTGTGATCTTGCAATAGCTACCCTAACTAGGGGGGAGGAAAGGTTTGGCTCTGTACAAGAAGCCAAGTTTTTTGTTGATGGACTTAATATTGTGATTGACATGTTTATCAAATTTAAGGTTGTTGTCTATTATTATGCCTAGAAGCTTTGTATGGTCATCAGGGGAGATAATGGTGTCATTGCTAGATTTGATGTTGAAGAAAGGAGGAGAAATTATACGGTTAGGGGAGAAAAGTAGTAGCTTGGTTTTGTTAGGATTTAGAAGCAGGCAGCGATTAGCTAGCTATGTTTCTACTGTGCTGAAAGTGGTCTGGGTGAGGGTTAGAAGTTGTGTAGGAGAGGAAGCAGAGCATAGTAGCATTGAGTAATCTGCATATTGGATGCAGGTGTTTCCTGGGATGGTAGTGTGCAGATCATTAATAAAGGTAAAGAAAAGAAGGGGACCTAGTATGGACCCTTTTGGGACACCTAGGGTTAAAGGAAGTTGGGATGACAGCTTGCTCTGCCATAAGACAGCCTGCTGTCTGCCATTTAGGTAGGAGTGAAACCATTGTATTGCGTGTTGGTATAAATCGATGATTTGTAGGGTATTGAGCAGTAGCTGATGGTTGACCATATCAAAAGCTTTTGAGAGATCTAGGAAGAGTGCTGAAGATAGTTTGTTGTTGTTACAATGAAGACTGATGACATTAGAGAAAGACAGAAGAGCCGTGGTGGTACTGTGGAATGGCCTAAAGCCGTGTTGAGAGTCGGCAAGCTTTCCGTTTTGAATACGAAAGTGCATGATTTGTTTGTTTATGCATCTTTCCATGATTTTAGCTAGTGGGGAAAGAATGGCTATAGGTCTAAAGTTAGATAATTCTGTGGAACGTCCTACTTTATGGAGAGGTATAACATGTGATATTTTCCATATTGCTGGGATGGATCCTTCTGAGATGGATCTGTTGATCAGAACAGAAATGGGAAGTGCTACGGCATCAGCTGCTTTTTGAAAATATTCAGCTGGGAGGTGGTCGGCAGCTAGTGTAGTAGGTTTTAGCTTTTTGAGTAAGATCCGGATCAGGTTGGTAGGTACAGGTTGAAAGGTAAAGGTGGGTTCGGTGCTGAGTGGATCAGGGCTAGATGTGCCAGAGCTGGTGTTTCTGTCCGATAGAGTGAGATGGGTAGCTAGAGACTGGATAATTTCATTAAAGAAGGTGTTGAAGCTGTTTGCAATTTCTACAGAGGATTTATCAAGGGCAGATGATGGGGTAGGAGTGGCAGAATGGCCTGGGTGGAGAAGATTGTTAATACCGTCCCAAAACTTTTGAGGTTTTAGCTGATATTTTTGTTGCAGGAGGGTGTAGTGATTTTTTTTGCCTAGAATGACAGATTTATTTGGTCTGGTTCCTTAGCTGCCGATATCTTACCTGGTCCATAGGGGCTTTGGTAACATGCCACCTGGCCCAGGCATTGTTTCTTAGTTTAATTTTGGTTTTTGTTTCTTTAGATAGCCACGGTGCAACTGTGGCTTTTCCATGGATGGTATGGGTAGGAGCATAGTGGTTAAGGATAGCCAGAAATCTGGTATTGAAGTACTCAACTGCTTCTTGTAATGGGAGTCATTTCAAGACATTCCAATTACATGCTTTGAGTTCATTTTGGAAGTTGTCAAGGTTAAAGTTCCTGACATTTCTTATAGTTTTGTAGGTGGGCTGGTTGGGAATGTCAGCTTTGAGCCTAATAATATAGGTAAGGCAGTGATCACTTAGATCATCTGGTAATGTACCTGATTTGTACTTTTGGGGGTGGCTGTTAATAAGTATCCAATCAAGGATACTATTTTTGACTCTATTTTTCCTAAATCTGGTGGGGGTGGCAATAATCTGAGTAAACCCGTGGAGGTTTAAATGGCAGGAGGGAGTTTCAGAGGAACAGGTGTTCCAATCAATGTTAAAGTCCCCCAAGACAATGGTTTCCTGGGGATAGTTAGAAGCTAGCCAGTGTAAGATATTTTCTAGAGTATTATCATTCTTGCTGGGTGGAATATAAATGCAGACAATGTATCTGCATTTATTTTTGTTTATTATTAGTTTGGTGATGAGAATTTCTGTATTGCCAAACTGGGGTGGCTGTTGGGTGTCAATTGTTATTGTTAGGGTAAACTTGTATAGTACAGATACCCCACCACCTTTCCTGGAGATCAGGTCCAGTCTAAAGATGTTGTACTGTGGGGGGGTTATTTCGTTATCTTTGGTTATTGGTTTTAGCCAGGTTTCTGTGAGGCAGAGGATATCAGGGGAGTGAACAGCTAAGAGTCCATGTAGGCTATGGATCTTGTTGTTTAGTCTTCTGATGTTGAGATGACATACCAGAAATGAGTTTGGAAGTCTATCAATCTGGGTAGTACATGTTAGGTTGTTAGATGGTTTGCTTGGGTCTACTGTTGTGGATGGACCAGGGTTGGGGTGGATATCTACATCCTTCATAAGATTAATTTTTAAGTTGCTTATGAGTCTTAAAAATTTGTTTATGATTTTTTCATAGCTTTTGGTTTTTAAGCTAATGTAGCAGTATTTAGTCGGGTGATGGTAATTGGGGGGACGAGGAATTAGGAGAAGGAGTGCTTATGTGGTGGATAAACTTACTAAATGCTGGGTTGGTGTCTGTTTGAGAGTTTGTGTATTGGATTTCAAGATGCTGTACATATTCATAGGAGCTTAGGTGATAAGGAATGAATAGCAGGGGTACTAAGGGTAGCAGCATTAGTGTTTTAGCTGTAGTCATAGTAAATTACTAGGGTAGGGTCTGTATTGAGTGTATGTAGTGGATAAAAACTTAGAGAAAATAAAATAGCTATGGGTGGGTTAATATGTATAGTGGGGTGGATAGAGGGTGTGTTATTGTGCCAGGAGTTTGCTGGGTTCTAGGAGCACATGTAGTTGGTTAGCTAATTAAGGGGGTGTGCCAGTGGTACTATAACAGTAGTACTACCGGGGATGGGTGGAATATGGGGGCAGGGGAGGGAGCAGAACGAGTGAAGCGAGCAGAGCGGGGCTAAACCAGTAAAGCAGATGCCTAGAGGCAACATGTGCAGGTATGAGTTACAAGCACGCTTTTTTGTTTCTTTTTATATGCCCAATACTCTGTTCCTAAGCCCTACTGTTAAATGAGTTGCAAGCATGCTTTTTTGTTTCTTTTTATATGCCCAATACTCTGTTCTTAGGACCTACTGTTAAAAACTACACAGTTCCCTGCCTGCTTCTCAATTTACAATGCAGAGAGCCGTTTTTTCAATTTCCTTTTGTAGCACGCTTGTTTCACTTTATTTATTGAGAAATGCACTGTTTTGAGGTGCAGAGCACACTATGTTCGTCTGTTGAACAGTAGAAAGCATGCTGTTTTTACCTTAATTGTGAAAAAAAGAAGGCTACAGGAAAGTCTAACTCTTCCAACCTGATGCTTATCAGCATAAACAGATTACAAGCTGGAGTTATGGGGACATTCACGAGTGCTTTTTTGGACCCAGTTTGTTAGGTTTACAGGTGGCAAGGTATTTTAGTGGATATAGACCTTATTAAAACAAGTTCCATGGTGAGGAAAGTCTTCCGTACTTGTTGCTTTTCCCGGAATGACCCTATATGCTTTTACAAGCCTTTCATGGGGAGGTGAGATAGAAACACCTAGAGAGGGGATATGATTATTAGTACTATACCAAGAACAGAGTTAATCATTCAAACATTCAGTATACATGATTATCAAACAAGTCCATGTGCACCTTTTAGTATTAACAAACAGCAGCACTCTTTCCTATATATCTGCCTTAAGGGCTCAGTTAATATTCATTATTTCTGTCCCTTATCAATGCTACACTACCCAGGACAGGCCACTAAGTCAATGCAAACGACAATAAATGGATACAATATCAACAGCAGTTTGAGAGTAACAGTAGCAGCTGGTACCAATAAACATGCCTTAATTCATCAAGGTTTCAGTTTGTGAATAAATGCAGTAAACAGTTAGTATATTGAGCTCAGATAAAGAAACAAGAATTGAATACATAAGTATGTGAACATACCTCAACTGGCTGGGACCTGATGCACTGGTTAATTTGAAAATTCATAAGCTTGGAAGAATACCCCCACTCCCCCATATAATGTCCTCACTGGTCAGGTTGGACCAGAAAGCTGTCTTATTTGAAATAAAAATAAGACCTGGGACCCAAGCAATCCCTGGTACTTTTAGGAATTATTCCAAGGCAAATTTCTTATTATTAAGTGACACCCAGGCAAAATTCTAAGTTGCCTATTTGGATTTGTTCACAGGAACCCTGCACAATCATATCAATGGCTTCATTGAGTCAACTGTACCTTCCCAAAAAAATGTTCATGAAAGACTCAAAAAACAAGCTACCCTGGTAGAATCCCAGCATCAACAGACTGTATAACAAAAGAAAATCATGGCAAAACATAGGAAGTGCAATGACCAGCAAGGTAAAAACGTCTTCATCAATCTAAATAAGCAACTTGAGGGATTAATTAAGTTTAACAAAGCTATGTTAGAGGTAAAACTGTCTTCAGCTATGTATGCAACCTCAAAGGCAATACACATCAATGTGCTGATTTGATTGTAAATGGAGTCACCTATACTGAGTCAGAAGATATAGCAAATCTACTGGCTGACAAATTTAGTTCCAATTTTAACTCACTCCTGACACCCTTCAGGAAATACCCATATCCACATCTCCCCCAACTATCATTAGGTAACAGGTCATCAATGCATTCTCCAAGGCCAAGAACAATACATCAGTGGGCCCCAATAATATCCCAGGATACCTCCTTAATAGATGAAACATGGCCTATGAGTACCACTAGAAGCACTATTTAACTGTAGCCTGCAGACAGGCTTTGTGCCAAGGGAATGGAAGACTGTAACTGTTATCCGTCTTCACAACAGCAGGCCATCTACAGACCCAGGTAACTTCAGACCCATAAGTCTGACTAGTCTCATGTGCAAGGCCATGGAAAGAATTATCATGGAAATAATAAGCAATGACATAGGAAATCTTCACTTACTGGATCCATCCTAGTTTGATTTCATCAAGGGCAGGTCAAGCCTACTAAACCTGGAGGCCGGCAAGCATGTGGTGTACACCTGTAATCCTAGCAGCCTGGGGGCAGAGGTTGTTGGATCAAATCAAACTGTGCATGAGAGGCCATACTTCCTGGAAAAGGGGAAAAGAAGTAACCCCCAAAGGAAACTTCTTTGAGAAGGTCACCAAAGCAATGGATGAGGGAAAGCAGTACATACTGCCTACCTTGACCTTTCCAAAGCTTTTGAAGCAATACACCACTTAAACATTTTTGACAAACTTGCAAAATTACATATAAACCTCTGTGTCTCCTGCTGGATAGCCAGCTGGCTCACAGATTGGACCCAAGAAGTCTGAATAGGGGAGTCTAACTCCACAAAGAGGCCAGTTTCTAGCAGAGTCCCTAAGGGCTTGAAGGTGGGGCCACTCCTTTTTAGCACATATTTCTCTGAGGAGAAGGTCGATGTCAATGACTTGTCACTGAGCAAGTTTGCAGGAAATTACAAACTGGGTGCAGCCATACAATCCCCCAGTACCATAAATACCCTCAAAGATGGCCTAACACAGACAAATAACTGGTTCCAGAGCCACAGCCTAAAGCACAATGCCAAAGGTGCATAATTGTATCCTTTGGGAAGATAACTACCCCTGGAAATTACCACATTGACAGTATACTCCATTGGTCAGGAATCTGAGATTGCATGTAGACAGCAACCTGGCCTTTGTCCATCATGTATCTACCATGGTAACAAAATCATTCTATGTTGCACAACCTATAAGCAAAGGTATGGCATGTATATCCAAAGATGTCATGCTGCACTCACCCTTCATCATTCCAATAATTTAGTACAATACTACATCATTATGTACCTGATCAGGCATATGCAATGACGGGAACATCCACAGAGGTTACTCACAAAAAGAATACATTACATAAACAACATGTCCGATGCAAACCACCTCAAAGCCATGTCCCTGTACTCAATATACTACAGGCTGCTGAAAGGTAATCTATGCCTAGCCTACAAAGCATCCTTTGATCCCACTCTGATGGACCTGTGGCACATCCAAAAAACAAATGGCATCAGAAATACCCAATCTAGGGGCCTAAACCTTGCCTGCAACATAAATAGGACATGCTGGTGGAACAGGTATGTGTCTCAGAGACTACCCCTTCTCTAGAACAGGCTTCCCCATCCACTCAAGTAGAGCTCATCCCTAGCCCAGTTCAAGCATAAATTGCACCAGTGGATGGGGAATCAGAAATTTACCCTTGGTCTGGTACCTATGTTTCTAATACATAGATACAGCCTGTAAAGGTTTAACCAGCCATGGCCAAGTCTGGATACGCAATAAAACAACCCTAAAGCCTCAACCTGCCAGATACATTTGGGTAGCAAGGCTAGGCTTAAAAAGGTACCCCAGAGGTTGTTAACCTAGTAATCACTTAAGACCCTGTGTTTGAAGGTTGACATGGAGTCACCCTGCTTGATCTGCATGGGGAGACTGAAGAAGCTGGGTAATTAACTTATCTCTCAATTTAGTTAATTTATTACTGGATACAAATTAAGATGCCTTGTTCTCATGCTGACTACACTAAGACAGATCAAGAAAGAGGAGTTGTCTGATAATAGAGTCCAGGAAGACACAGAAAGCAAGGCACAGGTATGCCCTTAAGACCTTATATGGCACAGAATACATAAACAGTGATTCCATTTCTGATTACTAAGCTTTCTGAGGCCTTAGATCCTTTGTGTTAGAAACGTCTGTGGGTTTTTTTTTTAGTTTTTAATATGTCTAGTGTGATACATGTCAAATGATGCATTGTAATATTCAATGAGTCTAACCAGGACAGAGTACAGGGGACAATAGTCTCCTTGGTTTTAGAGGAGATGCACCCTGTGATTAATTGCTGCTATACAGTGATCAAAGAAGAGAGAGCCATTGACCCACATGCCTTAATCCCTGATCTCAGACTAGCCAAGTCTGTGGTATGATTGATACACTAGGTGGTAGGAATTTGTTGTTTTCTGAAAGAGATGATACTCCATTTCTTAGCACTTAGCTTCAGCTCTTTTTCAGTGCAGCAAAACTTAATACATGTTAGTTACGTATGGAGGGAACTGGTATCATTGGTTGATTTAATAACTACACCCAGCTTACAATCATCAGCAAACATAGTCAGACAGAGACCCTTGTTGTCAGTGTTTAGGTCAGAAAAAAATGCCAAAAAATGGAGGGGACCTAATATGGAACCCTGGGGAGCAATAATGAACACCTTTTTTCTAAGTAAGGAGCGAACACTGACCCTGATAACATGCATACTGTCTTTAAGCTACTTTACAATCCATCTTACCACATAGGGAACAATGTTTAAGGCCATTAGCATGTTAACAATCCAAATACGTCTGGATAGTGACCACTGTGCACAGCTTGCATGACCTTTTCAAAAAAGCACACAAGATTTAACAGGCATTACATATCTTTAACAAATCTGAATTCTCCTAGTTCACGATGACAATGATGATGCATTTCATGGCTTCACAGACAAAACTAGTAAGGCCAATGAGTCTATAGTTATCCCAGTCAGTGGTAGGACCTCTCTAATGGAGGGGCATTACCACTGCAGTGTGCCATGACTCTGGAACATATCCTGTGGCATGGCTTAGGCTGAACAATTTACGGAAAGAATCAACAACACCCTGCTTGACACTATGTTAAAAACAAAAAATAGCCAAGGCTAGAAGGTACAATCAAGAATTTATTGTAACAGTAAGCACTTTTGTGGTCACACATACACCCACTTCTTCAGACTGTTCAACAAAACTAATACACCACATTTAGGGTACGTATCATTTAACCCTGAGTATTTGAAGGGCATGTATCATTTATCCCTGGGTTTTTGAAGGGCATGTATCATTTAACCCTGGGTATTTGAAGGGCATGTATCATTTAACCCTGGGTATTTGAAGGGCATGTATCATTTAACCCTGGGTATTTGAAGGGCATGTATCATTTAACACTGGGTGTTTGAAGGACATGTATCATTTAACCTTGGGTATTTGAAGGGCATGTATCATTTAATCCTGGGTATTTGAAGGCGTCTAGTCTGAGCTGCCAATATAACTCTCGCTGCTCTAGCCATAAAGAAAATGGTCCTCCCCTAATATGAGAGCAGATCTGGTCAATAATCCTAAAGGAGAATGAGTGGCCAGGGTTATTGAGTATATGTTTAGCTAAGGCATTCTCAGCTTTCCTGTTCTTAATAGCATATTGATGTTCATATATGCGTTCCTTAAGTTTCCTGTCTGTCTTACCTATATAGAAACCTAAGCAGGAATTACACTTAGCTAAGTACATGCATCGCTTAGAATTGCAGTTATACCTCCCCTTGCAAACAATATTTGTATTATTAACTTGGCACAAAGAACCAGTATCTATGAATCTGCAAAAATTGCAGGCTTCACTTTTAAACATACCCTTAGTCCTCAGGGTTTGTAACATATTGTTACCTATGAGGTACTTCAAATTTCTGCCCCTCCTAAATACAAAATTGGGGGTAGAGGGCAATCTTTTCCACATATTCTCATCCGCGTTAATAAAATTCCAATTTCTCTCCAAAATGTTCTTAATATAAAGAATGCATCACTACTAAAAGTGGTGGTACATGAAAGAGAAAAGTCAGGGCTATGGTTAACTTGGTCAGTCCTATCTTCCATAAACACACCCAAAGAGGGGCTACTACTATAATTATTCAAGTATAGGCCCCCATCTGTTTCAAACCCATTCAAAATAGCTCTAAAGTGTCCATTGTTCCTTTTAGAGGTAACCTCATTAATCAATTTATCCAGAAAATAATCTGGATAACCTCAATTCATAAATAGGGTATGCAAAAAATTACATTCCTCCTTAAAATCAACCAAATTCGAAACCATTCTGGCTGCCCTGACTAGCTGGCCTTTCATCACAGATTTTTTCTGATGCATAGGGTGTGAGCTGGTAAAGCGGAGGAAGGAATTTGAATATGTCTACTTCCTGTGGATGGTGGCCACATACTTCCATCTGACCCTGTCCTTCTGTAAGCATGCATCCAGATATGCACATATAAAAATTACTGGTAAATCTTAAAAAATCAGTTGTAGTATTAATGTATACAAGAAATTCGTTAAAAATGTCAACACCTCTCAAACATTAGGAATATACTATCCAGATATCAGGTGTAATAAACTAAATAGTCTGAATATAGCTTATGTTCCAGAACAAATTTCCTCTCCCAAAAACACATGACCAGATTTGCGAAGCTAGCCCCACATGGTGACCCCATGGCTACCTCTTTCCTTTGAATATAAAAGGAATCAGTGAACATGAAAAAAATTATTCTTAAGGATAATGTCCAAAAATTCCTGGATCAGTCAGAGCTCATCATGGTCGATCCCTTTATCAAGTAACACCTCTGTTACCCACTCAATACCAGGTTCCTGTGGTATTACAGTATAAAGGTATTTTACATCTATTGTGGCAAAGTTATAGTACTCATTATACCACAGGCCATTAATTTTTTCCAAAAAGGTCCAGGAATCCTTACAAATGTGGGTCTCAGTACTTATATACTTTTTCAGAATGTGGTCCACATATTTAGCCATGGGGTACGTTATACTATTCCGGCCATTAACTATAGGCCAAAAAGGGGGGGGGTTGCTAAGGTCTTTATGACACTATGTTAGATAACCAGGTATATTATCAAGATCCACTGAAGAGCTGTTTTTGGTCTTGAACAGTGTTTTAAATATATGATCCCCTGATGGGGATGATAGTTTCAAGAGAGAAATTTGCAGCAAATATATTTGCTAGTATGCTGACAATGTTTTTATGATTGGAATGAGAGGTACCATTAAAATTAAGCCTGGAGCAGTATGTAAATCATTCCTTAGTTTTCTAATATAGCTAAAGAGAGACTCGTAATTATCCTTTGCCTCAGAAGCTTGCCTGCATTCATTGGATGCTTCACTGGTCTTTACAACTGCCTTCACTTTCTTGGTGAAGCATTCCATATTGTCTCTGTGATGGGAAGTTCTGCCCTTACAAAGTAATCTAACCAGTTTCTTCCTTCCATTGTATAATTTCTTAATATCTTCTGACCACTAGTGGGCTTGTGGCTGAATGTGTCACTGAATTTGGTTCTGGTGGGAACTGCTCTGTCAAAGAATTTGTCTAAATCACCATAAAGATCTTTAGCAAAGGTAGCTGTATATTCTGTATCAAGTGAGGGGTTAACATGGGCGAATTTTAAGATTGTGTCATACATTTGTAAAGGTTTGCTTTTCAGAAGTCTCTAAAGAGGGTGATGTTGGTTACTAAGTGGGGGCTGAATGTTTTGAGGGTAAACATAGTCAGACTGTGGTCTGACTTAACTAATGAGCAGGCAACGAAGAGTAGAGAACATGCCGGGGCCACGCCGAATTTGTGAGGTCTCGGATATTACCACTGCTGGTGGAAGTTTGGACAAATTGATCCAGGAAACTTTTATCAACCCAATCTAAAAAATGTTCTGCATACTCAATGGCAGAAGTGTAAGTACTCTGTGGAAGGGTAGTTGAATTCACCAAGGTTTAAAAAAAACATCTGTTATAGGGATATATTCAAGGAAAGCCAGGAAGTTTTCATGATCCTGTGAGGCCAGTGAAGGGGATTGGTAACAAGCTATAAGCTGAAATTCTGACTTAACCATGTGTGAATTGCAGTTTGATGAGCTCATGGGAGGGGGGGGCTCACAGGGTATCACTTTGGAAGGAATAACAATAAGACACCACTGCCATTACCACTGGGCTTGGAGGCATGATAGTCACAGAACCCTGGCATAGATAGTGTGCTATCATTACACTTGAACCAGATGTCAGTGAAAGCACAAATTTGTTTATGAGAAAGACAAAGATGGTACACTAAAACTCCTGGAAACAATACTGATTGTGTTGTGCATAGTCATGGTGTGGAGCTTGTCATTTACTGAGATAAACATCGTCTGGAGTTTAAACACTAACACAGCATCCCAAATTTTCACCCTGTGAAAAGAACAGTCTACAAGATACTCAAGCCTTCATTTCCTGGGCAACCTTCCAGAGACCAGGGTCTGTTCTTAAACCCTTGTTACCCTCATCATAAAGCCCACGGCTCTGTTTTTAAAATAGCAGTTGTGCCATTTATGTTATGATAGCATGTCAGCATGGCAGAGATCAATGACTCCTTTTAGCTTATAGAGTGTTTTGTCCTCGGGGGGGGGGTTACCCTTCTATGACTGGTTTCACCATGGCAAGTCCTTTGTTATATATTTCACCAATTAATGCACATTTATTTAAATGTTTGATTTATATTTGATTCCTCCATCATCAATCAGCGAGATTCAGAATCATGGTGTGCACTCCATATGAACAGTGGACAAAAATACAGCACAGGTGAATGCACAATAGTAAGTGCTCATGAAGCACAATACTTTGATATGTAACTGCAGCCCACAGTTCACAACATGTAGTCTAATGAATGTTTGTGCAGCCATACAATTCCCCAGTACCATAAATACCCTCAAAAATGGCCTAATACAGACAAATAACTGTTTATGCAGGTATAAAAGCCAGAGTATGAATCAAAGATGAGGTAACATAGGTACCAAAGCAAAAGAGAGAAGTACAATCAACAGCACAGTACAGCATCACAGCTGCAGAGGTCTGCTAACAGTGTTAAGAAAAAAACATGGCAATGCAGGGACATAATCTAAACAC
Source organism: Protopterus annectens (assembly GCF_019279795.1). NCBI lineage: Eukaryota > Metazoa > Chordata > Ceratodontiformes > Protopteridae > Protopterus > Protopterus annectens. Next base: position 891,225,118 of record NC_056741.1, on the reverse strand, counting down.
CTCAGGTGACTAATTCAAGGACAGAGATGCAATGGAATCAGGCCATGATGACACACTCTCTCTGGTTTGCTACAAATTTCTCGTCTGAAACTGCCATCCCCACTCCTAACATCTCAAAGGAGCATACCTTTAAAACACTGTTCAAGGCCAAAAAAACTCTTTAGTTGATCTTGATAATATACCTGGTTCTCTAATATAGTATCACTGACTGTGAGCAACTTAACTGGTATGGCATGGCTGCTACCTTTCTGGGTCTTGACAGTGCGTAACTGTTTGCAGTGCAGTGATAGCCCTTCCATAAGGTGTGCATGTTTGCATCTGGATAAGCGCTGATGCTGGTGACTGTCTACAGAGTCAGGGCAACTGTGGGAGTATGTAGAGGGACTAAGTCCAAACATGTGGTTAGTCATTAAGCAGTGTGGCTATGGTGCATACTGCTGGCAACTCATTTGTTGCAGTGGTAAGAAATGCTCATAGAGATGGACAGAACATGGGCTGAGCTGGAGCCTAATGAGTAACCCAGTATTATATCACAGTGGGAACAGTGGAAGTTAGGGGGACCTTCATTCATAGTACTGCACCTCTGCACAAACAGTGGAAGTCAGTGGGGGACCTTCATTCATAGTGCTGTACTGCTGCACAAACAGTGCAAATCGGGGAGAACTTTATTCATACTACTGCACCACTGTACAAACAGTGCAGGTCAGGTGGGACATTTATTTATTTTATTTATTTACATTTGTTAATGGATAAATGTCTGACTGGGCTGAAAGCCCATGTTCAGTGGAGAAAATGAAGCAGTACAAGTTGGGGGACCTTCATTCATATTACCAACCACTGTACAGTGGGAGTTAGGGGGATGTTAAGGTATATAAAAGATTTGTACATTTGTAGCGAGCAGTTTGATACAGTTTAAAAATATATATTTTTTAACTAAAACTTGAGCATGATAATGCTCCATGCAGACAGGATATAAACTGTAGTAAATGTTGCTACATTTGTTGGAAGCAGTTTGCTACAGTTTAAAAACAATTTTTTTAAAACTAAAACATAAGATCTGAAGCGCTCAATGCATACAGATATAAACTGTAGCAATTGTTTGCGAATTTGTAGCAAACAGTTTGCTGCGGTTTAAAAAGAAGAAATGCTTTTTTAAATAAAATATCTTACTGGAGGACTGGGGGCAGGGCACTCAAACTGGACCTAAATGGCTGGGTTTTGGGGGGTGCCAGCCATGCATCTGGTCTCCTGATTTGTCTGTTGGGGGTACATAGATCTAACTGTAACAAACCAATCACTTATGGTTTATTACAGTGAAGTGTTTTTTGTTTGTTTTGTTTGTTTTGTTTGTCTTGTTTGTTTGTTTGTTTTGTTTGTTTGTAGTGCTTCACCCGATAGCTGATGTGGCGGGGCATTGGTTCACAGCACTAGCCCAGAGTATTAATTGAACCAGCTATGCTTCTGTTATTTTGTACTTGATGGAACTTGAAAAGGACATCTAAGTGATGTGGAATATTCTGAGAAAGTTCAGATTTTTGGGGGATATAAAATTAACTAGAATTAAGGCTAGAGCTATAAACTATGTACTCACACACAAATTGGTCCAGTAAAACCCATATTTATCAAGACATGATAAAATGAATTATTTAGGAGTATGGATTAAAAAGGATTTGGTTATGATAGCAAATGATATGTGGGAAGAGACTAAACAAAAGATAATACAAAACTAAGAAACTGGAAGCTCTTGCCTATGGATATGGATAGAAAGATACAAGCAGCAAAATGTTTTAGTCCCTTTAATTTTATACATGTCAGGCATATTTTTTATCAACTAGAGAAGCTGTGGATAGTAATTAATAAAGCGTTGAAATTTGGGAGGGGAAGAGGGTTACAGTTAAGTGGGATAAGCTGAGCCTCCCAATAGAACAGGGAGGTTTAGGATTGCCTAATTTGAAGGGGTATTTCAGAACTAGACAGTTAAGAATCTTATACTCAACACAAGCCGAAAGCTACAATTCAAAGTGGAAAGGGGTGATGATTCAAGAAATAAAGAAAGAATGGAATTTTGGATGCAGATCCTTAAGGAGAATAACAGCAGTTATACAGAATATTATATTCATAAAGTAGCAGAAAGTATACTAAAAACTAAGCCAACATGGGAGTGGAGAAAGGAGATTCTGTTGATAGGATGACTGCAATTAGGGGTGTAGAGAATAGACAAGAGGTGGCTGGAATTTACTGGATGAAGATGGCAAACGAACTAAGGTATTGGGAACAAATAATTAGAGAAGGAAATGCAATTGAATGGGAAGAGGCCAAGAAGACATTTAGACTGCAGGCTAGAGGCTGCCTTCCCTATCGGGGATGATATCAGAGTATAGATAAAGAGAAAGGGGTAGATGGATCCTAAATGAAAGGTCTGCACTGGATGAGTTTTTAGTTGAATCTAGAACAGAAGCTGCTGTTAAAAAAGGGATAATTAATAGGGCATATAAAATATTGCATGATAGCTATAGGAATCAATCAGAAGATGTCAGAAAAGATTGGGAGGAGAGATTAGATATGCAATTCACAAAGAAACAATAGGATGACATATGTATGTCTCCCAAATATGCAACAAAATCTAGAAGATTTAGAATTTTTGCCTGGAAGTATTTGCATAGATACTTTTGTACCCCAAACAGACTCCAAAGAATATTTCCTCAGATAGATGGCAAATGTTAGAGGTGTGATGGGGAAGAAAGTTGTAATTGGGAACATATGTTTTGGGTTTGTAACAAGTTGGCAAACATAAACATTTCCCACAGAGTACTCTGTCAGGAATACTGCTGAACAAATTAATATAACCAACAAAATAAATGTTTATGCTGGGTTACAGGATCTGAATTACCTAGAGATAGCAAAGCCTAATTAAGTTTAATTCTGGTGGCTGCCAAAAAGCAATTACTAGAAAATGGAAACCAAAATCTAAACCTGCTATTCTTGAAGTAGTGAATATTGTAATAGAATTAAAATAAAGTAGAAGTGGGATCTTTAGAAAATAGAAGGAGTAAATTACTTAGAGAAAAAAAAATGGAAATTGTGGCACCAATAGATGCAGAAAATGTTTTGGAAGAGAAATGAGGTTTAACAGAAGGCAGGAATGGAATAATTTATGCAATGCTGCTTAGATTATATGGCATACAAAAATATGTGATGTGTAATGTTTGTAAATGTGAACGTTAATATGGTTTGATTACTTTAATATAAATATATGTTTGCTTATGTCACAAGTGATAATTAAATAAAGGTGTTTCAAAAAATATTCGTGTTTAAAATTCTTCTTATATACTACTAACAATAAATACATCAGTTATGTACTAAAACAGGGTTCCTATCATGTAGTTGAACTTTTACAAGTTCGAACCTCATATGGTTGAGACCATAAGTTCAAATTTGTAAAAGTTCGAGCATTTGAATGGAAATCTCCATAAGTGGAAGTTTCCATTTTGTTCAATGGGGTGTAATATCGGAGTTGATATATTTAATCAGCGGGGGGTGGGGGGTGCAGGGGTGCTTGCCCCCTGCTTAAAACAGTTTATTTTGTTTTCCATTGTTTTTTTTTTATCCATAGTAACTTCAAACATAATGGTTCGAACATTACGTGTTCGAAGTTATAAGACTTCAACTATGTGATACAGACCCACTAAAGCAATGAATCAATTGATTATACTAATAATGCTTTTCACACATGCAATGGATGATGACTTAAATAAACATAGCTTATCCTCCTGCTCTTACCAAGAACATTTAGTAGCAACAGTTCCATTCCAGTTTCCAGCAGGCAGTGCCTTGAGCTCACTTTAAGTGTACCAGTCTCAACTCAGATGTAAAAAAAGACTTAGTAATAGAGTCACTTTCAATTCCTTCATTAATGTGTTGTGCCAGGTATGCACAGAGGTCCTCACTTCAGTAGAAATGAATGTTCTGCTATTCTGTGGTCCTTTATTTCTAGCACAAAAGTTCCTACCAAAATAAGAATCCACCAAATAGGAGAACAACTACAGGAATAGATAACAGTAAAACAGCAGAGCATGGGGACAACTGTTCCTGCCCTCCCCAGGAATATTTAGCTGTAACAGTTGAGGTTGGCAGATCCCACAGATTATTTTAGGTATATGTCAAAGGAAAAAAACTTCAAAGACCAATACACTTAAGGTTCAGTTTAAGGCACTTTTAATTCTTGCAGCAAGGAGACAAAAACATGCAAAAATACAGAGTTTGTCTGATTAGTAACAGGAAGTGAAGCCATTCTTATACTGTTTTACAAGACATTGCCTTCTAAAGCTGACATAATCAAATACAAGCCTACAATATTGTTTTTCACAGTAGATATTCATGATTTTCTGCTGACATGATATTACATTACTAGATTTGTGAGAAACTTTTTGAAAAATAACATGGCCTTGGAGACCACTAGCTAGTTACAATTATTTCTACAGTGCTGTGTTACATTTCAAGGTACTCTGCTAATTCAAGTACAAAGCAAACACAGATTATAGTTCATATTCTTCAAGGAGTCTTTGTTCTACTTATCTATCCTTCCTGTAGCTGTGTATGTTCTCATAGCACAAACAGAGCTAATTGTCTAAGTTTAATAACATTATAGAAATGGTATTGTTCTATTCATTATTTTCCTAACCAAGCAGACAATCATCTGCTTCTCAGTAAATTTCCAAAGGCATAAGCAAGATTTCAGCTGTGCTGACAAAATACAAGGTCAGAAAGCATGGTCAGAAAGCATTTGCAGTTTATATGGATTTATGCAGTATGAAATAGAATAAATGTGTTAACCCTTTTGGGCTTTTAAAAGCACTAATATACACATTAATACATATTTTTCTAACATCTCCCCCCATTAATACTTTTATTCTACTTTCAAAAGTATAAACAGTTTGTTTCTTCTCCTAACCTCTTCCACTCAGGATTTGCAGTTAAGAGAGTCATTCAGTTTAAACTTGTGAAAGTGTTTCAGTCTTCAACAGTTCTTCAAACTCAGTACTTTGATTTAAGGTTTCAGAAACAGATATGTCTATAAAATCTTTGATCAATCTTTTCATGCAGGGGATGCCACAACAAACACATACTTCCAACAGGAGCATACCTACACAAATGGCAATCAAGATGTTCGTTAGGATGGTACCCACCCCCCCAAACCATTTCTGGAAAAAGTCCGTCAGTGGGTTTGGGCCTGGCTTGGTCATGGCTGACACTTGCTGAATCACCTCAAGATGGTTGTCTATCTCATGCTGGTTGTCAGGAATGTATGAACAGCACTCTTCTTGGATTAAAGCGCACGTAAAACCTCTCGCCACTAGGATGAAGTCAAGAGCCATGCGGTTTGGAAGCACCACAGTTCTCATAGCATTCAGTTCATCAGTTACTAATTTGAGGGCAGAAAAAGTTGTATTGCTCATTACTTCCAGGAGTTTAGACAGTTTTCTCAGCTCCCAAATTGATTTCACTGCTCCATATGCTGGTAATATGCCTGCCCACGATATAACAGTATCACTCAAGTCCATATGTGTCAGTTTATCGCCCATGGAATGATGGTTTTTCCAGCCTACCTCGATTTGTCCCACTGGATTCTCAGGTTTCTTGACAGGTTTCTTGGTGACCTCTCTGGCATTTCAAATTTTACCTCGAGGCAAAACTGCAGTGTGTCATATGGCCGGAACCAGGTAACCCAAAAAACAACTGCCGGACCAATTCTCAGGTAACCATTTGTATGCCTTTTTGCCACACACAAAATAACAATCCTCTACCTTAGTAGTAACCTTGCTATTAACATATACTTGCCCTGCATGAAACATTTTCCTATCAATTATAGACAGTTGCTTAAAAAGAACATCATTATGTTGTACTTCATTAATTGTTTTATGCATCAATTCAAGAAATGAATCATAGTTTGTATTACAATAAGAACCTGCATTATTTGCTTTAGTGTAAGATTTGTAAGGAGCTGTCACATTGCAATTTCTCCAACCCACCTGAACGGTATCATTTTTGTAGAAACACACATTTCCCTTCTGAGGAACAGACAAGTGCAATGCTATTTTATCTTGTGATTTAACAGTTGTGGTGTCTTAAATTAAGTTTTCCCAGGTCTCATTGACCCCTAGGGGAACTACAGTCATTAATATCCCCCCGTATGCCATCGGTAAAGCTGTACAGATCCAACAATTCGAAACATTAAAAGTCTCAGCATACACATATTTAATTGCTTGGTAAGTGTTAAAGTTTGGGTGCCAGTCTATGAGTAATGCATCACATTTATTCAGTTCAGCTTGTGTGGCTGGAAAAAGGAAAGGCCACAACAAAAAGATTAGTGTCACCAGTATAGTTAACAGGATGATCATGCAATACTTCTGTGGTTGTTCTGCATTCCTGTTTGCTCTGGATTTTGTCATTTTTATTCTTGTTGTGTAACAGTAACAAGATTTTTGTCCAGTTCAAAGTTTTTCACCAGTTTGCAGTGTGTCAGGGGAATCCTAGATGATCACTCCGCAATCTTGACTGCTGTGGGTGTTGACAGTAGCACTTGGAATGGGCCTTCCCACTTTGGTATCGTCCAGTTCTTCTTTTTGATGACCTTCACCCAGACCCACGTGCCTGGGACTACTGCTGCTTCCGATGGTCTGGTTTGTTCTTTATCTGAAACAGAATTTAACTGCAACAGATGTTTAGAATTCAACAATCTTCTCATATACTCAGCAAGTGTACAGTCGGCTTCCTGGTCTGCATGCATGAGAGGTTTCCACTAAGGTATATAATACGCTCGTCCAAATAACTTCTCAAAAGGAGTCAATCCCTTTGCATTCGGAACAGTTCTCATGCTCAACAGTGCCAGGGGCAGACAGTACACCCAATTTCTATGTGTTTCCTCTATAAGCTTCCTTAACTTATTCTGCAATGTTCCATTGTGTCTCTCTACCAATCCTGCAGATTGAGGGTGATACCACAATGATTTTTCAAAGAAATTCCAAAATACCTGCTCAGCTGTTGTATGGTTTGATTTACAAAATGTGTACCATTGTCACTGTAGATCCTTTCCGGTATGCCAAATCTAGGAATGATTTCTTTAACAAGGGTTTTCGCAACAGTAGCTGCATCTGAATTTTTGGTCGGAAAAGCTTCCACCCATTTGGAAAACATATCTACAATGACAAGACAGTACTTCTTATTTTCACATTTGTTCAGTTCTATGAAATCCATACAGATAGTATGGAACAGATACGGTGGTGTAGGGAAGCTCACTTGCTTGGGCTTTAACGCCCCTTGTGCATGATGTTTATTACAAACGTGACATGACGAACAAAAATCTTTAGTGTAGTTTATGAATCCATATGTTGTGAACACCCAGTTCACTAACTGTACCATCCCCCCTGTTGAGACATGGCACTGCCCATGGCTCAACAAAGCTACATATCTAAACAAGTTAGATGGCAATATTGGTTTTCCCTCTTTGGAGATGTACAGCCCTTTCTTGAGAATTGCTCCTCGTTTTATCCATCTCTGTTTCTCAACCTGCATAGTAAGTGTCTGCATTGTTTTTAACATTTCTAAGTCTAAAATCTCAGAAGGTTGTAATTCCTCATTCAAAAGAAATACTTCTGAAGCTGAAGCTGCCTGCTTTGCAGCTGTATCAGCTCTCACATTACCTTTTGAAATTCTATCCTGTTGCTTGGTATGAGCTATGCATTTACAAATAGCTACTTTCTGAGGTAACTGAATAGATTCTAAAAGATCTAAAATAAACTGTGCATGATTGATTGGTTTGCCAGTAGATGTTATCATTCCTCGATTTTTCCACTGTTGCGCAAAAACATGTACAGTAGAAAAAGCGTACTGGCTATCAGTAAAAATGTTCACACATTTACCCTTTGCTAAGGTACATGCCCATGTCAAGGCAATCAGTTCTGCTGCTTGTGCAGACAAGTTGTGTGGTAAAGATTTTGCTTCTATAATCTCAGTATCAGAAACTACTGCATATCCTACTAGGTTCTGCTGTGTAGGACCCCTTTTGCATGAGCCATCCACACAGTATATCACCTCGGCAACATTCCAAGGGAACATCCGTAAGATCTTTTCTGGGCAGTGTCTTTTGCTCAATCTCCTGCAGGCAGCTGTGCAGTGTGCCATCTGCAGGAGTTGGAAGCAAGATAGATGGATTCAAAGTCATGCATCGTTCAGTTGTCATATGAGGTTGGCTCAACAATATAGTCATACAGGAAAGATGCCTAGTAGGAGAAAGATATGCTACTTTTTCTTGCAGTAAAATAATTGCGACTGCATGAGGCACTCTCAATGTGAGAGGGTGGAACAGCACTACTGAGGCCGAAGCCTGCACTGACATTGCAGCTGTGACTACTGCTTGTACACAGTGGGGTAAAGACCGCGCCACTGGGTCCAGTTGTGATGAATAGTAAGCAATGGGGCGTTGCTTGTCCCCATGCTGTTGTGTTAACACTGATGTCATATAACCTTGCTTACAATCTACAGTTTGGAAAAATCGTTTATGATAGTTTGGTAATCCTAAAACTAATGAGGATGCTATCAACTGTTTCAATTTGCAGAAAGCAGATTCTGCTTCTGGTGTCCATTGTAATAAATCTTGTGCTGCCATAGGCTTCTTGTATATTAAGTTGGTCAGAGGTGCAGATTCCAAGGCATAGTTTGGAATCCAGCTCTGACAAAAATTGGTCGTGCCCAGGAAGGACATCATTTCCTTCTTGGTAGTGGGTTTCAGTGCTTGCAAAATCGCTATTTTTCTGTCCTCATCTAATATTCTACCCTCTTTGGATATTACATATCCTAGGCATTTATCTTGCTTTCTCCAAAGCTGCAATTTATTTTTGTTTACTTTATGTCCTTGAGTGGCTAAAAATTGTAATAACGTTATGGTATCTTCTTTGCAATCTTGCTGGGTGGGAGCTGCCAGCAGGATGTCATCAACATAAAGTAAAATCTGACTGCCTCTCAGTGGGGTAAATCTCGCCAAGTTGCTTGCCATCTCTTGTGAGAATATTGTCGGACTTTCACAATATCCCTGTGGTAGTCACGTATATGTGTACCTTTTCCCCTGAAATGTGAATGCAAACCAATGCTGGCTGTCAGGGTGTATCGGTATCGAAAAGAACGCTTTGCTGATATCTACCACAGAAAAATATTTCTGTTGAGGTTTTAAATCATTCAACAGTGTGTGTGGTATTACTGTGTCATTTACAGCTTGTAAATCTTGGACCATACGCCATTCTCCATTTGCTTTCCTAACAGGAAATAAGGGTGTGTTACATGGTGAATCAGGAGATTCCACCAGTACTCCTTCCTTAAGTAAAGCTGCTATTATAGGTTTGATTCCTACTTCTGCATCTTTTCTTAAGGGATATTGTCTCTTTTGTGGTCTAAATGCTGACTTTGGTGTGATAGCAACTGGTCCTGCTGTACGAATAAGTCCTACATCTGATTTGCCTGTTGACCAGAGAGTTTCTGGTATGCTTTGTAAGGAATCTTCTTCCTCTTTTAATAAGAGTGCTAATCAGCTGTCCTCGCTAGACTGCAAGTGTACAGCTGAGTGTGTCTGTGTTATCCAATTTAACTTCTGCTTTTGTACTCCCTGTTCTGACAGCTCTAACTCTGTCTGTTTTTCCCATCTCGTGACTTTTTCTCCTAAGTCTGCCCATTTTACATTCTTGTCCTTAGTCAAGCTAACATGTGGTAATCGATTAGATTTGTAAAGTGCAAAGAATTCCTGGGGCAATGAACAGCTAACTACACTGTTCCCTTCTATGTCCCAGTACAGATTACGTAATATTAATCTGTTTGCACGGTTTCTAAACAACTCTTGCTCATATTCCTTGTTAGGTCCTGGTGTGCTACAATAATACAGAGTACAGTGCAACAAATGTTGTTTATCAGTGTCAAGGGAGGGGAACTTGCTGATGGCTACGTTCATCAGCTCTTCGGTTACTGCCCCTGGACTAGTCATAACCAAGTCCTGGCTGTACCAATAAAATGTTTCACCCTCTGATCGCACTGCAAAAGTATCAATTTGTCGCTGTGCTTCCATACCCTGCATAGTTGGAACTACTGCTATGCCAAATAGCTGCATAAGGTCTCTGCCCAAGAGGTTTACTGGGCATTTTGCAGAAACAACAATTTTGCTTTTCTGGGTCAATCCTGAAACAGGATCAGTTATCGCGATGTTATGGGAGAGGGGCTCTCGATACAGCTGTCCATTAGCTGCTTTCATTAATATGTAATCAGGTGACTCTGAGTTCTCTTGCAGTTTGGAGGGATGTATCAGGGTCCGTGAGGCCCCCGATTCACACAAAAATGTGACTTCCCTCCCTTCTACCAGGAGTGTGACTTCTGGTTTTGTGTCTGCTAAATAGAGCTCTAAGCTCAATAAAGCCAAATCCAATATTTCATTTTCTTCACTATCCGTAACTTCTTGTACTTCCTCTATTTCTTCTGTCACATTCTCTACTCTCTCTATCACATTCTCATTTGTCCTTTCTCCACTATCCCCTTCTAGTGATTCCTGACTACCATATAGTCAGTCCTCACCCTCCTTATCTTCCGTGGTTGCCTTCTTGTTTTTCTTGCAATCCCTTGCCAAGTGTCCCTTTTTACCACATTTAAAGCACTCACCCCTTTTCTTTCGCCCTTCAAAGTCCTCTGATCGTTGATCAGATTGTTTGTTTCCCTGGGCATTTTTCTTGCCCTTTTTCCCGGACTGTACTACATAAACTTCCGCTCCATCTTCTACAGAAAATACTTGGGCTTTCTTTTTCTTTTTGCTATTAAAATGCCTTTCGGCATGCCTAGCATATTCAAGCAATGACTGTAATCTGCTTGTATGATGATCTACCATGTGTTTTGTAATAAAACTGCTTATGGGAGCAATACTGCCTTTCAAAAATGCATTCTTTAACTGCTGCTCATATGGGGAATCATGTGTTTGATCTTCGGGAACCTGCATTCCACAATGGTTATTAAAACACTCTAATAATCTAGCATACTATCTGTCAACAGTTTCACCTTCTTGTTGGATGCATTGATTAATGCAAGTCCAGTCTGCCCTAGGCTTCCATTTCTCAGAGATTTGGTCTGTAAGACCTTTCACTCTGTTGTCTAGCTCTGCGCTGCTATGTGGGAGGGGTTTGTGTTCTGCGTCACGGGGATTCCAGTTGCCACTGATCATGTGCCAATCTGGTCCCATGATTTGTCTGACTACTTTTTCTACTTCTTCTCCGTTTAGGTTATAACTTAACCTCATGCCTTGTAAGTCTTCTAAGAATTTTCTAAAATTAACTTTTGGATGGGGAATTCCCTCAGTGGCTTTCCGGATATCTTCCAGTGTCCACGGTCTGTACACTAGGAGAGTTGGGTCCTGTCCTTCTTTTCCTGCCTGAGGATTAGGTACTTCTATGAGTGGGCATATCTCTTCTTCACTCATATATCATGAATTTCTACCCATTTGATATAACTCAATGTCCCCTTTTGAGTTTCCTGCCCATGTTCGAGACCTGGTCTCGACGGGATCTCTAACAAACGGTGTTGCTTTTGTTGTGTCTCTACTTACAGTGATAGCAGGATATCACAGGGGTGGACTAACTTGTTCACTTGCCTCATATTCTGGTAAGGGAGGTGGAGGGGCTGATGCTATTACTAAGTTATTGTCCTCTTTATCTAAAAACATTGCTTTTGAATTATTACTCTTTTGTTCCCTACGGTTTGCTTCCTCAATCCACCTGTGTGCCTGAGGAATTCCTAGTTTACATTGTTTTTTTACCCGACCTCTGGAATCAGTTTTAAGCCATTTGACAAGTTTAACGAGCGAGGATTTTTCTAATTTACCATCAAATTCATACTTATTAACCCATTTTGAGTAGTATTTAACATTATCGGCACATTGTGATTGCATATATTTCGCGTCTTCAGTTAACGGCGGAGTTTGGGATCTTTTTGTGCACTTATTCCCCATTTTGTTCTAACCTTTAGAATGTTACGTAACCCTGTTTATCTTTTACGTGGTACCACGGGGTTTTTTATAGTCTCTCCAGAATGACTGCCTACCTATTCTGTTTCCCTGATCTATGACAAGACAGCAATCTTTTTGTCCCTGATCTGTACAAAACAAATCTTCTGACAAAACAATGCTAATCAAGTCCCTGATCTAAAACAGAAAAAGAGAAGGTAAATTCACCTTACCTGAGCCTTCGTGATTGATCACCTGGTTCGAGGTAAACCCGTCCTTCAGTCACAGATCAGAAAGCGGCTGGCCTCTTTTGTACGACAATTCAGTCGGAGGTCTTTTCAGATAAGAAGAACTGATGTGGTTTCTTCCCCGTACAGTTTCAAGCCACCTGGCCTGTCTGATCTGAGGTGAAGTGAAGGTTTCTGGTCCGAAGGACCAATCTGTCAAAGGAAAAAACTTCAAAGACCAATACACGTAAGGTTCAGGTTAAGGCACTTTTAATTCTTGCAGCAAGGAGACAAAAACATGCAAAAATACAGAGTTTGTCTGATTAGTAACAGGAAGTGAAGCCATTGTTATACTGTTTTACAAGACATTGTCTTCTAAAGCTGATGTAATCAAATACAAACCTACAATATTGTTTTTCACAGTAGATATTGTTCATGATTTTCTGCTGACATGACATTACATTACTAGATTTGTGAGAAACTTTTGAAAAATAACATGGCCTTGGAGACCACTAGCTAGTTACAATTATTTCTACAGTGCTGTGTTACATTTCAAGGTACTCTGCTAATTCAAGCACAAAGCAAACACAGATTATAGTTCATATTCTTCAAGCAGTCTTTGTTCTACTTATCTATCCTTCCTGCAGCTGTGTATGTTCTCATAGCACAAACAGAGCTAATTGTCTAAGTTTAATAACATTATAGAAACGGTATTGTTCTATTCATTATTTTCCTAACCAAGCAGAAAATCATCTGCTTCTCAGTAAATTTCCAAAGGCATAAGCAAGATTTCAGCTATGCTGACAAAATATAAGGTCAGAAAGCATGGTCAGAAAGCATTCACAGTTTATATGGATTTATGCAGTATGAAATAGATAAATGTGTTAACCCTTTTGGGCTTTTAAAAACACTAATATACACATTAATACATATTTTTCTAACAGTATAGTATTCTGAAGCCAGGTGTAAAATGCGCTTGATAACACAACTTGTTTCATTTTCCTGTTTTTTTAGTTTTGCGGAAGAATGTACACTGGTCCTCAGTTCAAAGTTCCTTTTCTCTATACACCTTACAAGGTTGGGGGTTGGCTTAATGATTAAGGTGTTTCCCTCACAGACATAAAGTACAGAGTTTGATTCTCACCTTGGTAAGTATGGGTAGACATAAAAAGCCCCACCCCCCGTGATTGTTAGCCCAGTAATTGTTTATAAATCTTTTTTCTAGCTAGGTCTTTTCTACTCTCTTTCTAGTTTAGTACTAGAAACTAGGTTAGAGGTTTGAAAGTAAGTAGAAAACTGAACATAATGCTCTAAGTACTGAAATGCAGTAGTGTTCAAGGGTGGGTCAAGGGGGACAATTGTCTGGGCACAAAGTAGTAGACACCATGACGGAGTGCTCTGAGTCCTGCTTTTTTTTTTTTTTGCTCTCCCAAAAGCTTGTGGGGGAGGTTGTGGATTGGCTGGCTGTACTGCATGAAGACATTTGGCTTTCTATGGTAAGCTGAAGACTTTTTTATCTGAGAGCTAGGGGGTTGGGTATGGCAGAGTGAGGACTGGCTGGTTGTACAATAGGAAGTCAGTCATCTTTCTTCATTAAGCAGAGGTCTTTATTGTTAACTTGAAGAGTTAAGGGGGTGGGGCACAATTTCAAGGGACTGGGTGCAAGATTAGCCAGTTATAGTTCTGATGAAATATGTATCTCATAGACCAGAAGATATCAAATATGGATTGCAACCAGTGTTTTTGTCAGCCCCTTTGGAGGACCTTCCCAATTTCATCTTTAATATTCACCAATATAAGCAAATGAGATAAGCATGGTAAGTGCTTCTAAAGTAAAATTTACATACGTGGTGGGCAATTCAATTGCCTTTGAGTTTAAGAACACAATAGCGACAACATAGACAGCATAGGAAAAAAAATACAAAATAAATCAAAAATGGTCACTGAACAGCTCTCATTGATTAAATGTTATCCTCTTCTGTTTACTTTAAGCAAAAATGCTACTCTCAGCTCTTCACACAAGTCAGAGTTAATCAATTTTTAGTTCAAGAATGAAATATAAATCTTTACTAACTGAACTCACTGTCCCTAAACAGGAACTTAAAAAAACAAGAAAAATATTAAAGTAAAACACCAAATTTAAAGTAATGCAAATAAAGTGCAGTAAAACAACAGCACCAGAAAAGAAAAATCAAACATGCAAACCATAATCCAGGAAACGGAAAACACAGAACAGTAGTCACAGAGCCCTTGCTCTGCTTATCTTAAATAGAATATCTATTGCTCAGATTCCCCTACAATTCAGATAGAGTTAATGCCTTTGCAGTCAAAGAATGCAACATATATGTTGGCTAACTAGCTCTTTCTAAAATTTCTTTAAAACTCCAAGAAAAATAAAATTTAAGTAAGCCAGCACATTTAAAGTAAAACTAACTGTAATAAAGTAAGATAAAAAGACAGGAAACAATACAACTATTGAAACTGTAAGCCAACAAGTCCAAAACAGTCAGTCAGCAGCATTCTCACAGAACTGACAACTGTCATTGATTAAACATTGTCCTTTTCTACTTTCCTTAAATACAAATGCTACAAAATGCTACTTCTTAGCTCTTCATGTGGACAGTGTAGCCCAAAATGCAAAACAAAATTCTGCTGATTAACCCATAATCAAGAACTTTTTTAAAACTCAAATAATAAGCAAATTACCAAGACTTTGTTTAAAACTACAATAAAAAATAAACTAATATAACAAATCACAGTAAGACTGCAACAAAACAAAAGCAAAAAAGCAAGAAACAGTGCATGTATCCTAACTATAAAAATAGAAATCCAAAACAGTCACAAATGCCATACTGGTCTGTCTCATAAACTAATTTTATCCTTTTCTACTTACTTTAAAAATGTTACTTTCCAGGTCCTTCCACAACTCCAATAGATTTACAGTGAAATAATATAGCACAACTCTTTGCTGACTGATCATAGCAAAGAACTTTTTTAAACTCCAAGGAAAAAAATGTAATTAAAACAAATATGAAGTAAAACACAGTGTAAAACATATTGCAGTAAAACAAAAGGCAATTAACAATGCAAAAATTAATATCATAAACAAGAAAATCCAAAGCAGTAACAGAGCACTGGCATTTCTAACAGATCTTATGCTCTATCTAATAGTTATGCATTCTAGGTACAACTCTTAAAACCATAAAAGTATTTAACAATTTAATAAAGATCACAATAATCAAACCAACTTAAATGAACAAATAATAGAACTTTTTTTGCAATCTTAGATACAGAATTTCAAAATATTATCATACTTTTTTAAAAATAATGTAATCTCATTACAGTATAAAATAAGTTTTCATTAATCATACAGAACTCTATTATTTATAATTACTGAATTTTTTTAATCCAAATCAAATAAATAAGAATATATAAAATCCTTAAACACCTGAATCTAATCACCCCTAATTCTTCTATAACATATTCAATATATCTCTATGACACTTAAATGTATACTTCTAAGACAACTCATTCCTTGAATCTTTCAATCTTTTTTTTAAGTCTACTTCCCCTTTCTCTGTTATAATTGTAAACTTATTATCACATGGATTCCATACTTAGATGGATACAGGTGGTGTTTGTCTATGATTTCTTATTTTCACATGTACCATTGGAGAAGTCAGAATATATACAAAATGGAGAAATCTCTAAAGTACAAGTTTATATGAAGATAGAACACAGAATGTAATGTATGCATGTGATAAGTAAGATATGGAAGAGACCATATAACAAACAAATGAACCTTTATTCTGATAAGAGGCTGCAAGGTGATAGTCAAGGAAGTAGAGTATGTGCCTTGAAGGAGAAGTTACCATACCTACTGGTAAGTGCTAATCAGGTGTTTCCAAAAGAGGTAGGATTGTTGAAGGACTTACAGGCAAAGGCTAATCTAGACCCAAATGTGAGTCCAAAGCATAAAGCTTAGGGAAACCCTTATGCTCTCATATCTCAAACAGAAAAGGAAATACTTGAAACTGGAAACTTCTTTGTTATCAAAAGTAAAGTCCAGTAGATTACATATATAATGTTGTTTTTGGAAGGTAAAGAAGATGATGATTTGTGTTTGAAGAGATTTAAAAATAACAAACAGCCCAGTCCAGCAGTAATTATAATATTTCTTGCCAAAAATTTAAAATAGTTTTGGATCTCTAACATGAAGGAATGAATTAGCCTTGAAAAGATTAAACTATGCCCTTGTGGTCCAGATCATGGCAGAAATGAGCCAATAGACCAGCATGCCTATCCACTTAGCAAATCATAAATTAAATTAAATTAATTCAAATTATGATGTATATTTACACATGAAAATGTAAGGAACTTTTAATAAATTAACAACAGCACTCAGGTTTTTTTTTTCTATTTTAACAGACTGATTTTTAGAGTAGCATCTGTGTCTACCCTTTGATCACAAACCTAATATGCAGTGCAAGCCAAATGATATGCCATTTTTGAGGAAAAATGAAAAACAACACCTGAGTTACCTAACAGGCATTGCAGACGGCTAAAAGAATGCAATCTTAGAGCAAATGGAGAGAAATATGCATTTTTCAAAGAGGAAATATTGTATTGTGGGCGTATGATTTACAAGAGCTTATTATGCAAATCACAAGACCAGGCAGAGCTTATGCTAAATACACCCACGCCTCAGAATGCATTGTAGTTGAGGTCATATGTAGGGATACTGCCACATACATACGTGGGACTTCTCAAAGGTACCACATCCACTAAAAGCACTACAGCAAAAAGGTGGGGTTGACTGGAAAGTTATAAAACTGTGAATATGCTTTGAAAAGGAAGAAGAAGGAAATTGTCTAGGGGAGTCCGATTTTATTATTATTATTTTTTTTTTTTTTGGCTTGGGGGTACATTTCAAGCTTAATATTTTGACATACCAGCACTTTCAGTCCTTAAAGTATTTATGGGTAACCAATGACCATGCAAAACAGACAACTGTTGAATATTCGTAATGTGGCCTATTGATCCGTCCCAAGTCTGATATGTAGCTCCCAAATCAAAAACGTTGGACATCCCATCTGCTCCATATCTTGCTGTCAGGTTGGTACTTGATGTTTCTTATTATGGACTGGGTGCTGTTATACCATATGCCCTCTCAGAGGTGAACCGGTTCTTGGGTGAAAAAAAGGGTCATGCTGGTTACAGAACAGCAGCTGATTCTAAGCACACTATCCAAACAATTGCACTGTTGGCTCCTGTTTCCTGGGACAGTCACATGATTCTCAGAAGAAAAAAAAACAAATCTATATGGTATTTCTGATGTGCTACCATGACTACTGCATGAAAAGCCCAAGTAACCAAAACCTGCATATGCAGTAGAAATACTACACATCACATGTTGCAACAATAACCATGAGAGTACTGCTATACAAAGACAAAAATTGGGAATGAATATATTTCATGGCCAAGAAAAATAATGACATAGGAGTATGAACCAAGCAACCTTTATTACAAACATCAAGCACAGTTTCCGGGCTTCAGCACAAGCTGATGAAGGAAGTTCAAAAAAAGGCAGGATTGGTCTTGTATAGCCAAAAGGAGAGATCTAGTATTGACACCCTGTACAAATTAGTTCTGCAATGTTGACCGAAGGTGACAATTTAATACACTGTCATTTTGGTGTTATAGAATAGCAGCTGTCAGTATATTAAGTAAATCTACTACACAGCCTCAGAGTAGTAATTTTAGTCAAGCTATATTGCAGAGCTCTGGATATTTCACACGAGTGGCACCTGGAGATGGTGAAACTGAATGCCTTTGCCCAAAGTGTTTTGTTGGCCTGGCAATTATAAGAAGATTGAAAGCTAGCCAAAAGCTGGTGCCATGCTGTCAAAAATGTTCTACCACTTGTGCCTGTATATCCTTCAGAATGGCCTTCTACACCATTGTAGTGCCACTCATGGCAAACTTTGACTCATTTTTGGAAGAAGTATTTTAGTACTCCTAACCACAGTGGATGCATTCCAAAGATGATCTGAAGTAAGTAACGTGTGTGAAGTCAATGTTTTCTAAAAAGAAAATGTCATCTCAAGGATAACGTTTATAAAGAATGACTTCAAAGAGCAAATTATTAGTTATTGTGGTGTGTAGCTCACTTTCAAAATATCTGACATTCATAACTCGGTTATGAATAGACTGGCTAAAAGTTTTGCATAAATATTCAAAAAATTGTAAAAGCAATGACCCCCCCCCCCGGGTAAGTCCATGTAACAGAAAAAATATAGGTTTCTGGTCATTTAACATAATTATGCACTTGGAAACACCAATAGTATACTAGCAATGTTGCTCAAGTCTGCATTGTAGACAAACTTAGTGACTCCAGGAAAGCATAAATGTGAACACAAATACAACATAAAAATGACAAGTGATTGAGAGGTTTTACAGTAGGTCAGCAGGTGTTGACGTCAGATTGCAGAACTAGCAAGTGGCCCAAACTATTACAAAGACTGGGTCTCAGGGAGAAACTGCTGATATGGAGCATGGTATATGGAAAAGATCTGCAAGCCAGTTAAGAAGTGTTCAGCCAGATATACTTCTATAGCCTTCTGCTAGACAATTGAGCATGGAAGAACAGTGTGATAAACAAGGTGAGACAATATAAATTATGAATAACTGCCACCCAACCCTTGGTGAGAAACTAACAGCCAGAGCCATTCCCCAAGATGGATTTGTTAAATGCAAATGGATAGAAAATGACTGCCCAGTTTTGCTTCCCCGAATGGATGACAAGTAAGATAATTTAGCAGAAATGGATGAACAATTGATGGCATTCCACTCAACTGACTGACCAGGATGCTGTTGTGACAGGGTCCACATCAGAAGACATCTTTGTCAGCCTTCCTAGCACATTGTTTTAAAGCCATGCAGGCCATAGCAATGCTATTCTGAGCACCCTTGAAGACCACTTTTGACTGTAAATCTATGAGAGGAAGACATTTATGATTATGTGTCTGGCAGTTTACATTAAGACTATGTGTTGCCAATGGGTTTCTCCTACAGTCTAGGGGCTGATTTCTTCATCCTCCATTTGCCTACTGTGTGACTCTGTGCGAGTGACATAACCAGACAATGCCCCAAGGTCAGCTGAAAAAAGATTGTGCCTAACTAGTTTATCCAGTTATCAAAGGATTAAAACAAATAAAGAAAGAAGGAAAGGAAGGAAGAAATATTACAAGTGCCACTGAAATAACAAACTAGAACTGACAATACTAAACATTACTATACTATTGGCACTACTGAGCAATTGACAATACTAAACATTACTATACTACAGGAACTACTGACACAATCAACAATACTAAATATTACTATACTACTGGCACTATGGACACAATCGAAATACTAAACATTACTATACTACTGGCACTGCTGACACAACTGACAATACTAACATTACTACACTTCTGTCATTACTGATACAACTGGCAATACTAAACATTGCTATACTACAGGCACTGCTGACACTATACATAATATAACGGATTATAACCAGCATTACCTTTTACTAGTTTATACTGTTTTTTGGTGTTTTGAGCAAATTTTATATTGCCCATTAATATTTTATACTGTCTTAGGTGTTTTTAGCTGTTTTGTATTGCTTGTATTTTTTATATAATTGTGATGATCCTCCGCTGGATAAGTAATCAAGAAGCCTCAATCCTCACCCCTGGCAACAGCGGGGGACGTACACTGGGAGGATGACAAGTACACATACAGTATTTCCAGATGCAGCTCTCTGCATAAAGTGCAATTTCCATTAAGAGCGCATAGGGACCACAGTCAGTCCAGGGCTGTTTTTCCCTCCTTCTCCAGATCCCCAGTAAGTCTCCCCACTGGCACAGCTATAGAGTTGAGTCCTTAGCTAGGATTCTAAACCAAGCCCTCCAGCACTGTCTCTGTCCAACCAGTGCTTCATGTTCCTGTCCAAGTAGCTGACACACATACTCTTGGAGATTTGTTTTACACACACACACACACACACACACACACACACACACACACACACACACACACACACACACACACACACACACCAGGAAAAGGCTGGCACAGGTTTACTAGCTATGCTCCCTTCTGCCCAGACTATAAGGTAGTCATCCGGCCAACAGAATCCCTTATCAGCTAAATTTAAGGCTCTTAACAAAGGGTGTCCAATCTTACTTTGTGATATTGCTATTAATACAAATGGTAGTTTGGCCAAGAACAAGGCTGTTAAGAGTGGCCCACATAGTGTCACCAAATAAATATGCAAGTACTCATCAAAACTTAAGTATATCTACAAAGATCAGCTACAATGAAAGCTTTAACTATATCTAATAATAAATAATAAAAGAACAAGACAATACTAAATATATATTCACAGTGACATCAGAGTTCAAAACCACAGGAAACATTTAAAATAACATTGCAGGAAAGTCTCAAATAAATAAAGAAAAATATCTAAACTAAGCTTTAATATATTCCTGACTGTACCTAAGAAAATTATACTATTCCCTAGAAACTTACTTCATTAGAGCAAGACAGATGTGAATGGATCTTCTAGTTGTTGTCAGGTCCAAGACAGAATACAGAATAATCTGTCTCACTAAGAGACTTCACAAATTAATATCTCAAATATTACTGCTGGGCTAGCTTGCAGAATGACATCACTTCTTGTCATCTGACTCTAGTTCCCAGGCAAAACATCCACTGCTGGAAGCTGGCAATATTTAGCATCTACCTGTGAAAATACATAGACCTCAGATCTTTGGCAGATGCTGGAGTTCATAAAACAATTTCATTCCTTCATGCTTTCAAGACTAGTAATTCACCCTAAAGACAATACAGAACGTTTATCAGCACAGACTATGTCTCTAGCTGCATTGGAAACTGAAAGATACCATATTTTATTGTGTAGCCTATAAAGTAATTTAATTTCAGCTAAAATTTGCTGGACTGAAGTTAAACTCCTGTATTCCAATTTCCACTGTTAAAATATATACATCTAAATAGTTACAATAGTGCATGTACATTTCTGTTCTCTCCAGTAGAGCACACTGTGGTTACATTTCAAAAACAAACACTTTATAAAATACCTTTTCAACACACGTCTGTACGAACCAGTTTGATATACACATGACATACAGTTCTAATACAGTTGTAACATAAACATATTATATAAATCATGCTGATATTCACAAATGACATATAATTATTTACAAAATTCCAGCTAGATGTACTGGCAGCATCTCCTTTTGTTACAATAATTATAGTTGTTTTTGGCTAATACAGCCTTGACTGACATTTCTGATTGCACTTTAGCCATTTTGAGCTGTTGTGTTTTGTTTATTATTGTTTTGTTTCCTTTTTATTACTGCGTTGAGTAAATCTGCTTATCCAGGGGTAAAATCCATGTTAGAATCAGCTGTGATTGATCTAAGTGATTGTTAGACTAATTGCAGCAAGTACCAGGTTGTTTATGGGACTTGGGCTTTAGATTTCACCTAATTTCTATTGGTTCTTTTGTTTTCTTCTGTTGTATATATTGCATGGAATGGATCTAAGGACAGCCCTGTGGTGATGTTATTTCCATAGCGGATAGTATGGGCAAGATAAACTCTCTCTTCTTTTACTACAAGAAGAGCACCATCTTATGACTTGTTGATTTACTTATCTATTTCTGCTTTGCCTGAATCGTTGCCCTGAGTTGGCAAAAACTTCCTCTTAGGTTCACTGATCTACACAGTCCAAATACTAGTTGAACTGAGTAGCATAGGCATATGTTGAACATAAAATCAGTCTAGCTACTTTCCATAGCTGTAATATTTATCTGTCCCTATTTATATATTGTCACTTGCCTTAAATCTAGCAGCACTAATCATCATAGGGAACCAACCCCACCCCCCCATATTCCCAGCCTTATAGCACATGTAATCCTGTGGCCATGTATGAACTGCCTCATGCTAACTGATAACAAACTCATACTAAACTGAAAGGGCTCTTAACACTATCTTACTGCTGCCTGCACCTATGCAACATCCACAAATTACAAATGCTAAGCTGTCTTATGCTGATGCTATTAAATTTTTTTTATCAAAGTTTTCTATGACTCTGAAGACTAAGCATCAGCCTAAATCCTCAGCTGTACCTCCTGCACAAACCCAACATCAATGGTTCATATCCGACATACAGCTCACTTTGACACTACAGCAAATACAAACACTAACAAGGGTCACATAACTAGCACAAAAAAGCCCTTAAGGCAGGAGGACTAAGCTAGTTCATCTGGCAAAATCCCAGATGTAGGTGACTCAATAGTTAGATACACAGATGCTCCACTCACCAGGCTCTGCAAAGACAGGGTAACAGTTAGTAGCCTTTCAGGTGCCAGGATATGTAGCAAGACTAAATCTCTCAAGTACTTTTACCACAGGTGTATACATGGCCTGATCATTGTACAGGTGAGAGTAAATAACTTGTAATGCACCTCATTGGATCATATGAAGAGAGATGTCATGGAGCTCTAAGAATATGCATCTGGAAAATGGAGTGAAACTTGTATTGAGTAATATCCTACATTACCAATAATATGCTGCAAAACAAATGAAAGATAATTGACTTTAATTATTGGCTTAAATACTGGTGTCATTCTAGGGGGGATCCATTATATATCAGCATGGGATGAGATCATTGACAAGGCCAGCTGCTTTGCTGAGGATGTTTAGCATCTCTCTCCTCATGGCTTCCATATAGAGTAGCTATAAAAAGTTTACACACCCCTGTTAAAATGCCAGGTTTTTGTGATATAAAAAATGAGACCACAATAAATCATTTCAGAACTTTTCCCACCTTTAATGTGACCTGTAATCTGTACAATTCAATTGAAAAACAAGTAAATATGTTAGGAGGGAAAATATTAAAAAAAAAAAAAAAACGTACAATAAGCTGGTTGCATAAGTGTGCACACCCTTAAACTAATACTTTGTTAAAGCACCTTTTGATTTAATAAAAGCATTCACTCTTCTTGGGTACACACCTGCCATCAATTAAAAAAACTCTGATTAACCCCAAATACAGTTCCGCTGTCGTAGTAGGATTTTCCTGACACTTACTCAGTTGCCTGCTACAGCAAAAGCCATGGTTCACAGAGAACTTACAAAGCATCAAAGGGATCTCATTGCTGAAAGGCATCAGTCAGGAGAAGGGTACAAAAAAGTTTCCACAGCATTGGATATACCATGGAACACAGTGAAGATAGTCATCAAAAAGTGGAGAAAATATGGGACAACATTGACGTTAGAAAGAACTGGACGACCCTCCAAAATTGATGAAAAGACAAGATGAATATTGGTCAGGGAGGCTGCCAAGAGACCTACAGCAACACTGAAGGAGATGCAGGAATTGCTGGCAAGTACTGGTTGTGTACTACATGTGACAACAATCTCCAATATTAACCATATGTCTGGACTATGGGGAAGGGTTGCAAGACGGAAGCCTTTTCTTACACAGAAAAACATCCAGGCCTGGCTAAAATTTGAAAAACAATACATCAAGTCTCCCAAAAGCATGTGGGGAAAATGGGTTATGGACTGATGAGATCAAGGCTGAACTTTTTGGCCACAATTCCAAAAGGTACGTTTGGCACATAAACAACATTTTGGATCACCAAAAGAACACCATCCCCACAGTGAAGCATGGTAGTGGCATTCTCATGCTTTGGAGTTGCTTTTCTTCAGCTGGAACTGGGGCTTTAGTCAAGGTGGAAGGAATTATGAACAGTTCCAAATACCGGTCACTTTTGGCCCAAAATCTGCTAGAAAGCTTAAGATGAAGAGGAATTTCACTTTTCAGCATGACAATGACCCCAAGCATATATCCAAATCAGCAAAAGAATAGCTTCACCAAAAGAAAATTAAAGTTTTGGAATGGCCCAGCCAGAGTCCAGACCTAAATCCAATAGAAAATCTGTGGGGTGACCTGAAGAGGGCTGTGCACAAGAGATGCCCTCACAATCTGACAGATTTGGAGCGCTTTTGAAAAGAAGAGTGGGCAAATATTGCCAAGTCAAGATGTGCCATGCTGATACACTACTATCCAAGAAGACTGAATTCTCTAATTAAATCAAATAATAATTGGAGCTTTTCTCCCCAGGCCTCTACTGAAAATGGACATGTATCCAGCTAGACTAGCCCGGTCAACAAATGTAAAATAAATAATAATAAATAAAATAAATAAAAGGTGCTTCAGCAAAAGTATTTGTTTAAGGGTGTGCACACTTATGCAATCAGCTTATTGTACATTTTTTATTTTTTATATTTGTTTTTTAATTGAATTGCACAAGTTATAGGTCACATTAAATGTGGGAAAAGTTTTGAAATTATTTATTGTGGTCTCATTTTTTTTATATCACAATAACCTGGCATTTTAACAGGGGTGTGTAAAATTTTTATATCCATTGTATTAGCTAAGAATTTTTCTTCTACCATAGTGATTTTTAGGCAAGGTTAGTCTTTTCAAATTATCCACAAAGCCAGCCACAATCAAAATTCTCTAAAAGTAACACTGCTTAATGCAAAAAGCCTAAAAAAGAGTTTCTCTCATACAAGCATTCCTAACCCTTGAAAATATTGATACATGAGTAATCACTGAAATATGGTTTCAGAACATTGACAGCACCACCCACCCCCACAGTGCAGGGTTTTAATACCTAACGCACATTGAGACCCAACAAAAAATTGTATGCTGTAGCCTGTGTGGGTCTCCTTAACACATAAATGTAGTGCAAAATTTAAGAACAAACCAATATGGTAGAACCTCAGTATCAACAAACTATACAGCTACAACTTAACACCCTAATGAAAAGATCAAAATAATCAGCAAAGAACTTAGAAACAGAAACAAATCTTGCAATAGCCAGTATGAATTGCAAATCACCACCCTTGCTAAGGAAAACAGCAAAGCCTTCTACAGCTATGACAGAAACGTAAGAAATTGTAACCAACAATGCTCTGAGTTAATACAAAATGACAACATATACTCAGCCCGTGAGGACACTGCCAACATATTATCAGACACACTGGCTCTGGATTATTGTGACTGTTGAAGTGACACCTTGACCCCATGTGTAAAAATGGAAAAAAGAGGTTGCGGATGGATGGATGGATGGATGGATGGATGGATGGATGGATTCAGTTCAAATTTCACCCCCCCCATCTCCACCAAATTACTAACATCATAATAGCATGTCTGCAATCACTTCCCCAATCATCTCTTAGAAAGTCTTAAGTGCTATCTTTAAAGCTAAAAGCACTAGCTTCATTGGCCCTGACAATGTCTAAGGTTGTCTTCTTGTCATCACCAAACGCTGCCTAGATGACTCCTTATTTAGATAGATATGCAGATATAGATATAGCTGCATATAGACATCGATATCTATTGTATCTGTTTAAACTCAGCCTCTACACAGGATTCATGTCAGAAGTATGGAGAACTGCTGTAGTCATCCCACTCCACAAAGGGAAGGCCATGACTAACCCAAGCAACTACAGACCTATAAGCCTCACCAGTCTTATCTGTAAGGCAATAAAGTACATTATTATGGATCTTATGAACAAGGACATAGGCAGTCTTCAGTCCCTGGACTCACAACAGTTTAAACCTGGTGGACTTTTTTGGACAAGTCACTAAGGCATTACACTTGGGTAAATCAATTCACATGACACAACTAGACTTGGCTAAAGCCTTTAATGGCATACCAGACTTAGTAATCATTGATATGCTAATCCAATTAAATTTAAACCTCTGTGTTACCCAATGAGTAGCAAACTGGCTCACTGGACTAACCCGGGTTCTTAGGTTTTTAGGCATGCTCACAACTAAAAGAGTGGTTACTAGCGGTATCCAGGGATCAGTTCTGGGACCACTCCTCTTTGGTATTTACTTCTCTGACAGTAAAGCAGACACCAACAGCCTGTGGCTGATGAGGTTTGCCAATGAGTGCAAACTCTGGACTGCCATAAATACACCAAATGGTCTATGTATTCTCCTGGATAGGCTAACCCATGCTAACAAGTGGTATTTGGACCACAGCCTCAAACTAAATGCCAAAAAATGCAGCATTGTGCACTTTGCCAAACATGTTCACTCCTGTCCCTATCACATGGGCAACACCCCCCCCCCAAACACACACACACACACACACACACACACACACACACATGAAAAATTGACTTGGTCATTAGGGATTGAGCAACTTTATTGACAATGAACTACCCTTTAACCATTGTGTGACCAATGTTGTTAGGAAAACCTTATGCATAGCCAGACTAATCACAAGGGGCATGTCTTCTAGATCCAAGGAAGTCATTATCTTCCTCTATTCTTCCCCCAGCAAATGAATATTTGGTATATAATTGGCTGGGCATATGACCAAGCAAGAGAAACTACAGCATTTCCTTACAAAAAAGATCAAGAGTTTATCATCCTTGAGTTAGCCTGGCCACCTTATAGAGGTTTCAATCTTATTTTCTACTAACTATTGAGAGAAGATCTCTTCTTTGTCTACAGAGCCTTGAAATATCCAGTTTTATGTAATGTACACATCCACAAAATTAATACCACCCATTCAAGAGACCTAAACTACTACAGAAACATGACTAGGACCTGTTGGTGGGATGGATATCTTTCACAGAGAATGCCTCTTTTATGGAATACAGTCCACAGACACAAATCAGAGTAACTCCATGCTCCTTTTTAAGCAAAGCCCATATGACTGGATGGGCAGTCATAAGTATACCCCCAGTCTGACCCCACTAGTCCTTATGGAAACTACGTCCTTATGAAACTAAATCAAGGTCTGGTATTAATTCATGTCCTGGTAATTGGCAGGATCGTTAGCTAAGCTACAAATGGTCTACGGGATCGACCACATAGTATGAACCTATGAACATCTGAGCCTATAATCAGCCTCTGTGTTTGAAACAGGGATGTCAAGAAATTCAGCTCAAGAGTGAACCCTAACATCCATTTTGAGAGCACATAGCATCTGGGTTATAATCAGAGAGACATGAACACAATTCTTTGTAGTGAACAAAGCTTGACTGGATCCCATGTACTACAAAGCGCAGAAAAAAATGGAGTGTTAACTCTTTTATTGCTTTGAAAGCTGTAAAACACTTATTGCTGCCACACAGAAAGTGGCCATTACAAAAGTGTGGTGGAAAGTGCAAACAGATTCAAAATGTGTTAAATTAGTTTATTTAGCAAAATACTTCATTCAGACATGAATGAAATGTTAAACAGCTTTTAAAGTTGTTTGTGTCCCACTGTGTTTCTTGGCTGCTGATCAGTGTTAATGCTCTAATGTAAGATTAGAGCTTAACAGCAGTCAGACAGCTTTAAAAGAAAAAAAACCAAGCTTGTCTTTTCCACAGTTTAGGGCATAATCATTGCATTCCATATGCTACATATCTTTGCTGTATGTTACCAGAAAGAAACAAAGGTATTTTAAATAATTAAATATGAAAATGTCAGAGATTCAGTGATGCTGGTCCATAGGCAATTATGCCAACCACAGCTACTGTAGTTAGTTAGTCATTTAGGTTGTCCACTTGTGCTGAGGCCCATTTTCAGTGGAGACTTAGTAACACTGCTTAAATGACTTGCTCAGACTTACATCTGTTAGGCAAATGGAGACTGAGAGAATCAAATACAGAACTACAAGTTAAAGGGTGTTAGCAGCTCACAGTCTTAGTCTTCTGCTCAAAACTGCCAAAGATATGTAGTTAGTATGAGTATCTAGGAAAATATGAAACATACAGTATTAGCTAATGGTCCTGTCTGATAATGTTTGTGTTTGTTGTTTCTCTGGTGGATTAACATTTAAGGGAGAAGGAAGTTAATACATGATCTCTGAAGCACTGACACATATGGAAGTCCATGTTCCAGATGAGCGACCCAGTGCAAATCATAAAACATTAAGCCAAAGCCACAGTACGGCAGCTTTGTTACTTAAAATTTCGTTGCTATATGTTGTGCAAATAAATAAAAAATGAAGAACAAGTACAAACCAAACCAGAAACAAAGAAACCAAGTGAAGTAGCTGGATTGGACCCACTCACAAGTAAAAATAGATGAAAGAGACTGTTGTAGTAAACAAAATCCACTTTATTCACTCCACAAAAACACATTAATTGTTCACCAAGGAAAAGTGCTTTCATCTAGAAGATCTAGACTTCATCAGATAACTTATCACAAGTGGGAACTTTCTTATATACAAGTACAACAGGAAGTGACATAAGCAATAAAACAATTAAAGAAGCAAATTAATTTAAAGTAATACAAGCACTAGTCCTGGTACTGAATGCATACAAGTGATAACCTAATTTCAAAAACAAACACACAACCCCCTAATAAATACAAAATAAATGCTAAATAACAATGTCATAAATATTTATATCATAAATATATGAATAAATATATATATATATATATATATATATATATATATATATATATATATATATATATATAAAAATATATAAAAGTGTTTACAATGGAAATGTAAAAGGCTGTTTTATGCAATGGATACTATTAAGTTAAATACATAAATAAACACTGAATTAAATGCTGGCGAGGTAGATTTACCTCTCTAATGCTTTTAATTTCAGAATAGGGCTAATTGTAATGTCTTCATTAAGACCTGGCCATTTTCCTGCTTTTAAATGTAACTACCAAGATAATTTTTTTTTTCCAGAAATAATGACCAAGCCCCCCCTTATGTCAGTGCTAATACTATCTATAATAAAAAATTGAAACTTGTGATTAATGTTCTCCATTATATGCTTACTTAGGGCATTGGTCTCTTTTTTATTTTTAATACCATATAGATGTTCTTTTATACGTTTTTTTAAACTTCCGGTCAGTCTTGTCAATGTAATAACAAGAACAGACACTGCACATAGCACAATAAATAACTTTCTCCGAGCCACAATTATATTTCTGGTTAATCCTAATCTCTGCATTGTTGATGTAAAATGTGTTCCCCTCTTTTATGTATCTGCAGTAGTCACATCTACCACATTTACTCATAAAACCAGACCTGGGGTTGGAATAGATATAACTAGGCTCAAATATATTTTTCAAGTTCTTACCTCTTCTGTATACTATGTTGGGTTGTAATCCTATTAGAGTCTAATGTTCTTCTTATGTCTAAGGATGGACCAATTTTTTACTAAAATGTCTCTTAGCATAAAACTATCTTGTGTAAAAATAGTGATAAAGGAAGTTTTGAAATCTCTACTTTCTTCAATTGTAATATTGTCGTGTTGATTAGTAGATGTAACATTTATAGTAACATCACCTGAAAGTAGAGGCAAACAAAAAACACTCTCCCTCTTGTTAACAACCTCAGTCATAATGTCACTTATAAATTTAAAAGGGTACCCTCTTTTCACAAACATCTGTTTTAAATTATCACATTCATCTAGGAATTCCTCCATGCCAGACACAATACGTGCTGCCCGCACAAATTGGCCCTTTACAATTGCCTTATTTTGTTTTATTGGGTGGGTACTGGAGAAATGCAATAAAGAATTCAAGTACGTACTTTTTCTAAAAATCTTTGAAACAAACTATTTGTTTAGATAATCTTTCACCAAAAAAATGTCTAAGAAAGAAATCATGTTGAGGTTACTGGTGTGAGTGAACTTTAAAAATTCTGTGGTAGTTTCAATATAATCAATAAAATTATCAATAACATCAATAGGTCCATCCCATAGAACAAACATATCATCCAAAAACCTGGTATAGAACTTAATATGCTTAAAATAGCATGAGGGAACTATTTTTTTTTCTCCCACTGCCTGATCACAATATTAGCATAGAGACCACCACATACAGAGCCCATAGCCACTCCCTCTTGTTACAAATATAATTCTTTGTTAAACAATATAAAATTGTTTTTAAGGATCATTTCCATCAATTGCATATAGACTAAAACATCAAACTGTGCAATGCCTTTTTCATGGAGGTACTCTGTAAACCAATCTAACCCCATATCATGGGGTATGACTGAATACAAGTTCTTAATGTCAATGGTTATAAAAATATAAGCATCCTTGAAAGGTATTTTGTCCATAGCTTCTAAAAAACTCCATGAGTCCTTGCAAATGTGTGTCTCATTAAAAACATGTTCCTTTAACTTGTTATCCAATATTTTGCCAAGGGGTGGGTAATGGAGCCCTTAGAGTCTACTATGGGGGGCATGGGTGGTTAAACCAGGTTTTTGTGTAATTTCGGTAAACCAAACATAACAGGCAGTTTGGGGTAAGGAACCGATAAATAATTAAGAACATCTATAGATATTAAACCCTCAATAAAAAGATCTTGGAGTTCATTTCTTATACACTAATAAAATAAGTAACAAAGGGCCACAGCTCCAAAGGCAAACCAAAACTTTAATCTGAGAGCGCTTTCATTCACTCAAATCAAATGAACTTCTTCAGACAAATTCAAACAGTAAAACCCCTCCTTATATAACCAAGAAATCACATGACCAATAAAATGCATTATATCACAAGTTTAAAACTGATTGTTAAAAGGCATATACATATTTATAAAGATATTTACATATACTTTAAAAGAATTTTTAAGCACAAAGTGGAAAATTATTAATATATAAAAACAATCAAAAAGATGCATACATACAAACCTATAAGTACATAAAATATTATATTTTCTTATAAGAACATTCTATACTGAATTTCATAAATTCATTCAGCGTAATAAACTTTTAAGCTTGAGTAAACACATAACTAAACACTGCCCATTAAGGCGTAGATAACTATGTGCATTTAATGTAAGTTGCCACCGTAATTCTTGTCTTTCGAGTAAAAGGGATGTACGCCCACATCTAGAGCCCTCCATCACTTGGTTGATCACCTTAAATTTAAAGTGGTGTCCAGGATTGTCCCTGATGTGGTTGGCCAAAGCCTTATTTTCTCTGTTTCTATTTATACTATAAATGTGTTCATAGATTCCTTCTTTGAACCTACGATCGTTTTTTCCGATATAAAATGGCAGACAGAGTTGACATCTTGCCAAATATGCCACACTTTTAGAGTTACAGTCATATCTAGCAGTGAGTGAAAAATGCCTGTTAGCAATTGTATAGTCCTTACCTATGTCTATGTACCTGCAATAGGCACAGGCTTCACATTTAACCATTCCTGGGTTCCTGTTGTACAATTTATGCTCTTTCTCTAATATATTTTTTAAGTTAGCTCCTTTTCTATACACAACTCTTGGTAGGGCGCCCAATTTAGATCTAAGATCTGTGTCTCCCATAAGGATACACCAGTTTTTTAACAGGGTGCCCCTTATGGACTCACCATAAGGTGTATATGAAGTAATTAAGCTGACAATATATCCATTCTTATCCCTATTGGTATTACTGTGCATTGACGTATTTATGTCAGCACTATTACCCTCAGTGGTGGCAGGGCTAAGCATATGAGCTAATAAGGCTGGTGCTCCCAAAATGGGTGAGAAGTGCCCCTCCCTTCTTTTTATTTGGACTTCTTTTATGAGTCCCTGCAGTAACACTCCTGGGTAGCCCCTTCTTTCAAACATTTGTTTTAAATTATTGCATTCCTGCATGAATTCTCTATCCAAGGTGATCATCTGTGCTGCCCTAACCAGCTGACCTTTGACTGTAGATTTTTTTCTGATATTGTGGATGGCAGCTTGTGTAATGTAAAAATGAGTTTGAGTAGGTTTTCTTTCTATGAATTTTAGATAAGTAGCATCCCCCTAAAATGTCCTTAGTTAATTCCACATCCAAGTAAGCAATCTTTACGCTGTCAAAATTGGATGTGAATTCCAGAAAGGATGTGCTAGCATTCATCTCATCCACTATTTCCTTAGCCGTAGTTTCATCTCTATTTATGATCATAAATATATCATCCAAAAATCACACATAATACATGATTTTATCTTTGATGTTACTTCTGGTAAACACAAAATGGTGCTCCCAGAAGGCCATAACTAAGTTGGAGAAACTACCGCCACATGGGGACCCCATAGCTACTCCCCTTTTTTGTAGGTAGTATGTACCATTAAATATGAAAAAAATGTTCTGCAAAATGATGTATAGTAGTTCTTCAACTAATCTAGTTTCATTTTCTGGGGCACCTCTTTCTACTAACACATCTACCATGCATTCAATTCCTAAATTGTGGGGGATGATTGTGTAAAGGTCTTTTACATCCACAGTTAAAATGTTGAACTCTTCACTACATTCCTTATTATTCATGTCCCTTAAAAATGACCAGGAGTCCTTACAAATCTGGTGTTCCATTGTTACATATTTTTTCAAGATACCATCAACCACCTTAGCACAAGCATATGTGGCTGAATTTCTCCCATCAGTTATGGGGCGTAGAGGAGGGTTAGCCAGATTCTTATGAATCTTTGGAGTGCCAAAGATAACAGGTGTGATAGGTGTTGATGTTGTTAAATACTTAAACATATCCAAGTCTATTTGACCGCAAATCAATAAATCATTAACGTAACCTCTTATTTTCCTGTATGCTACATTAAGTTAATTTAAAGACACCATTTCATAACTGTCCTGTTTCAGCATTTCCTCCATTCTACAGTTATAATCATCCTTAATCATAAATACTAGCCCCCCCCACCCTTGTCTGGCTTCATGACTCTGATGTTGGCTATGCTCAAAGCATTTAGTTCCAGTACATTTTCATTAGTCATATTCTTTTGCCCCCCCCCCACGAGCATAAGAGCCCTTTAATTTATTTCTAAAATCAATTTCACATATTTTTTCAAAATGTGCTAGTGTAGGATGCAAGGGTGGATTAAAAGTACTAGGAACCCTGCTTTCATTCACATTATTCATTTCACAACCATGAAATAAAAGTTGTAAATTTAATTTACGTATGTAGAGCTTAAAGTCCATCAGTACAGTGCCTATATTTGCTTTCTGCGTTGGTATAAATGTCAACCCCCTTGCTAAAAGTTCAATTAAATTAGGTTCTATAGCCACAGTAGTAAAGTTAAATATATTGAAGTCACCTTGCTGGTTAGTTTGAATAACAGGATGTCCAGCTGCTTCACTGTGGTTGTATTCCTCACCAAAAGTAACAGCTGCTTCACTGTGGTTGTATTCCTCACGAAAAGTAACAGCTGCTTCACTGTGGTTGTTTTCTTCACCAAAAATAACAGTCCCATGCTCATTTTCATTTTCTTCAAGCTGTACTTCCCAGTTTGCTACTATCTCCATTTGTTGTAGTGGTTGTTTTTCCATGATTTTGCCTTCTTTTTGGTGCCTCCTTGTTGCAGTTGACCGTTGCTGTATGTAGAAACACGAAAATTTTGTTCTCCTGAAACTCCAATGATGTTTCTCCCTTGCAAACGCTCACTTCTTCTTGGCTGGCTTGTCCCTTCCTGTTTTTCTGGTTCAGTGACATCACCAGTGATGTCAATAGTGGGCGGATCTACTTCAGCCTCCTCATGCATAATAATATTAACAAAGCTTTGTGGTTGATTTACAGGGACTTTTCTATTCTTGATGGGCATTATTGGGTGTGGGAAAGCCAGCCCATTAGTGTAGTCATCAAGGTCTGTCTGTAGTTTCTTGATTTTTGTAGCTTTATATTTTAAAATCAAGGCATCAATGGACTCAAATGTTCTATTGTATTCAAATTTGTATCTACCAAAGTCTGTGTTGGTTTTAATGCTATCCTCCAGCATTAGCAGTTCATTAAACAGCTCAGCATTTTCTTTTTTATAATTAGATATCATCATTTTCATTAAGCTAAGCCTCTGTTGGTTAAAAAATGAAACCAGTTCTAAGTGAAATTGGGAGCTTGGTATAATCCCCATTGGGTAGGGACAACACCTTAACCCTTTTGGTACCTGTTCACATTTCAGACATTCTTCTAGTTACACTATTTCCAATTGAGTCTTTCTATATTTAAGCAAAATTGTATCAAACAGCTTCAATACAGTCCTGATATCAGTGCCACTGACCGGTTGTTCCACTGTAGCATTAGAATTATCCTGTTGTAGCCCAAGGGAAAATCTTGCTCCAACCGTTCCCTTAGCTCTGGAACTCCAATAAGCCTCCGTGGCAGTTCACCTCCATGCAGGTTATAACTCAGTCTTTCATTTGGCTGTTGGTCATGGTTAGATCTATAAGGTAATTCAGTGGTGGGTGTTTTTCCCATGTGCAGCCTAAGGAGTTCAGTAACAGAAGATGAACCCACATTTGATAAATTCACATTGGGTATTGTTTGCACTGCTCATTAAGGCCTGAATAACTATGCGCATTTAAGGTAAGTTGCCACCATAACTCTTGTCTTTTGAGTAAAAGCTTCAAAGTTTATTACGCTGAATGAATTTATGAAATTCAGTATAGAATGTTCTTATAAGATAATATAATATTTTATGTACTTATAGGTTTGTATGGATGCACCTATTTGATGTTTTTTTTATATATTAATAATTCTCCACTTTGTGCTTAAAATTCTTTTAAAGTATATGTAAATATCTTTATAAACATGTATATGCCTTTTAAAAATCAGTTTTAAACTTGTGATGTAATGCATTTTATTGGTCATGTGATTTCTTAGTTATATAAGGAGGGGTTTTACTGTTTGAATTTGTCTGAAGAAGTTCATTTGATTTGAGTAAACAAAAGCACTCACAGATTAATGTTTTGGTTTGCCTTTGGAGCTGTGGTGGCCCTTTGTTACTTATTTCATTTCTTACACGATTATATGCACCATTAAGTTCATTTACAGAAGATTTTGTATAAACTTTTCCTTCTAGAATGAATAGCATTTTCTTATTATAATCCTTGTAATTCATCAAAACAACACCTCCCCTCTTGTCTGGTTTCATGATTTTAGTGGTATGTGAAATTTTTTTTATTTCTTCAGTAATCTTTTTCTCACTAAAATTAACATTCCCATTGGTAAATTTTGAATTACGTATGTCCAGTTCACAAATATTCTCAAATAATTGGACAGTAGGGTGAAGTGGGGGATTGTAAGTACTAGAAATTGCCAAGGGGATAACAAAGGAACTAGGAGCACAGTTTTTGAAAAGGATTTTTAAATTAAATTTGTGTCTACACATTCTCAAATCCATTAAAATATTAGAAATACCTGGGGATTGTGAGGGTTCAAAAGTAAACCCTTTAGCGAACAAGTCACAATGTTCAGAATTAATCTCCATACTACAAAAATTGTATACATTAAAATTGCCTAAGGTGCTACTAACAATGTGACAGGGTGGGAGTGGGTGGTCTAGAATATCACCTGAGGTATCAGGTAATAAATGCAAAGTATCTAAAAAGCCACAGTTAAATCCTGCTGTTCTATGTCTGATACCTCTTCCCCCCCTCTGTTCACCATCCCTCACCTGTTCCTGTAGTTGTCGTTGTACATCGGGGCTGTCTCCCAGTTGTTGTTCCCTGGTGGACCCTTGTTCCTCAGGTGCTCCAAGCGTCGTAAAGGTGGGAACTCCTCTGGGTCTAAAAAAAAATTTGCCCTGAGTTATTAGAAGAGAAATTACTCACATTGTTAGTATTATTAGTGTTCACTTAATTCAAATTAGGGTTTATATTTTTTTTCCCCATTCCTGAGAGGGTGGAGGCCTAGGATATGCTGAACCATTACTGTAGTCATTTCTACCTCTTGTTAATTTTTTTGTTTTCTTATAAGATAATATAATATTTTATGTACTTATAGGTTTGTATGGATGCACCTTTTTGATGTTTGTTTTATATATTAATAATTCTCCACTTTGTGCTTAAAATTCTTTTAAAGTATATGTAAATATCTTTATAAACATGTATATGCCTTTTAAAAATCAGTTTTAAACTTGTGATGTAATGCATTTTATTGGTCATGTGATTTCTTAGCTATATAAGGAGGAGTTTTACTGTTTGAATTTGTCTGAGGAAGTTCATTTGATTTGAGTGAACAAAAGCACTCACAGATTAATGTTCATAGGTTCATAGGTTCATAGGTTTATACTAGGCTATCTGCCCTAAGGCATTTATAAGCCTAGCCCAAATTTTTGTGGCTTACGCCACCCCTTATATGAAAAAATACTGTGCTCATTAGTTTGTTGTGCCTCTGTCCAGCAGTGACACAGAGATGATTCCCGGGGTAAACCTACGATCTCCCATCCACAGGTCTAGATTTCTCTTGAACAGAGTCAGCGAGGTGCTCTGCCTCACATGGACCGGGATTTTATTCCACAGCATAGGGAGTCTCTGAGTGATAAATCTATCCCTCCAGCACGTCCTATTTATATCCGTGCTAAGGTTTAAGTCGCTTGCTCTAGTGGTTTTGGTGGATTTGGATTTTTGAGGTGGAGCATGTCCATTAATTCGGGTTGGACATGGCCTTGTATGTCAGGCACATGTCACCTCTGAGCAGATGGTATGCGACTGAATAGAGCTGGAGTTTCTTCAATCTGGCAGCATATGACAGATTTTGGAGTCCCTTTATCCTTTGGTGAGGAACTTTTGGGGTCTCTCCAATTGCTGCAGATGTCGGGTGAGATACATCCCGAATGGGGCATTGTACTCGATCATTGGTCTGATAAGTGAAGAGTACAGGGGAACAATAACCTCACTAGATCTGGATGTGAATCCCTTCATGATCAGGTGGGCAATGTAGAAGGTCTCTCTAACCACTTTAGCAATGTGAGTGTCAAAAGAAAGGCCACTGTCAACCTGGGTCCCCAGGTCCCTGATAACCTCTTCTGTACTTAGTGGATTGCCACCTATATGGTAGCTTGGGGTTACCTTGTTTTTCCCGAAGGGTATGACTATACATTTTTTGGCGTTTAACTTCAGGCCATGGCTCTGGCACCAGCTATCTGTTGTCGTGAGTCCCTTCTGAAGGATAACCGTGACAGATGCACTTTCCACTATGGCCCAGTTTGCAGTCGTCTGCAAACTTTGTCAGCCAAAGTCCTCCTATGTTGGCCTGTACTTCTGAGAAGTAGATACCAAACAATAGGGGCCAGGACCGAGCCCTGTGGGACACCACTTGTGACCGGCTTGGAGTCTGACACAGCGCCAGCAACTCTAACCCTGTGGGTTCTGTCCTTAAGCCAGTTTGCAACCCATCTTGTGACATATGGGTTTACATTTAAGCTAGTAAGTTTTTCTACAATACCCAGTGGGGTATTGTGTCGAAAGCCTTTGCAAGGTCAAGGTACGCTGTATGGCCTGCCTTTCTCTCATCAATGGCCTTGGTGAGTGTTTCAAGAAGTCGACCAAGTTCAAAAGGCATGATCTTCCCTTGACAAAGTCAAACTGGGTCGGGTCCAATGTCTGCAAGTCCCCTATATCTTTGTTTATGAGCTCCATTATGATCCTCTCCATAGCTTTGCAGACTAGACTTGTTAAGCTTATGGGGCGGTAATTACCAGGGTCCGTGAGGTGCCGCCGTGGAGTGGGACAACAGTTGCCGTATGCCACTCCTTGGGCACGTATCCTGTGGTAAGGCTGAGATTAAACAGCTGCCTTATGTGTGGGTTTAATTCTCATTTAGCTCGTGTAGCACACAGCGGGACACCATCCGGTCCCATTGATGCTGTGTTTTTAGCTTTAGAGAGAGCAGCTTTCACCTGCGCATTTGAGATGTCCGGGAGGCTACACTCGGCTGGGATAGTTATCTCTCCTTTAGGGGGAGAGGGTGAAGTTTGCACTGAACCTGTCTGCCAGTATGTTGGCAATGTCTGTTGGTTCAGTGATTTTTGCATCATTTTGGACTAATTCTGAGCATATCTGGGAGTTTCCACCCAGGTTCCTAACACAGCTGAAAAAGGCCTTATGATTGTCCATTGAATCCATGGCAATGTTTCTCTCAAAAGTGGCCTTAGTTGATTTTATGATTGCTCGTATTTTTTTACTAATAATGATCAGGTGTGACTTCCCTTTTATGGATTTTGTTCTATCATGTAATAGCTTTCTCCTCTTATTGTAAAGTTTGTTAATGGCTGTGGTCCACCAGACTGGACGTTTGCCCTTTGTGGAAAGAGTCTTGGTTTTATTTGGGATTGCCTGATCCATGCAGTCCTGGAGGTGTTCATAGAAGGCATTTTTAAGGGCTTCCACAGCTTGGGTTGTGGTTTCCACTGGCTCAGGGGCCTTGAAGGATACCACACCAGTCTTGAGTAGTGTGAAGTTTGCTTTAGAGAAGTTCTTCACTATGGTCTTTTTTGTTTGGGGTGGGGGCGGGATGTGGATTTCCAGTGAGATTAGTTTATGATCAGATCTCACCAATGAGGATATACTTCCGGTGTGGAGCATTTTGTCCCCATGTTTGTGACAATGAGATCTATTATATTTTCTCCTCTCGTGGAACAGTGACTAGCTGTTCCATGGCATTTGAATTTATGAACTCCAGGAACCGTTGGGCTAGAAAGTTAGGGCTTGAGTAATGTTCCCAGTCTATATTCGGCAGTTGAAGTCACCCAATATGATGGTGTTTGGAGATACATTTATACCCATCAGTGTCTTCAGGAAGGCTGTGTGGGGTTCCTGAGTTTGAGAGGGTGGCCTGTAGCATGCTACAATTTGTAGAGCAGTTTTGCCTATGGTTAGTTGCACCTGGATGGTTTCCGAGCTTAGATGCGTTGCCACCAACCTGGAGGTGTGGGTATCCTTTATGAATATGGATACACCCCTCCTTTGTGGTGTGGTCCGGGTTTTGGGGCGGAACGCATGATATGAGGTAAAACCTAATAGTGCCAGGGTGCTCTCAGGAGCCTTGAACCAGGTTTCAGTTACAGCACAGACATCGATGTTCTCCATACTGAGAAGGGCCTCGAGTGCATGCATTTTGAGATTTAGACTTCTGGCATTGAGCAGCATTACCCTCAGTTTCTTCCCATTTTTGTTTTCTAGGGTGGTAGGTTTAGAATTTGAGCCTTGCCTAAAAAGGCACTATGGGGGTGGCAAAAGCCTTAGCCAATATCCGAATCCCAGGGTGACAGGTGCAAGCCGTCCCTTGCTTGCAGCGTGGCTTGTCAAGCATGTCATCCCAGGCAGACAGACACTGGATCCCCTTTGAATGACACCAGACATTAAGCCAATTGTTAAAGCTGATCATCTTGTCTCTATATTGTGGCATCATTCTTGGTG
Source organism: Protopterus annectens (assembly GCF_019279795.1). Classification (NCBI taxonomy): domain Eukaryota; kingdom Metazoa; phylum Chordata; order Ceratodontiformes; family Protopteridae; genus Protopterus; species Protopterus annectens. The sequence goes on along the minus strand of NC_056741.1, from coordinate 891,185,628 downwards.
AAGGAAGGATACTGCTCAGGGTTAGGGTCATACCTGCCTGGGCTACATAATCAGAGAGCTCCTCTATGTCTCTTTTCATGTAGTCCAGGGAGGTACGTCTCAGGTCGTTCACACCAGCATGGACAATGACTGTGTCATATTTGTACTTGCCGTGGAGTGACCCGAGTGCTTGTGTTATGTGGCGGATTCTAGCGCCCGATAGGCAGCTTACTGTGACCCTCTCCTTGTTCAGCCTGGTGAGTGTAAGAAATGGTTTTGGTTTGCCTTTGGAGCTGTGGTGGCCCTTTGTTACTTATTTCATTTCTTACACGATTATATGCACCATTAAGTTCATTTACAGAAGATTTTGTATAAACTTTTCCTTCTAGAATGAATAGCATTTTCTTATTATAATCCTCGTAATTCATCAAAACAACACCTCCCCTCTTGTCTGGTTTCATGATTTTAGTGGTATGTGAAAATTTTTTTATTTCTTCAGTAATCTTTTTCTCACTAAAATTAACATTCCCATTGGTAAATTTTGAATTACGTATGTCCAGTTCACAAATATTCTCAAATAATTGGACAGTAGGGTGAAGTGGGGGATTGTAAGTACTAGAAATTGCCAAGGGGATAACAAAGGAACTAGGAGCAGAGTTTTTGAAAAGGATTTTTAAATTAAATTTGTGTCTGCACATTCTCAAATCCATTAAAATATTAGAAATACCTGGGGATTGTGAGGGTTCAAAAGTAAACCCTTTAGCGAACAAGTCACAATGTTCAGAATTAATCTCCATACTAGAAAAATTGTATACATTAAAATCGCCTAAGGTGTTAGTAACAATGTGACAGGGTGGGAGTGGGTGGTCTAGAATATCACCTGAGGTATCAGGTAATAAATGCAAAGTATCTAAAAAGCCACAGTTAAATCCTGCTGTTCTATGTCTGATACCTCTCCCCCCCTCTGTTCACCATCCCTTGCCTGTTCCTGTAGTTGTCGTTGTACATCGGGGCTGTCTCCCAGTTGTTGTTCCCTGGTGGACCCTTGTTCCTCAGGTGCTCCAAGTGTTGTAAAGGTGGGAACTCCTCTGGGTCTAAAAAAAATTTTTCCCTGAGTTATTAGAAGAGAAATTACTCACATTGTTAGTATTATTAGCGCTCACTTAATTCAAATTAGGGTTTATATTTTTTTTCCCCATTCCTGAGAGGGTGGAGGCCTAGGATATGCTGAACCATTACTGTAGTCATTTCTACCTCTTGTTAATTTTTTTGTTTTTCTGAGTTTAATAGAACTTACTAAATGATCCATGCTTTTAAATATTCTCTCATGCTCGTATTTATACTTTTCAAAGTGCAAATGACCACAAATAATTTTATCTAATTCAGAAACAAAAGCTGACAATTCAGAAATCATACCATCATTATGCTGTATAATCATATGCATGTATTCTACAGCATGCCTATCAAAAAAAGCAGTCAACTGTTTAAATAAATCTGAATTATATTGTAAGCCAGTAGGATAGCGCCACATTCTCAGATGTTTTGGTACTATATTTTCTTTTTACATTCCCTAAAATATGCATTATCAAGCTGTAAATGCTTGATTTTGGAAAGTTTATAGTCAAATAAGTCAAAAAGAGATGGTAAATCATTGTTACCATTAGTCGTAACTCCTTCAGTCACATCAAAGGAAATAGTTTCTGTTAGCAAGTCCTGCAGTGCTGGAACTGTAGCTGCCATTGAAATAGTGTCCACTGTTTGCAAAATCCATTGTCCACAGGGTATACATGAGTTTATACTGTCCATTCTGTTGGAAATATTGTTAAAAGAACTTCTGGTAGGGCATTGGGTGTTATTATCCAAAGATGAATCAATTAACACAGACCGCAAGCTTGTAGATGCCATTTCCGCCCCACTAGGTAGCTGCAAATGCGGTCTGATGTCAGAAGAGGGCGTGTTGATCAAAGCATTCACTTTAAGAGAGAGTGATTGTATAAGTGAGCTTAGAGTAAGCACAGTCTGCTGTAATGTCTCCAGATCCGTATTCTGAGTAAGGAGTGGGGCCGATGAATTCCCGCTATCTTCACTTGCCATGACAAACTAATAAAAAAAGAAGAACAAGCACAAACCAAACCAGAAATAAAGAAACCAAGTGAAGTAGCTGGATTGGACCCACTCACAAGTAAAAATAGATGAGAGACTCTGTTGTAGTAAATGAAATCACTCCACAAAAACACATGAATTGTTCATCAAGGAGAAACGCTTTCGTCTAGAAGATCTAGACTTCATCAGATAACTTATCAAAAGAGGGAACTTCCTTATATACAAGTACAACAGGAAGTGACATAAGCAATAAAACAATTAAAGAAGCAAATTAATTTAAAGTAATACAAGCACAATGTTAGTAGTCCTGGTAGTGAATGCATACAAGTGATAACCTGATTTCAAAAACACACACACAAGCATACAGCCCCTAATAAATACAAAATAAATGCTAAATAACAATGTCATAAATTTATATACATCATAAATATGTGCATAAAAATATAAATGTATATAAAAGTGTTTAAAATGGAAATGTAAAAGGCTGTTTTATGCAATGGATACTATTAAGTTAAATACATAAATAAACACTGAAATAAATGCTGGCAAGGTAGATTTACCTCTCTAATGCTTTTAATTTCAGAATAGGGCTAATGTTAATGTGCTCATTAAGACCTGGCCAGTTCCCTGCATTTAAACATAACTGCCAATATAATTCTCTTTTTTCCAAAAATAATGACCAAGCAATTAGCAATGACCCTTATGTCAGTGCTAATACTACCTATAATAAAAAATTGAAACTTGTGATTAATGTTCTCCATTATATGCTTACTTAGGGCATTGGTCTCTTTTTTATTTTTAATATCATATAGATGTTCGTATATACGTTTTTTAAACTTCCGGTCAGTCTTGTCAATATAATAACAAAAACAGACACTGCACATAGCACAATAAATAACTTTCTCCAGGCCACAATTATATTTCTGGTTAATCCTAATCTCTACATTGTTGATGTGAAATGTGTTCCCCTCTTTTATGTATCTGCAGTAGTTACATCTACCACATTTACTCATGAAACCAGACCTGGGGTTGGAATAGATATTACTAGTCTGCAATATATTTTTCAAGTTCTTACCTCCTCTGTATACTATGTTGGGTTGTAATCCTATTAGAGTCTATTGTTCTTCTCATGTCTAAGGATGGACCATTTTTTTAGTAAAATGTCTCTTAGCATAAAACTATCTTGTGCAAAAATAGTGATAAAGGAAGTTTTAAAATCTCTACTTTCTTCAGTTGTAATATTCTCATGTTGATTAGTAAATGTAACATTTATAGTAACATACCTTGAAAGTAGAAGCAAATAAAAACTGCACTCCCGCTTGTTAACAACCTCAATCATAACTTCACTTATAAATTTAAAAAGGTACCTTCTTTTCACAAACATCTGTTATAAATTATCACATTCATCCAGGAATTCCTCCATGCCAGACACAATACATGCTGATATCTCAGGTGATATTCTAGACCACCCACTCCCACCCTGTGACATTGTTACTAACACCTTAGGCGATTTTAATGTATACAATTTTTCTAGTATGGAGATTAATTCTGAACATTGTGACTTGTTCGCTAAAGGGTTTACTTTTGTACCCTCACAATCCCCAGATATTTCTAATATTTTAATGGATTTGAGAATGTGCAGACACAAATTGAATTTAAAAATCCTTTTCAAAAACTCTGCTCCTAGTTCCTTTGTTATCCCCTTGGCAATTTCTAGTACTTACAATCCCCCACTTCACCCTACTGTCTAATTATTTGAGAATATTTGTGAAGTGGACATACGTAATTCAAAATATACCAATGGGAATGTTAATTTTAGTGAGAAAAAGATTACCGAAGAAATAATGAAATTTTCATATACCACTAGAATCATGAAACCAGACAAGGGGGGAGGTGTAGTTTTGATTAATTACGGGGATTATAATAAGAAAATGTTATTCATTCTAGAAGGAAAAGCTTATACAAAATCTTCTGTAAATGAACTTAATGGTGCATATAACCATATAAGAAATGAACTCCAAGATCTTTTTATTGATGGTTCAATATCTATAGATGTTCTTAATTATTTATCGGTTCCTTACCCCAAACTGCCTGTTATGTTTGGTTTACCAAAATTACACAAAAACCTGGTTCAACCATCCATGCGCCCCATAGTAGACTCTAAGGGCTCCATTACCCACCCCTTGGCAAAATATTTGGATAACAAGTGAAAGGAACAGGTTTTTAATGAGAGACACATTTGCAAGGACTCATGGAGTTTTTTAGAAGCTATGGACAAAATACCTTTCAAGGATGCTTATATTTTTATAACCATTGACATTAAGGACTTGTATTCAGCCATACCCCATGATATGGGGTTAGATTGGTTTACAGAGTACCTCCATGAAAAAGGCATTGCACATTTTGATGGTTTAGTCTATATGCAATTGATGGAAATGGTCCTAAAAACAATTTTATATTGTTTAACAAATAAATATATTTGCAACAAGAGGGAGTGGCTATGTGCTCTGTGCTAATATTGTAGTCAGGCAATGGGAGAAAAAATGTTTAGTTCCCTTATGCTATTTTAAGCATATTAAGTTCTATACCAGGTTTTTGGATGATATGTTTGTTCTATGGGATGGACCGATTGATGTTATTGATAATTTTATCGATTATATTGAAACTACCACAACATTTTTAAAGTTCACTCACACCAGTAACCTCAACATGATTTCTTTCTTAGACATTTTCTTGGTGAAATATTATCTAAACAAGAAGTTTACTTCAAAGATTTTTAGAAAAAGTACGTACTCGAATTCTTTATTGCATTTCTCCAGTAATCACCCTATAAAACAAAAGAAGGCAATTGTAAAGGGCCAATTTGTGCGGGCAGCACGTATTGTGTCTGGCATGGAGGAATTCCTGGATGAATGTTTCAATTTAAAACAGATGTTTGTGAAAAGAGGGTACCCTTTTAAATTTATAAGTGACATTATGATTGAGGTTTTTAACAAGAGGGACCATGGTTTTTATTTGCCTCTACTTCCAGGTGATGTTACTATAAATGTTACATCTACTAATCAACATGACAATATTGCAATTGAAGAAAGTAGAGATTTTAAAACTTCCTTTATCACTATTTTTACACAAGATAGTTTTATGCTAAGAGACAGTTTAGTAAAAAAATTGGTCCATCCTTAGACATGAGAAAAACATTAGACTCTAATAGGATTACAACCCAACCTAGTATACAGAAGAGGTAAGAACTTGAAAAATATATTTGAGACTAGTAATATCTATTCCAACCACAGGTCTGGTTTTATGAGTAAATGTGGTAGATGTAACTACTGCAGATACATAAAAGAGAAACACATTTTACATCAATAATGTAGAGATTAGGATTAACCAGAAATATAATTGTGGCTCAGAGAAAGTTCTTTATTGTGCTATGTACAGTGTCTGTTCTTGTTATTACATTGACAAGACTGACCGGAAGTTTAAAAAACGTATATACGAACATCTATTTGATATTAAAAATAAAAAAGAGACCAATGCCCTAAGTAAGCATATAATGGAGAACATTAATCACAAGTTTCAATTTTTTATTATAGATAGTATTAGCACTGACATAAGGGGGGGGGGGTTTGGTCATTATTTTTGGAAAAAAGAGAATTATATTGGCAGTTACATTTAAATGCAGGGAACTGGCCAGGTCTTAATGAGCACATTACTATTAGCCCTATTCTGAAATTAAAAGCATTAGAGAGGTAAATCTACCTCGCCAGCATTTTCAGTGTTTATTTATGTATTTAATTTAATAGTATCCATTGCATAAAACAGCCTTTTACATTTCCATTTTAAACACTTTTATATACATTTATATATATATATATATATATATATATATATATATATATATATATATATATTTATTTATTTATTTATATTTTTCTGCATATATTTATGATATACATATTTATGACATTATTAAGCATTTATGTTGTATTTATTAGGGGGTTGTGTGTTTATGTGTGTGTTTTTGAAATCAGGTTATCAATTGTATGCATTCACTACCAGGACTACTAACATTGTGCTTGTATTACTTTAAATTAATTTGTTTCTTTAATTGTTTTAATGCTTATGTCACTTCCTGTTGTACTTGTATATAAGGAATTCCCACTTGTGATAAGTTATCTGATGAAGTCTAGATCTTCTAGACGAAAGCGCTTATCCTTGGTGAACAATTCATGTGTTTTTGTGGAGTGAATAAAGTGAATTTAGTTTACTACAACAGAGTCTTTCATCTATTTTTACTTGCGAGTAGGTCCAATCCATCTACTTCACTTGGTTTCTTTATGTTGTGCAAATACACAGCAGTAACAGCCCAGACTAACCATTTATCACATTGGAGTTGACAAAATATGACTAGTGCATAAGATGGAGCTGATGGAAGGAGATCAGAGACCTGTAGAAGTCATAGCAGCTGTAGCTAGTCCTGTTTATTCTCACATATTAGAGTATAAATTTTACAGCAGAATTCTTAAACCAGTTTAGTTTGTGGGAGGTTAAAGCTGCATTAGTCTCCCTATATTTGTCAGATACTTGGGTTCTTACAACACCTTAAATAATTATGTGAAAATATTCTGCAAAACAACTTCTAAAAGAAAAGTAGATGCTGGATAATTATTAACCTTATCTTTACTGTCTTGCTGAAAGCTAACCTGTGCTACATTTAGACTCTCCCCTTTCTCCTGTCATACTACTGAGGATTCCCCTAGTTGTGATACAAGAACACAAGCAGAGAAGAGAAATCTGTCCATCTCATCAGTCCCATAAATTCAGAGAATAGTTTATGAAAAATAATGGCATATGTTACTTTATCCCAAAAATATTGAAAGCAGACCACACTAATAGAGGTGTGATATATGTTTGATATTATGCATGTTTTATCCAGATAAAGCTGGTCCTGAAAAGGCCTAGTTACATACGCATAGCTTGTTGCATCGAAGAGTAGATCAGGTCATTCTTCACACAAAGGAGTAGATGTCCATGACCTCTACAAGATGATAGTTAATGCATGTTATTTTTTCTTTAAATGGTACCTTATTAATCTGTGAGTAGCTTATACAACTTTCTGATAATTACTAAACCTTTGTCTTGGGGTACTACAACAATGGGCTTATCTGCCTGTTTATCAACTTTACTTTTTCCTACACTGCTTGTAGATATGGTGTAGACTTCTAAAGTGTGTTGCCTGATGTCCTTTTTATTCTTAAAGTAATGTTTACTCAGTGCTATCTGCACAATTTACTGTGTTTTACTTATAGGTTCATAGATTAATAAGAGGTTACTAGGATAACGGCCCTAGAGCCCTTACTAACCTAGCCATATATATCCTGAATTGACCCATCTGTCTGTGGTTAGGTGAGCGAAGTTCAGAGAGATAAGGGTCTATCGTAGTTAATACCAACTACCTCTGTCAAGGAGGGAGATGGGCACCACCCCAGGAGTGAATTTGCAGTCACCCATCCATTGATCTAGATTGTGTTTGAAGAGGGTCAGGGACAGGCTGTGTTTCATGTGAGCTGAAAGCTTGTTCCAGAGAAGAGGTAGTCTCTGGCCGATGTATATATCTCTCCAGCATGACTTGTTCATATTAGAGGCTAGTTTAAGATCCCTGAAGCAAGTGACCATCTTGCAGTTTGATTTACAAATACATAGTATTTCCGTCAGGGCTGGGTCAAAGTCTGTCCTGTAAGCCAGGCACAGGTCACCTCTTAGCAACCTGTTAGAGATGGAATACAGTGATAGGGCTTTCAGCCTTTCATGTAAGACTTGTTTTGTGTACCCTGTAATATCTTGGTGAGAAACCTCTGCAGTATCTCCAGTTATTTCAGGTAACTGGTGAGGTATATGCAAAAGGGAGCACTGTACTCAATTACTGTCTGATGAGGGCCAAGTATAATGAAATTATAACATCCTTAGATCTAGATACTATGCCTTTACTTATAAGATGTGCCACACAGAAGGATGTCCTTACTACTGTGGATACGTGGTGGTCAAAGTTCAGATTGTTATCAACCTGAGTATCCAGATCACTTACCACTGGGTCTATACTTAGGGTGGTGCTGTCTACAATGTAATTAGCAGGGATGTCAGCTTTCCCAAAGGGAATAATAAAGCATTTTTTGCATTTAGTTTTAATCCGTGGCTTTGGCACCAATAATTTGTCTATATTAACATCATTATGGGACTCAAAGATTGCTCCTAATTTGGAATCATCAGCGAACTTGGTCAGCCACAGGACATCCAAGTTTGCCTGGACTTCTGAGAAATAAATTCCGAACAGTAAAGGGCCCAGAATAGAACCCTGTGGTATGCCACTGGTGACTGGTATTTTTCTGGAGGTGAAGTCACCCACTTTGACAGTATGTGTCCTGTCGGTGAGCCAGTTGGCTACCCATCTGGTAATGTAAGGGTTAATTCCCAACTGGGAGAGTTTCTCTACAACACCTGCCTGGGGTATTGTGTCAAATGCCTTAGCTAGGTCAAAATAGGCAGTATGCACTGTCTTTCCCTCATACAGGTTCTTGGTAACTTATTTGAAGAACTCAACCATAGTTAGTAGGCATATTATACCTTTAATGAATCCAAACTGAGTTGGGCCCAGAGTTTGGAGATTACCTATGTCCTTGTTAATAAGGTCCATAATGATTCTTTCCATGGACTTGCAGATGATGCTAGTCAAGCTTATGGGCCTATAACTCCCTGTGTCAGTTGATGGTCCCCCTTTGTGCAGAGGGATTACTCCTGCTGTCTTCTATTCTGCCGGAACATAGCCAGTTCATAGGCTGTGGTTAAACAGGGATCCAAGTGTGTCTGCTAGGTCATGTTTTAAGTTGTTTAAAAGGCAACTTAGGATGTTGTCTCGTCCTATTGATGTCATATTTTTGGCCTTAGAGAGAGCCAAGATGATCTGCTCTCTTGAAATAATAGGGTGAGGAATGGTGGCCGATATACTTTGGGGATCACTGGAGGGGAACAGGGCAGTAAAGTTTTCACCAAATCTGTCCGCTAGCAGGTTGTCTATTTCCTCTGGTTGAGTATGGGTGGGGCCATCCACAACCAGTTCAGGGCATAGCCAGGTATTCCCTTTTAGATTTCAGACGTAGCTAAAGAATGCTTGTTGTACTTTACTTAATGTTAGTGATTATTTTTGTTGTCTGGAAACCTTCTGAAGACTTTCCTTAGAAAGGGATAGTTTTATACCTAATGAAACTATCCAGTTTTTCAAAGGTATGTAAATAAGTAATAAAGGAATACTTTCCCATATCCATTAGACTGTTTAGTCTCTCAAGTTAATTTGTATCTTATCACGTGTGGTAAACCTGTTGCAAATGTTTTAGTCCCTCACCCAGGAGTACTTCTTTGGCTGGAAAATCTATGTACCCCTACACTAAAATATACACAAGCATGAACACCTATAGGTTACTGGATCTACACCTACTACATAGTTTGCTGCTGTACACATAATTACTCTGATATATAAGGATGTATCAAATTGGCTTGAATGAAAAATTGTGCATACCCACTGTGCTTGTGCATGCATGTGTGTGCATGTGTTTAACTACCCATATCCATGAAATGGCAGTAATGTCATTTAATATTCATACAATCAATAGTCCTCCCCGCTGTCGAGTGGCATTCGAAAGACATGCGTGAATGGGCATGCCTTCGTTGAAGGTAATTCATCGAGCTGGCACCTCAGCACCATAAAAATCTGCCAATCATTAGTGGACCGGAGGTCCGCTGTGGCGACCCCTAACCGGGAAAAGCCGAAAGAAGAAGAAGAACAACAACAATCAATAGTAAGTTTACAGGCGTGTTTGTTTCACTTCTTAGCTACCGATATCACTGAAGTGGCATTCATCTGTGTGTGTGTGTGTGTGTGTGTGTGTGTGTGTGTGTGTGTGTGTGTGTGTGTGTGTGTGTGTGTGTGTGTGTGTGTGTGTGCATGTGCGTGCATGCATGTGTGTGTGTGTGTGTGTGTGTGTGTGTGTGTGTGTGTGTGTGTGTGTGTGTGTGTGTGTGTGTGTGTGTGTGTGTGTGTGTGTGTGTGTGTGTGTGTGTGTGTGTGTGTGTGTGTGTGTGTGTGTGTGTGCGTGTGTGTGTGTAAAAATCTATGAAAGGCACTACCTTATACATACTTGCGTAGAACTTAAAAGATGAATCACAAAAATGCAATTGTTTTTTTGGGGTTTTTTTGTACACCAAGCGCTTGGTTTAAAAGTATGTATGGCTGCTAAGTTAATATCCTTAACATACGGAATATTTATGAAATAATAGAAGTTAGGTTTACTAATTACAGTTGGAAGATGCACTCTGAAAAAAGAAGTTGATCCTAGTGCTTTCAGACGAGAATAACTCCAAAATTAAATGTGTTACTACAAAGCAGTGAGTTCTGAGGGGTTTTTCCCTGGAATTCTCTGAGAACTGAGAATAACGCTAACCAAACTTTTTAACAAATCCTTTAATAAATCATGGTGAAAGGTAAGGTTCCTGATAACTGGATCAAGGAGGTACGTATGACTCCCCATCATAGAAAAGGATCTGGACTAAGACTGGAATCTGTCAACCTGCCATTTTTACCCCGGATGTCAGGAACCATGGGAGTTGAGTTTTCTGTTGAAATACAAGCAGTTGGCCAAATTTAAGTATTATTTGTTTAAGAAAGAAGAAACATAAACATGCTTGACTTTTGTGCAACAGGCCAGCATTGAACTTTTCTCCATGTAATGGTGAGCTTAGAAGTAAAATGGTGGGGCACACTCTGCTGCTAAAAACACTATGAACGTCCATTTACAATCCTCTGTTCACTATTTTGGGAGACTGTGAAACTTGTACTACATAAATCCCACACTTTTTTAAACTGCGTGACCAGAATATTATATCAAGGATACTATATCAAAAGGGAAATGGGAAAATAGCTTAGATATCATTTGTCAAGGCATGTGCCTGGGTAACAGCAGTGTGATGAACAAAGTAAGAGAAATGAATATTAAAGAGGTGCAGTGACATTTGACATGGTACAGGTTACAGGGCATATTGTTGCAGGACACATTAGGAGGACTAGGGATGAGTCTTAGAGCAATACAGTGGCTATAGCACTATCTATGCAATAGGACACAGAAGATCTCAGTAAATGGTGTTCACTCAGCTGAAAGGCTGCTAACAAGTGTCTATCAATTACAGTCCTTGCCTTAGATAAGAATCTCAGCATCCTACCGGTAATAGCTAATAACATCTGAGATTCATCTCCCTTGTCCCACAAGAGTACACATGTGCAATGTTCTTAAAATGAAATGGGTATGCAAAAAACAAAGATGGACATTATGTTAACATCTCTCACATACCAACTACTAAACATGCACACATTCTCGTATTTTTCAAGCAAGATCACTGTCTGCCTGGAAATATCATTATTACTCCCCCAAAAATTAACTGTACATTACAGACCAGTGATTCCCCTTGCATTTGGGAATCCTTTCAGATTACACCACATGCAGTCTGCTCCCTTCTTTCAAGAATTCAGAACTCAGCTGACAAGAAAATCCCATTAAAATAAGCCAAGTGGAGATGCTACAATGCTGGAAAAATTACATACAGCAACAATTCCTCATTCTCTTTCCTTCCCAAATAATGTAGGAAGAAATAGCCAGGGAATTGTTATGGCTAGGCTTGTATAGGCCCTAGGGCTGATAGCCTAGTACCAGCCTATGAACCTATGAACCTATGAACCTTCCTTCTTCACTTTGGCACAGTCAGTTCTCTAAAATGAATCCTGATAGTCTTTCTTACCTTTATCTCCTCCTGCCCTGTACTTCATACACATTTCCACCCTTTCGTTATTCATTTCCTTTTCTCCTTCCCCTTTCTACCTGAATATATTACATATAACAAGGTTGTAGAATTTTAGGCAGGACTGGTGCTTTATAACAGAAGTAAATCACTTAGGATGCAGTATACATCCTTTCATATTTTTGTTTACTTCTTTCATCTTAGTTACTCATCATACTATTTACTAGATATGCATGCTACTTATTTACTATTATATTCTCTGATTTATGATTCCATGTTTTTTTTCCATTGCTCCTTCTAGGTACCCCCAGTATAACCCTTCATCAGGTCGGCTGCATGACTCTTTGGGAAGTAGACCTTGACAATAACTCATCTGTAGTCCCAGTGAGTATGAAATCCATCAGGAAGATGCCTATAGAGAGCCTGGTGACACTATTCATATAGCTGCAAAGTTCCTGTGTGGAGGAATGGCAAGTGAAATTACATCAGAGACTTTGTCACTGTCTCTGATGTAATTGACAGGGTGACCTGTAAGGCTCCTGGTCTCCAGCAGAGCTCATACAGGCATGGGGTTTCCCTAAATCTTCTCCCCAAGATAGAAATTCTGAGTGCTGACCACTTCATCCTATCCCCCTGTCAGCACTACCGATGGTTTAAGTCTGTTCTGAACTTGGGTCACAGGAGGCATAAATGGACATCCTGCCTCTATGCCATCAGGTGAACTGAAAATAAAGCAATTTTTACGTGGGGATGGATAAAAAATAATCCCTTTGTATAGTGCAGTTACCATCGTATCCAACATATAGGCAAATTAAAAGACTTTCTAGGCCAAGCATCCGTAGCACCAGGATCTATGTTTTGATGGCTTGATGAATACTATATATAGGATATTTACCTGAGTCCTCATACTGCAAAACAAAGTTGCTGAAAGCATTTTTTTGCGTATCTATTTCATATAATCGAAGGTTCAACTCCGTGAACCTCTGTTCGTCGAGCTGACAAGAGCGAACATTCACTTAAGCAAACATTCACATTAGAGAATGTCTAAAACAGGGAATGGAATTAGTTGGCCAACATCAGGAAATTTTTCCTTTTTCCCACTGTAGTGCAATCTTGGAGTTGGTATATATTTATATATATATATATATATATATATATATATATATATATATATATATATATATAGGTGGGGGTGGGGGGGTGCAGGCCTCCACCTTGGTGGGTTTGACATACTGTGGTGTGTCTGACAGTCGCAATGTTGGTGAACTAATTCCATTTGAAACACTAGTTATACCCTCTCTGAATTAACCTAATTCAATAGAGCCTCCACTTCTTTCTCTTTCAGCCATATATCCACCTTCATCATCAAAAAACACCTTTGTAAACTAAAACCCACAACACTAGCTACTGAGAACTTACCATCAAAATGTCTAAACATAGCAGCCTACACCATATCTTACCCCATCTCAATACTTACCAACAGAGACATTCACAAATCATATGCTCCTAATCACTGGAAAAAATCATATATCATTCCACTGCACAAAGAAGGAAATTCCTCAGACCTGTCAAACTAAAGAGCCAAAACCATGCTGTCACCATTCTCAAAAATTCTGGTAAAGTTCATTAATTGTCAACTCCTTAACCACATTCTGCACAATAAAAATATAAACACAAAACTAAACTAGTAAACAAGTCGGGTAGCAGCAAAACCAATGCAGACCAGTAAAAGCCAAAAAGATTTTTACTGGTCTGCATTGGTTTTGCTGCTACCCGACTTGTTTACATTCTACACAATGACATTCTGTCCCTCACCTAGCATGGCTTCCACTCATCATATTACTACCACTGCCCTTCCTCAGTTTGTTAAGAACATCAACCAGAACTGAAACTTATCCTGTACCCCTTCTATATTATTCCTATCTTGTCTAAAACTCTTCATATGGTTTTCCATGACAAATTACTTCATAAATTAGCTAATCTAAACCTTTCCATCTCCAGCCTCTCCTGGTTCTATAGTTACAAGATACATCACTAGCTATAAAATAGTACTCATCAGATTCTACTTTTCTAGCAGTCTCATTCAGGGTTCTCCAGAGCTCTGTACTTGAACCCCTAATATTTAATATATTTAGCAACTACTTATACACTGCCTCTAAACACGCAACCCTTATACACCACACAGATGATTTGACCCTTCTCTGTTCTGCCCAGTACCCTACCCAACTTTACCAGCTCACACAAGAAACTTTTACCTCCATAAAACGTTATGTAAGTACTTCTGATCTCATTGTGAACAAGAAAAAATACAGTTATTGCTGTTTACTCCAAAACATTAGACAGACTGTAAATTCAACTTTTCAAGTGCCTCCTCGAGTAAAACACTAATGGAAGTTACCCTTCATATCAAGCTTTTAAGTGTTATCATTGATGACAACCTACAATTTGCCTTGCATATTCAACAAACAATAATTAAAAAACATCAGAAACTGGGGCTGCTGTGCAGAGCAAAACAATTCCTGGCAGACAGTAGAAAACATATATTAGCACCAGTTTACTGAATGCCTCCCCAGTCTTGCTCAGCTACAGGTGACACAGAAGAAGTAGCTGGTGCAATGCTACAATTAAGTTGCCTAATATGCTTCCAATAATTCTTACTGCTCCTACCACAGCATATTGCTTAATCACCTTAATTGGCTGGAGTTCCCTCATTACCTCACATTCACCCAGCTTCTGGTCACTCATCAACTAGTATTTCAGTCACATCAGTGTTTTGCCCTATGTACTCTCCTCCAAAAATATGACCCCAACCAGTCACTCACCTCTAGCATTAAACATCTCCTGAAGTTTCAGAAGTCCTGTAATACAGCTATTTCCTCTAACAGTATTGCTAAGTCCTGAAACACTATTCCCCTCCCCAACATACTCACAGAGAATTTGTTAAACTTCAAACACCACCTAAAACAATTCCTGCTAGATTCCAGAATATGCCCCCACATTCCCCCTGCCTAAATTAATCATCTCAGTTATTCCATGTCTATGTTCTTATCCTTAATCACCAAACTCCTCCTGATCTATCACATATACAGTGTTTATTCTGTTACATATTCCTAAGCTGTCTAACATCTGTGTGGCCCACATTACCTCGTGCTATACTCCATTGTAATACTGCCATAACTGCTTGTACTATGCATAACCTTTGACACACTTCCTCTTCCCTCAAAAGTCTATTTCTACTGCACAAGTCTATTTCTACTGTTCTCTCCACTACCAGCTAACCTTCTTGCTTATTATAGCTCATCCTTCAAGCTTATCTCAGTACAGTCTACTCTAATGGATCTATTAGTGGGTGTTGCAAATTGTTATCACAGCCTCATCAACCCCCACTATGACAATCTCTACCTACCCCTGTACCAACCACAAGGGTAACAGGCATATCACTGACTGCCTTCTGTTATAATAACCAGTCTTTCTCCAGGCAGAGTTCACCACTTTCCTTGCTACAGTTCATCAGGTAAATACTTACCTTACACAACAGATGTACCTTCAGTAAAATAACTTCCTTCTCTTACAAAAGAGTGGCAACATAGTGTAAAAGTGTGTAGTTCTTTAGACAGCATTCTTATCACTGAAACCATACCTACCTTACCCTGACCCTTATACTTTTTTAAATAATGTATCAGGTTAGTTAGCATCATCTAAGCTACTTTTTTCTCTTTTATATTTTAAACCATGTATTAAGAGTTTTTATTTTTAACTTAAATATACCACTGAACTAATGGGTTATTTCTAATCTTCTACTCAATTATTTCATAGTTATAGTAACTATGTTTATTTGGAGTTTTTCTCCTGGGTCTTCATCATCATCATCATCATTCTCTTTCGGCTTTTCCCGTTAGGGGTCGCCACAGCGGATCATCTCTTTCCATTTCTTCCTATCCTCTGCATCTTGCTCTGTCACACCAACCGCCTGCATGTCCTCTCTCACCACGTCCATAAACCTTATCTTAGGCCTTCCTCTATTCCTCTTACCTGGCAGCTCCATCCTTAGCATCTTTTCCCAATATACCCATCATCCCTCCTCAGCACATGTCCAAACCAACGCAATCTCGTCTCTCTTGCTTTGTCTCCAAACTGTCCAACATGAGCTGACCCTCTAATATACCGATTCCTAATCCTATCCATCCTAGTCACACCGATTGCAAATCTTAACATCTTTAACTCTGCCACATCCAGCTCTGACTCCTGCCTTTTTGTCAATGCCACTGTCTCCAACCCATATAACATAGCTGGTCTCACTACACTCTTGTAGACCTTCCCTTTCACTCTTACGGATACCCGTCTGTCACAAATCACTCCTGACACTCTTCTCCACCCATTCCACCCTGCCTGTACTCTCTTCTTCACCTCTCTTCCACATTCACCATTACTCTGAACTGTTGATCCCAAGTACTTAAACTCGTCCACCTTTACCAACTCTACTCCTGCATCCTCACCATTCCTCTACCCTCCCTCTCATTTACACACATATATTCTGTCTTAGCCCTGCTGACCCTCATTCCTCTGCTCTCTAGAGCATATCTCCACCTCTCCAGAGTCTCCTCAACCTGATTCCTACTCTCACTACAGATCACAATGTCATCTGCAAACATCATAGTCCACGGGCCTCCTGTCTGATCTCATCTGTCAACCTGTCCATCACCACTGCAAATAAGAAAGGACTCAGAGCTGATCCTTGATGTAATCCCACCTCCACCTTAAACGGATCTGTCACTCCCACTGCAGTCCTCACCACTGTCACACTACCCTCGTACATATCCTGTACCACTCTTACGTACTTCTCTGCCACTCCCGACTTCCTCATACAATACCACAACTCTTCTCTAGGCACCCTGTCATATGCTTTCTCCAAGTCTACAAAGACACAATGCAACTCCTTCTGACCTTCTCTGTATTTCTCCATCAACAGTCTCAGAGCAAACATTGCATCTGTAGTGCTCTTTCCTGGCATGAAACCATACTGCTGATCACTAATCATCACCTCCCTTCTTAACCTTGCTTCCACTACTCTTTCCCATAACTTCAAGCTGTGACTAATCAGTTTTATCCCTCTGTAGTTACTGCAGCTCTGCACATCACCCTTATTCTTAAAGATAGGTACCAAAACACTTTTTCTCCACTCCTCAGGCATCCTCTGACTTTCCAAAATTTCATTAAACAATCTAGTTAGAAATTCCACTGCCATTTCTCCTAAGCACCTCCATGCTTCCATTGGTATGTCATCTGGGCCAACAGCCTTTCCATTCTTCATCCTCTTCATAGCTGCCCTTACTTCCTCCTTGCTAATCTGTTTCACTTCCTGATTCACTATCCCCACATCATCCAACCTTCTCTCTCTCTCATTCTCTTCATTCATCAGCCTCTCAAAATACTCTTTCCATCTACTCAACACACTCTCCTCTCTTGTGAGTACCTTTCCCTCACTATCCTTTATCACCCTTACATGCTGCACATCTTTCCCAGCTCTGTCCCTCTGTCTAGCTAATCGGTACAGGTCCTTTTCTCCCTCTTTAGTGTCCAATCTCTCATACAACTCTCCATATGCCCTATCCTTAGCTTTCGCCACCTCTCTCTTTGCCATCGCCTCATCTCCTTATACTCATGTCTACTTTCTTCATCTCTTTGACAATCCCACTTCTTCTTCGCCAGCCTCTTCCTCTGTATACTCTCCTGTACTTCCGCATTCCACCACCAGGTCTCCTTGTCCTCCTTCCTCTGTCCAGATGTCACACCAAGCACCTTTCTAGCAGTCACCCTTACTAGTTCTGCTGTAGTTACCCAGCTATTCGGTAACTCTCCACTGCCTCCCAGTGCCTGTCTTAACTCTTCCCTAAACTCCACTTCACAATCACCCTTTTTAACTTCCACCATTTAATCCTTGGCACAGCTTTCACATTCCTCCTCCTCTTCTTGATCACCAACGTCATTCTACATACCACCAATCTATGCTGCTTAACTACACTTTCCCCTGCCACCACTTTACAGTCTCCAATCTCCTTAAGACTGGCCCTCCTACATAGTATATAATCAACTTGTGAGCATCTTCCTCCACTCTTGTCGTCACCCTATGCTCCACCCTCTTCTTAAAATACGTATTCACCACAGCCATGTCCATCCTTTTCAAAATCCACAATCATCTGACCTTCTGCATTCCTCTCCTTAACACCATACCTACCCATCACTTCCTCATCCCTCTGTTCACTTCACCAACATGCCCATTAAAGTCCGCTCCAATCACTAGTCTCTCACCCTTGTGTACACTCACCACAACTTCATCCAACTCACTCCAAAATTTCTCTTTCTCTTCCATCGCACACCCAACTTGAGGAGCATATGCACTAACAACATTCATCATTACACCATCAATTTCGAGCTTCATAAACATCACTCGGTCAGACACTCTCTTCACGTCTAAAACACTCTTGGCATATTGTTCCTTTAGTATAACCCTACCCCATTTCTCCTGCCATCCACACCATGATAAAACAATTTGAACCCGTTTCCTAAACACCTGGCCTTACTTCCCTTCCATCTGGTCTCTTGCACACACAATATATCAACCTTCCTTCTCTCCATCATATCAGCTAGCTCTCTTCCTATACCAGTCATACTGCCAACATTCAAAGTTCCTACCCTCACTGCTACACTCCTAACCTTCCTCCTATCTTCCTGCCTTCAGGCACGCCTTCGCCCTCCTCTTCTCCTTCGGCCAACAGTAGCCCAATTTCCGCCAGCACCCTGTTGGCTAACAGTACTGGTGGCGGTCGTTGTTAACCCGGGCCTCGACCGATCCGGTATGCAATTATGAAAAGTTCTCCGCATCAGTAATTTTTGGCAGAAGTTTTACGCCGGATGCCCTTCCTGACGCAACCCTCCCCATTTATCCGGGCTTGGGACCGGCACAAAGAAATGCACTGGCTTGTGCATCCCCAGTGGCTGGGTTCACATTCACATTCAAATTTTCCCAGGAAACAAATGCTGAATAAATAAATACATTATGTTACATTACAAATACAAAGCTATGCAAGCTTAGTGTAAACATAAGCAATCTTGCATTTATATAAATGAAAATAATCCATACCCACACAATCTCAGTTGCAAAGATTATTCATTACAAGCCATGTTAACACAACTGTAGCTGCAAACATTATACATCACTTATAATACATTCAGTCATTGTCAGTCAACCATTACATAGCTCATTCAGTTCCTGCCTTCATTTAAACCTCATTCCTCCTCTTCATATATTGATCCCATACTTCCTATTTTTCCTATGGAATTTCTTCTATGCTTTTCTAATTATCCCAATTCCAGTTGTTTTATCTATGTTACTATATTCACTACTTCTAGTAAAGTTGGTTAAGACTTTGATTTCCATTTTCTAGTAATCACTTTTTTTGGCAGCCGTCATAATTAGACTCAGCAAGGCCTTACTATGCCTAGGAAATTCTGATTCTGTATCATAGCTCAAAAAAAGTAATTTCCTTAGTTTCACCAATTTGCTCACCCAGCATCTCCCACAGAGCAGTCTGCAGGAAATCCTTAAAGTCTGCCAACTCATTACACTCCCAGAAAATATGTTCCCAGTTACCTCTTTCTTCACCACCACACCTCCAACATTTGCTGTCACCCTAAGGAAAAATTCTTTGGAGTTTAGTCTACTTGGTGTACAGAATACCTATGTAAGCACTTCCAAGCAAAGATCCTAAATCTTCTAGACTTTGTGGCAGACATACATATTTCCCCCCATTGTTTCTTTGTGAATTGCTTATCCAACCTGTCTTCCCAATCCTCTGATTGAGTTTTGATTTTTTTTCATAAAATTGTATTTACGTAGAGGACATTCTAGAATATTTTTAACAATAAATAAAAGATATCATTTTCACATTTATGCAATTTAATTAGAATTTTTTATATAACAGATAAGTGTTATTGTGTATATTATTTGACGGCATCCTGAGCACTTTATATGTATTATATTCTATATTCAATATGTCTTTTAATTAATTACCTTATGGTTGACCTTGTGAAGGACAATATATGTATTATATCAAGTACTTTACATATATATTTTTATTTTTATTTACAATATATATACATATATTTTGTAATTTAATTTTTAGAACAGGTTTTAATACTATGTATTAAGTAAATGTTTATGTTTTGTTTAAAGAATAACAATTTTCAATATAAAATTTTTTTAGATGTAGTGACAAGATAGGATAGTAATCTGGTTGGTAATTAATTAATTAATCAATCTGCTGGTATTGTATTTAAGGCCAGTTTACAGTGAATTTAATGGATTCTGATGAAGTCTTGACGAGATAGATGAAAGCGCGCTCAATCCCAATTGTTTGTGTTATGCTGGTCTTGGTGTTTCATTAAATCTTTGGTTTTACACTACGTGTGGCTTACACCATTTTTTGGAACGACATACATTCCTCTTTTGTGGCTGGAGTGTTACTGGAGGATACCCTTTATGGTAAAAGCAAGCGGAGGAGCTTTTGGTTTTGTTTTATTAAATCCTTAAAGTCTGCCAACTCATTACACTCCCAGAAAATATGTTCCCAGTTACCTCTTTCTTCACCACCACACCTCCAACATTTGCTGTCACCCTAAGGAAAAATTCTTTGGAGTTTAGTCTACTTGGTGTACAGAATACCTATGTAAGCACTTCCAAGCAAAGATCCTAAATCTTCTAGACTTTGTGGCAGACATACATATTTCCCCCCATTGTTTCTTTGTGAATTGCTTATCCAACCTGTCTTCCCAATCCTCTGATTGAGTCTTAGAGTTATTGTGCAATATTTTATATGCTCTACTAATTATTATTTTCTGAATGGGGTATTGGGTGTGTGTGTGTGTGTGTGTGTGTGTGTGTGTGTGTGTGTGTGTGTGTGTGTGTGTGTGTGTGTGTGTGTGTGTGTGTGTGTGTGTGTGTGTGTGTGTGTGTGTGTGTGTGTGTGTGTGTGTGTGTGTGTGTGTGTGTGTGTGTGTGCATTTTTTTGAGGCTATCAATAAAACAAAACATTCTGTAAGATGTGGCATAGGCTCAAATAGAGATGACAAGAAACAACTATATAAAAGATTAACCTGCCAAACAGTAAATGCATGTAACACAAAGGCTGAAACTAGACATTTAGCCAAAAAGCTGTTATACTTAAAAGGTGGGAATAATAATCTTTCAAGAATATGATGCTTTCTGTAATGTCTTTAAATGTTAATGGTTTCACATATAAATACAAAAAAGAAAGAGTAGTGAACTACCAGTTTGATTCTCAGCTGGGGTGCCTTCTGTGTGAAGTCTGCATGTCCTCCCTGCGTTCATGTGGGTTTTCTCCGGGTACTCCGGTTTCCTCCCACATTACAAAGACATGCGTCTGGAGCATTTCTCCCTGGGCCTCCACTGAAAACTGGATCATTCCAAGTCGTACTTTCCCAGTAAACAAATGTTAAAATAAAATAAAATAAAACTATATTACAAAATGTAGAGTGCAAACAGCTCTGCTACAGGAGACACACTTGGAAAGAACTGAACATGTGAATTTGATAAAGAAAGGTTTTCAGGATGTTTATTTAGCGGAATACCTGGGGCAAAGGAAGAGAGGAGTACTCATATTTATTCCAAGTGGAGCTCCAATAGCAAAAGAGGATAAAAAGACAATAATGGCAGATTTGTAGTACTTAGGAGCTACTAGCAAGGGAGGAGGATTACATTGGCATGTAATTATATTCCACCTAAAACTGCTATAATGGAGTTTAACAAAATTATGTGAGAAATAATCAATTTTCACCAAGGAATATTACTTATAGGTGGGGACTGGAATGTGATTTGCAATGGTGAATATGTGTCGGGGATCAGAAGGGAAATATAACAAAGGAGGGAAGATTTTTAAAGAAATTTATGAAAATATTTGTCATGGAAGATGTGAATTTAGTACTAGGAGTTCAGAGTGAATTTACTTATTATTCCCTAAGATAGAAAAAACTGGGCTAGGCTGGACAGAATTTACATTTCACAGGAACATGTGCATTTAATTGAAGGCCTTGATACTCACCCAATAACTATTTCAAATCATGCACTAGTGATAACTAAAATAAAAATACAGGGTAATGAAATAAAAATGAAACACTGGCACTTTCCAACATCCTTTTAAAAAAAGAAGAATTTAAGGAATGGGTAGTGGAAATTACTCAGGATCTATTCAAGAAGATAGAAATTAATTCTGAAAATATAGCTAGGGAGTGGGATAAAATTAAACTCAAGTTTAGAAATGAGGTAGAAATGTTACTGTACATTTTGAGTTGAAGCAATAGTAAAATAGTCAATAGCAGTTATAAATCATGGTAAAGTAGCTTACAACATGCAGGGTAACCTACATTAAATAATGGAATATGAAAGGCAATGAAGGTGAGCAACCTAAGAATGTAAAGTGCAGCATATTAAAGATTTCATTACAAAATGGTGGTATATGAAAGGCAAAGGCTATGAAGGTGAGAAACCTAAGAAACAAAAGTAAAACATTCTAAATTTAACCATAACATTTTCCACTTGGAATAATTATTACTGAGAGCTAAATTTCCAACAAACTGATCACACACTATGTGAGGAGAGCTGATAGAAAGGCAGGGCAGCAGAGGGAGAAAAGGAGGAGGCTAAGTGTTTTGAGTTAGGGAAGATAGTGTTCTGCTCAGAGGGTAACACACACAAGCAGCAAATACAGGATATGGATACCAGGAAGCAGCAGATAGGTGAATTAAATGAGACATCAGATAGCATGGGGTGTGGACAGACAATGCAAAGGCAGCATAAGATCTATGAGACCCTTAGCTGTCACTCCATAAGAATTAAAACAGAGACATCAAAACTTATTCTTAGCTAGTGATCCTAGGGCTGAATTCTTAAATGGCTATCACACAGTTAAAAAGCAAGTTATTTAAGTATGATTTTTTTTTAAGTGGCATTTGATACTTGTGTACATTTGTATCCATTTGCAGATAACTAGTGTACTTTATATCTGACAGACTCTTATCTTTTAATGTTTAGTGTTTACTTGATTAATATAAGGACATAAAATGCTGTCACCCCACAACAGCTGTTGTATTTGCACCACAATGAAATAATTAATGAGCACAGGTGTTGTTGTTTGTCTTTCGACTTTTCCCGGTAAGAGGTCGCCACAGTGGAACTCCAGTCCGCTAATGATTGGCAGTAGATTTTTACAAAACGCTGAGGTGCCAGCTCAATGCCCAACCTTCAACAAAGGCACGCCCATTTACGCATGCATGTCTTTCGAATGCTACCCAACCACAGGGAGGACATGCGGACTCCACACAGAAGGCACTCCCGAGCCCAGCCGAGAATCGAATGGGAGAACCTTTTGCTGTGAGGTAACAACGCTACCGCCGTACCACCGCACAGATGTACTGGTTAAAAATAATCACAATCACATCTAATTCACAAGGCTAAACCCAGCACTTCATGTCCTGTCTCTCTGCCAGGGAGAGGGTAGATATTTAATGCATTTGAGCACAGTGCTTATTTTCCTCTGGAGCAAATGTAAGTTACCTCAAGCTTTAAATTTAGTGTGTATGCTCATCCAAGTCAAGAGCTTATAAGTGACAGCAAGCAATGTTTATTTATTAAACTTATGCTGGTTTATCAAAATAGCTAATAATGTAAGCAACCAATGAGAAACGTTCTACATCTCCTCCACCTATCTTCAGTGCTCACTGGCATGGACCAGCTTAGACACCTCCATGTATTAAACTGGACCTTTCTATATAAGTGTTAATGCATTGGTTTGACTTTATAATGTTACTGATGGATGGCCATCAACTGACATTTGAATGTGCGTGTGGGGGGGGGGGGGGCTTTAGATGTTGCGGTACAAAGATGCAGAACTGATTCAAAGGGATGGATGCAGGTTGCATACCCTTTAGTTATGGTTTTGAATACTCACAACAATGGCATTTTGCAAAACTGCAAAGAATTATAACTATGAACTGTATGACATCTCTGGTGGGTGCATTAAATTAGGACCTGGGGATGGATTTACCAGACTCATAGTTTTGCAGTTTTTATAAGAGTTGATGTTTATTGTGCATAACTGTGCACTGTTTGTAAGTATAGATCATCCATTTCTTATAAATCACCCAAAATTCGCTCATCCCTTATATTAATGTAGCTGACTGCTTAATTGGGATATACACACCTGGGAACATGGTGGTTTCACATGTCTGCAGTGGCTTCTGGTGTTGCAGTTTTATGTATTATTTTGAAATGGCCTGGCAAGTACAGAAACATGATGTTACAATTTTTATTGTGTACCAGTATTGTTCTTACCTGCGTAATGTGAGTAACTTATGTTTAGAAGCATTTCATAATTGCTTAACTATAGCCTAGTGTAAGCACATAATGTTCAACATTCAGATTAAGTAGTTAACTGTTGTATTCTTTTACTTGGGGTTAATTTTAAACTACAGTTGTAGAGTTTTGAGAGTCTTTACCTTCATATCTGGAAGAGATGGGGTAGATCCCAAGTCTGCAGGCTCTGTCACCAGCTTATACCTGTGTTTATACTTCTTTTATAGGTTACCTGCACTGCATTATTTACTGTCATTAGTTATACTACCAGGGCAATAAATGTAATGGTTTTACACAGTTTAACTTCCTTTCCTATATATTTTTGAAGCTTTTCCCCCAGTGCATGTTGACCATCAGACACCCTCTCTGCCAAATGACCCAACTGACCCATCTGTTACTCATTCACTAAGGCTGAGAGTCAACTTAGAGAGGGCATCATTTAGGCAGTCATCAGGAGTTTCCTAATTATAGTTCTAACTCAAGACCACGTGTCCAGTAAAACATTTCAGGGTTTGACATGCACTGGGTGGTAGCAAGGATGTGTCACTCACTTTTGCAAGTGACATAACCCCAAAGTGCCACTCTTCCATCCTAGGTGGCAGGGAAGTCTACCACAGGTCCATGCTCCCTGGCCACATACCTCCATACCCTTCATCTGAAGAGAGTTGATTCAGTAGTGCTGCCTCACTCCACCAGTTCCACAGGTGTCAGGGTCACTAATCAGCCTTTGGTCACCTAGATCATAGTCAGAGCTTTATACATGTATCCCAGTGTAGCTGGTGTAAACTCTCATGTTATATTGGTGGCATCATTTACAATGACACAGACTTTGACTCATACTGTTGTGCCCTCTCAAACTAGGTCACTCTGATATGATCCATACAAGTTGGAGAAACAAGCTCCTGATTAACCTCACTGCTTGGCTGCCAACCAGTTACTTTCTATTGCCTAATCTTAGTGAAATTAAACAATTATTGGTACTGAAGTCACACTCTAAACAAACCCCTGTATGGCACATTAAAATTATCAACCATGGTGTCTGTAACGTTACTTCTGTTCAAGGTAACAGGGAATATTGAACAAAACCCTGTGCTACTGCAGACAGCCTCCCAAACCTTGATGTGGCTTCAGCTGCATATTTCATTGCAGGTAACATTTGAAACAGATATAATCTAATGGAAAGTTTGGTACATGAACATCAACATGATGCCATCACTATTTCAGAACCATGGCTGAATCCTAAAGACAGGTATTTAGAGCCAACAACACCCTTTACCAGCTCTTTCACTTTTCTAGGCCAAGAAAAAGAGTAGATGAGGTGATTATCCTGCATAACACTCAGAACTTGCCACTGCCTTAATTGCAAGTTCTCCTAATAAGACAGATTCAGAACCAAACTGACTGACTTGCTCTTGGCAAATAGAGTCATATGAAATTCATTGTTAGCATCCTTTTAAATCTCCCCCATTACCACCCCAGTCCGCCCCACCAGTACAGTGCATTCTGGACTATATTACCCCTATACAACATTTCCAAGAAGCAGCAAGTTCCTGGACCTGTGAAGTTCAGCCACTACGCACTGCCACATATAAACAATCTTGATTTCCAAAGCTATATCTCTTGGCAAAACCAGACTTGTATTGCATTCATGTCACTGAATTTGGATGAATAAAGTTTACACTGGATGCTGGCTTCTTTGCCTCATAGCCTTCTATAAAGGGAAGGCCAAGGCATCTTTTTGTTTTAATATAAATTGCTCCTGATCCACTATTATTGTCAAATTCAACATTTCCTGGAATCAGAAAACCAGTAGACTGTTGGAAGTCACCCTGCACAAAATATTAATCTGGCCTTGAGGAAAACTGTAGGCTACATGGCAGGCAGCTGTATAAAAAAAATCAGTACAAACATACATTTGTTTTGTTGAAACATTCTTTAATTTTGTTTATTTTCATGTACTTATTTGTTTTAATTTCTTTACTTTTGTACCATAACAGGTCATAGTAAAAAATGATCCTTGGATCCAGCATTCTTACCTAAAAATAAACTGTTTTACCAGACTGATTGAAATGTTACTTCTGATCCTTCTGATCTTATCTGATATATATATATATATATATATATATATATATATATATATATATATATATGCATAGTACTTGCATATTATCGCAACCAGATTTTTTTCGCGGTAATAGCACTTGCTTCCCCATCAAGACAAACGTTTGTTAATGTTGTTAAAATGAAATATAACGTGTTTTCTTTTAACAGTACACCTTATTTTCTGGACTGCTATCGATACAATGTGCAAGACATGCTGTTGTTCTTTCTTAATGGTGTTTACTGGCACAATGTTCAACGGGCAGACTTGCAGGAAGCGACATGGGTGCCAGTAAACTCCATTAAGAAAGAACAACAGCATGTCTTGCATGTTGTACTGATAGTCCAGAAAATAAGGTGTACTGTTGAAAGAAAACATGCTTTATTGCACATTTTAGCAACATTAACGAACATTTGTCATGATTGGGAACCAAGTGCTGAGAGACATTGTGTTTGATCTCCAAACAAAATCAGGGCAGTGATGTCATATAACTTAAAATGGGGGGAAAAAGGGCCAAAACATTGCAGCGAGGGTGCCAAATTAAAAAAAAAATGCATATATCTCTGATGCGACAGACTTTCCACTACGCTTAAAAAATGCACATGTAATCATCAGAAGCCTGAATACCTGCTGTTACTGGCAAGCCACTAATGAATGCCTTAACCAATTCTTGCATTCAGCTACGGCGGTAAAGGATGCTACAGCAGCCCTGACAATTGAAGCCAAACTTGGAAGGAATGTATGTAGTATGGCCGTTATTTCACAGCATGGGCTGACAAAAAATGTTCAGTGGGCAGCCTTGCAATGCAGCGACATGCTGGTGCCATTAAAGAGCACGAAGAAACAACAACAACAGTATGTTGTGTACTTTGTGTTTGTAGCCGTCTGGAAACCAACCTATTTTGTTAAAGAAAACACACTGTTTTCCATTTCAAGCACATTAACTTGCACATTCACTGATCGGGAAGCAACCACTGTTGTCATGAAAATCTGGTTGCGATAATACGTAAGTACTATATATATATATATATATACACACACACACACACACACACACACACACACACACACACACACACACACACACACACACACATAAACATGCGCATAAATTCATCATTTTCAGTTTCCAACTGCTTAATGTACTTTTACATGTTTTACTCCAAATGAAATAATAGTTACATTTGTATTCAATGCTGCTATTTTATTAGATGGCTACCAGATGGCATGTGTCATAAATATGTTATTTAATATAATGCAAAAAGTAGTAGTTCGTCAGTCAGGGTGATTATACGTGCAATTGAGTTAAATTAAATGCTTCACTCAGCATCCTTATATTTTCATGTTCGAACATTAGGTTCAGTATGTTTTATATTTCTTGCAATGCCAATGTAAATGTTTTATTTACATTTGAATTTCATACTGCTGTATTACCATGTGGTTACCAGATGATGTAATTTGCCATGGACTTGCTGTTTACTGCTAATTTAGCTAAATAAGGTACTTCTGACTACTGAAAAATATGCCTTAGCTAGTAGAGTATGTAACATTTAGTTATCTTTCATTTCAGTCAGTACTCGAGCATTTTTTGGTTCCAAATACTTGTCTTTCGTGCTGCTCTATTACTAGTCACCAGATGGAGCTATTTAATACAAATTTGTGTTTACTATGGCTGCATGAAAGCTTTTTTTGCTGTATGTTTCACCACCTCTTACTTTTACTTTACTGGATGTGATTAGTCCTATAACCACTATTTAATTAACTGTTTAGAATCACATGGCTAGTCATGACTTGTATTTTAGCACTGATTTATGCACAATATATTTGCACTGTTTTCAGTTTCTGCATTTCCCTGTTCTTCCATAGGCAATACTCTCTTTTTTCATTGCCCCATGTTCAAAAAAACTCATCAGTTTTTTGAAACTCTGCTATTTAGGGTTGACTCCCTTGTACTCTATATATGTAAGGGATAGATCTTAGAATGTTCCAGTTCTTCTCAATGATGGACTGACAGGCTGTTAAAACCATTATTCTCTATGGACAGCCATCTTCTAAAAGACTCCTGGGACTTTTTGAGGTGGCTTAAAAATACCTTGTGGGAGAGTAATATTGGCAAATATATTGTTCAGGCTGAACAAGTATTCATTGGTATTCATTTGTTGGTGTAATAGTTAATGTCTTCAGCTCATAGATTCAAGGTACAGGGTTTAATTCTAACCTCAGGTTATTGGCTAGGCTTAAAATGGCCCTTCAGGGCAGTTAACCTAGTAATTTTTTATGAACCTATGAACTCCCTTGCCTATGGCAATTATAGCTGGGGTAATGAAGAGAGGAGAGATTTGTTAGCTTCAGAAAAAGAGGGAGTTGAATTAGCAGTCATATACCTCTCAACTGTACAATTTTTTGCAGAATGCCCAGATATTTGCCTTATATTTTGTCTGTTTTTTTTTCATAAAATTGTGGTTTTCTGGCAAATTATTGACAAATAATTAAAGGATGAAGTCAGAAAATAATGAGACATTTGAGTTTCAGATTTCATACCCTTCAGAAAATTCATGCTAATGCCAAACCTGTTATTCTATTGACTTTCTAAGTTTGCAAGTGCAATATTTAAAGATTGTCCCTGTTTTGGGGACTTTGTACCCCCATTATTTATGGCTTTGTCCAGATTTCTTGCTATAAAAGGTTGAGAGGTATGCCAGTGTACCATAGTGCCTGGATGGCATTATAATAAGTACTGCCTGTGTCTTTCAGTCCTACAAACTCAAATGTTCCCCACACATGTCCTGCCATTCATGCACCTTTCTGTGGTTGAAATGTCAGCTCAGGGCAGCTACAATATAGTAATGTCAGTGTGTTGATACTACACAGAGGGCAGAGATCAATAATATGTGATTCAGCCTTATACTGAAACTTGTCTGTCCCAATGATTAGATCATAATATTAGAATAAGTGGTTGGAAGGCTTCCACTGTGATTCCATGAACAGGATTTTACCATTGTAACAAGCAAGTGAATTCAAAAGCCTGTGGTTACAACTGCATGCAACAGCGGTTGTATAAGTCATAATGTAGAATGGTAGACTGTACTTTTCCTGGGCTGTATGCCCACTGAGACCTAAAACCTACCATTTTGGGAATGTGGTTAACCTCTCTCCTTCACTGTAGTACAAAGGTGGGGGTGGTAGCTTAAGGCTTTTATAGTTTGGTCATTAGAGCTGAGGAGGAAAGCATACGCAACAGCAATGAGTAGCGGCTATTAGGCATCACCAGCACTGTCTGTGCCACAGAAAGAAGCCAAAGAAATACTCCTATAGTGACTGTAGAGACAATTCACTTCCGTCATGATGGGACCTTCTTTGGGAGTTCTGTGGAGAAGTGTATATCCGCTTGTAGGCGATGAACTATAACCATGGAAACACTTGAGGACAAGGAATAGGTAAGATCTATAGCCCACCATTACCCTGTCAGACTGGATTAGGTGTATATCATGAATCAGGAGGCATTATCCACCAAGGATGTACCAGCAAGGATCATAATGATGTTTGCACAGGTGACATGACAATCTAGCAGATGCCAAGGAAAATGGCATTCTAGCAGCTGATATGATGCACAAACAAGAATGGCAAGCCTACTGAAATGTGTATGTGCCAACTTGGCTGACATCACAGTGGAGGATATGTTGCTATGGCTGGGGAATTTCTGGTGAGTCACTGTAAAATTAAGGGAGGTATGCACAGGCTTTGTCTATAAACCAGTAAGTGGAACATAGGTTGTCTGGGACATGACATTGTGCAGTGTAGATAGAATATTTCCAAAATATATAACCAATATTTCCAGCCCATATAACTGTGTTCTGACAGCTTTATCTGTATGCAGAGATGCAGAGCCTCAGGGGATAACTGCAGATACGGCCCATTTGCATACTTCCCACATCTGGTAAAATACAGATATCATATGATAACCAATGCCTCGATCTATTTAGTGTTGCCTTAGAGTTTGAGGTCTGACTTTCTGCCTGGTATGTCAGGTAGAGCAGATGGAGTTTTAGCTGTGGTATGGCAGTGTTCATGCTTTCCAAAGGGAAGCAAAGGAAGTGGTGCTGATGGACCTTCTGTCCCGAGTGGAAATCCCTGATGATTATATTGTGTTGCAGAAGTAATGTTTCTGGGAAGCTATACGACTTCTGGAGTGGTTCAGTGGACAATTTTACAAGGGGTCATCCTCAACAGAGCCACACATGTCCTGTGGGCACAGTAAATTCCATCAGCCTTCCCATCTAGCTTTTTGTCTGTGGAACAGCTCTCAGCTGCCTCCCTTCTGTGGACACAGAATAGTGTGGAAGAATGACAGATTAGGGTCTGCTTCTAATGCTGCTGCCATGACATTAGCTTGCACAAATTACTAATTGTCATCAGTTGTCAACAGAATCATGTGGCTCAGCTGAAGGAAGCCATTATTCTTGAGTTGTCCCCATCCGCTAAACCACACTTTTGGGCACAATGGTGTGACACTCTGTTCAAGCTGCTTCCTCACTAGCCATTCTGCAATGTACTTGATCACCTCAGGGCCACAGCACACCACCTGTGATGAGTGCATGTGTTACCTCCCTCTGTGCCCAACATGTATTCCTCTGTGGCTTTCCCCTCCCACTGGTTATACCTAAGCCACAGCCCCACATGTGTATGCTGTAGTCTTCACCTGAACTGGCCTCTGCCCTGACGTTCTCCTGTTTAACAGTATCACCTACTACACCTGTGCTTTGCCAAACATTGGCACTGCTTCAACCTGCTTGATGTGCCGTGGACATTGCATACCTATGGTATGTGTGACTGCACTAGACTGCTATTGCTACAGACACTACAAGATGGGGAGCTCTGTTGTCTGGGATTCTACATCATTTGTCCTGTTTCAACCTGTTCGATGTGCCATGGGCATTGCATACCTACGGAATGTGGGACTGCACTATACTGCTATTACTACAGATGCTACAAGATGGGGAAATGTGCTGTCTGGGATACTACATCACCATGCCTGTGTGAGCTACATATCCATGACAGCCTATGTTGGACAAAGTTTACATTGTGGGGGGGGGATTGCACAGGCACATTTTGGACCCTGATTGCTGTTTGCTTCATGGACATTAGCTGCTCATGCAGGCCACCCACTACTCAGTTGCTGGAATTTTGTATGGACCTTCTATGTGCTCACATCCTGGTTTGATAGCCTTGCTTCCATTTATATTTAGTAACTGTTATGTGCTACTACAGCGATCATGGTGAGGTTCACTGAATATAGAAAATACATTTGACTGTTGAATGCACTTTCAGTGTTTTGTAGCAATTTGCTTGCTGTTTTCCTTTTCACACTATTTAGGACATTTGGAGCCTGTGTATGCCAAATGGATTGCTGTTCCTGTTGATAATGGACCTGTATGTCCCTGTGGATTGCACTAGCAGTGATTCTATAGCCAAGGGGTCCATGTTTGGTGGCCGAGTTCCTGTGCCTTCAATATGACTTGAACTAATGTTAAGATTATGAGGGTGTATATTGCTGGTGTTCACTATATTTAGAACTTTCTTTGTGTATGCCTGCATGCATTGTGTGCTAATCTGTGCTGCTGAGTACATTTCCTTGAATATCACTTGCTCTTTTTGTTTCTTTTTATTTTCTGATTTTGATCTTTTGTGATATAATTATACATTATTGTTGATTTTTTTTCTGTGAGTTGAGTCTTCCAGGTTGTAATAGATGTCAGCATCTTCCTACATGCCTCACCTTAAACCAGAGAAATATCCCTTTTATATAAATACTACATGGGTAGTTGTTTATGTGCCTTCTTTGAGCCACTTTATACACAATCATTTCTTCCATTCAGTCATTAATTTGCTTATTTATTTATTTAGTTAGTTATGCATACATTTATTAAACAAGTAAAAATACAGGTCCAAAGATCCTATTCAGGCATGAATTGGGCCACAGGACATTCTACAAAAAGAAAATTATTGTCATACGACTTTATGATAAAACTATATGAGTTTGCACGTATGACACATAAGGTAATAAATACTGGATTTAATGTGTAGGAGATACATAAAATGCATGGATTTATATATATTAAAACATAGATACAGATGTACATATTTTATGTAGAAGAGTCAGGAAACAGGTTATGAAGCTCAAAGAGAAGAGAAAGGGGACTCAAGTAGCGGTTAAAGAGAGAAAAAGGCAATCAAATATGAAAAATACATGAATGATATATATGAGACCATAACAGTAGCCATGAATAGCTTGAAGTATATTATGTCAAGTGGATCTAATAGAGGCTACAATTCCTTGCTTAACCATGATTCTCCAAACAGTTACATTGAGTAATGTTCTCAATTTGTTTCTTGAAGGATTTCTTAAATTCAGCCACTCAGCCAACACAGTGGCATCCTGGATACATTGAGATATTTGAGGACTCTTGACTCACTGAGTTGAGGATACAGTGACTTTCAACTATGGGTGTAGCAGGGTAGAGGATTAGAAGGCTAAAGAGTCAGACTTGATGGGTTTAACATTAGGAATGATATAAATAATGTGGCTCAAGTCATCAAACTGACCCCATCTGATAGTGAGTAAGACATATCATGACAGGCAGAGCTGGATGCATATTTCCTGCATATTTCAGCAAACTGCTATGACTGTCGTGAAGAAACTGGAGAAGTAAAGCTTTACCTGCATTTGAAAGCCCTGTAGAATGTGCAGGATTAGTCTAAGATCTATTTTCGGCAATATGGCCGATGTGCGATCCAGAAATGAGCTCCCGGGACGTGCATATCAGCTCTTAGACTAATCCTGCATGGACTGAGTTCCCATATGCAAATTACCCTCATTTGCAGGTGAAAACCATGTAAATGAGGGTAATATGCGATCCAAGAAGCTGGCAGCTGTCCATGCAGGACGAGTGCAGTGTGCAGAAATGTACTCGGTTAGTAACCAAATACATTTCTGCAATCTACAAAACGGAGCTATGACAGCTCCAAATAAATGTTGCATACCATTGAGGAAGCATGCCAATGACCAAGTAGAAGGCCATTGGCATTACAAACTGTTTAAAAAAAAAACTAAACAACTTCTTTTTTTTTTCCCACCGATCTCGCCTGTTTAAGCATAGGGCAGCAACACGCAAATGGGATCGGGGGAAATAATAAAATAAACCTAAAATAAGCATTCTAACTAAAAATCAGTATTCGGCCATGCAAGTCAATGGCAGGCAGAAGACAACCTGGCCAGTGAGTAATGGTTGCTTAGGGGAGAGGCTCAGTGTGGAACATGTAACTATGCATTAGCAGGCAATCCTATGCAAATGAGGGAAAGGTTAGTGAATCCCAGATTTTCCCAGGGTGTGAGGCAGGTCCCAAGAGTGTATAAATACAATGCAAGACTAGAATATAGGTGACATCATGGGGGTGTGTGTCAGGCATACTTTAAGTGGATTGGAGACCTGTGGCTTGGGATTGCTCCTAGCTTAGCACAGTTAAGCTAGGGGTGTGTCTAAACCTGACTAACACTCTTTACAAAGTGTTAGTGGGTGTGCGCACCACGCACTGGGTTTTACAGGAAGAAAAAGGAAGTTAAACCAGGCAAAAGCAGCTCTGTGCAAATTTGAGCACTCCATTTGTGCGGCAAGCACACAGGCTTAAACAGGGAGGCAATGGGAAGGGAAAACAGCAGTAGGAAGGTAATCAAGGAGCACTAGCTTAGCTGACAGGTGAAATGTATCAGAATCAGCCAATTACACAGGTAGCAGACCAGCCCAGCCCAGCACACCACTATAAACTATGCAAACACCATTCCCCCTTGTTTTTTCCAAAAACTCTGCACCACCGGTGTATACAGACAGTGAAATTTTACAAAATGAAAGCAAGAGAAAAAATGTTAGGGGCTGCTTTTGCTATCATAAACCAGCATGTGCAAGAGGCTGAGGGTGTTGAGGATGGGAATGCTGCTAAGCAACCCACAGTGAGGAGACGGAGAAGAGTGTACAGACCCAGGGTAACCTACCAAGGGCTACATGAGCTGGAGATAGTGAAGTGATATAGGGTGGACAGGGACCTCCTACAGTAAATTGTTGAGCTGTGCCGGCCACACCTGACACAGAACTAACAGAGGGGAACCCATCCCAGTGGATACCGAGTTATGTGTAGGCCTAAGAATACTAGTTACAGGTACCTTCCAAAGGCAAACTGGGGATACGATGGGGATTTCACAAGCATCAACATCCAGGGTAGTCCACCAGTTCCTGGATACCATGTTAGCACATGTCGGTGAGCACGTATATTTCCCCATCACCCGTGATGCATTGGCCAGCAATATGTGTCTCTTCCACCAAATAGCAGAATACCCTGAGGTAGTGGGTGCAATAGACTGCACGCACATATGCATTAAAGCACCACCAGGTGAGCGGGGTAGGGTCTACATTAACCGCAAGGGCTTCCCCTCCATCAACTGCCAGGTCATGTGCGATGTCCAGGGCATAATAATGAATGTGCGTGCTGGCTGCCCTGGAAGCTACCACGATTCCCACATCTGGCATCTGATGCAGCTGTACCAGACATTTGCCAGTGGGGATATCCCACACGGTCACCTAGTGGGGGATGCTGGATATGCACTGGAGCTATGGCTGATGACATCCATCAGAAATGCACACACACCTGAACAAGAACTCCATAATGAGGCACACGCACAAACACGAATCATAATAGAGCATGTGTTTGGATGATCAAGTCATGGTTCCAGTGCCTGGACACATCTGGTGAAGCCTTACAGTACTCACCAACTACATGTACCCAAATTGTCCTTGTATGTGCCCTGCTACACAGTATGATCCTGTGGAAACAGCTGCAACAGGAACAGCATGGGGCAGGGCCGCACAGCCCCCCACCAGTGCCAAGGCATGCACAGGCACAGAGAGACTCAGAGGAGGAACACCCTGAGCCTGCCCCAGGAGGCAGAAGGAGGCATGCCCAGTATGCCCTGGCCTTGGCAAAGAGGCAACGCATAGCACATGCACTGACACAATAGGGACCCAGGGAATGACACCTCTCTCCAACTCGCACATACAGTAAAAGGGATGCCGAACATGACACTACCTGTGTTCAACCATGTATAGGGAGTGTACTATGTGCATCCAACATAGGCAGCCCTGCAGCACCACTCTCAATACTGGGACACCCACAAGGTAAGTGACTCAAACATGCCAGTTGGGGGGGGCACATACCCAACAACAGTCACAGCCAGCAGGATAGGTTTAGACAAACACAAACAAATGATGTACTATGGCCTCTGAATGAGCCCTATGGGTAACCCCTACCCCAGGCCTACACAGACAGACTATATCAGGCCAGCCAGTTGGATGTAAGTTGTGAAGGCTAGGAAGTCAGAAACTAATATGTAGGTAGTTAAAGCTAAGATCTGTAGTACACTGGTATGCCTCTAGCCAGCATGATAGGTAAGACTACAGACTGAAATGGTGTACCGATATACCAGTACAGTCCTAGAAAATGTGTAAAAGTGTAAGGTGTGCCCCACCATCCTATTTACACTTATAGTAACAGTCAGGTGTGCCCCCCAACCCCTGTGTCAAAATGTAGAAACAGTCAGGTGTCCCCCCCCCCCGCGATGCAGAAATGTAGCAACAGTCAATGCCAAACGCCTGATGTATACCCTGCAAACGCAGCATGCTACCTGTCAGTGTACAACATAAAGGTCAGCACTGCAGTACAAACTACCTGGACTTGATCCACACATGCAATATAGATGGCCATACTGGGCATACTCACACACATAGAGGAATGAAGGCAATGTCAGTCAACAACATACTGAAAGGCCATACTGGGCATGCTCACACACTTAAACACATGAAGGTCATGTCAGCAAACACCAGTAGACCAGACATATCTGGCAGTTGCAGTTCTTAGTGCAGACACATGTCATTATGCACCACTCCTGCCTTGCACACACAGTGGATAGGAATACAGACATATATGTAAGGACAACACACTATAATAAGCCAAAGGTAGACAGACATAAATGTGTGGAAGAGGGTGACCGTGACAAGGAGCCATCTGGGCTTGTCCCACCCAGCATACAGTCAAAGGGCCCCAAACACGTGAGGTGCAGGTGTCACTCACTGCAGATACTAGCCACCAGTATCTGTCAGCATGACAGCATGTTGCACGTGCCAGCTGTGCAACATGACTGTACAAGGAAGTAATCACCTAGTAGCTGTATACATGTACCTGTGGCATATGACACCGTGTGTGCCTGCATGCGGCATGTCAACCCCTACATGAATGGGTTACAGCCCATGCACACACCACCCTCCCCATAGCAGTATCATGACAAGCCTGCTGAGGTCATCCAATGTGAAATACACCTTTGGGAGAGCTGTAGCTCAGTAATCCCCATGGCGAGTCCCATAACTGCATACTGCTGTAGTGATAAACTAGTTATGCTGTAGTCCTAACCCCAGACTTGGCAACTGTGTGAGTGTGTGTTTGTGTGCGTGTCTCTCTGACTGTGCAG
This sequence comes from Protopterus annectens, assembly GCF_019279795.1. NCBI lineage: Eukaryota > Metazoa > Chordata > Ceratodontiformes > Protopteridae > Protopterus > Protopterus annectens. Next base: position 891,148,608 of record NC_056741.1, on the reverse strand, counting down.
AGAGAAATGCTTTTTAGGCTACTCACACTCCGTACAGTTCATATACACAACTTAGGCAAGGCTGCTGATGTCACTCACCTAGAAATACACCTCTGGGGAAAGCTTAGCCCAGTAATCTCTGTAGAGTGGCCTGTAACTGTGTACTGCTGTAGTGTGATAAAATAGTTAGGTAGGTGTTCTAACCCCAAACCTGGCAAGTGTGTGTTTGTGTGTGAATCTGTGTGTGTCTGACTGAGTAAAGAGCCATGCTTTTTAGGCCACTCACACCCCGTACAATTCATATACCAACTTTGGCAAGGCTGCTGATATCACTCACCTAGAAATACACCTCTGGGAAAGTCATAGCCCAGTAATGTCTGTAGCACATCCTGTAACTGTGTACTGCTGTAGTGTGATTTAGAACTGTGGTAGGGTTCCATCACTACCCATGGCAGTTCTGGATGTTTTGCATGTGTTTCAATGCCTGTGTATGGAGCAATGCATCATAGGCTACTCACTCGCAGTAAATTTCAAATGCCCTACTTTGCCAATCTTGCTGATGTCATTCATTGTGAAATGCAACTGTGGGGAGAAAGTTCCCTGTGATCCCTGTGGTGCGACCTGTAACTGCTCTATACTGTAGTGTGATATAGGTCTTGGTCAGGGGTTCTATACCCACACATGACAGTTGTGGGTGTTTTGTGTGTGTCTCACTGTCTGTGTGGGGAGCAATGCATTTTAGGCTAGTCACTCACAGTACAGGGGAAGTGCCCTACTTTGGTAAACTTGCTGATGTCATTGAGTGTGAAATACACCTTTGGGGAAGGCTGTTTCTGTTAATCTCTGTGGTGTGTCCTATAACAGCTCTATGCTGCAGTGTGATTTAGGCCTTGGTCATGGGTTCTATACCCACATGTGACAGTTATGGATGGTTTGTGTGTGTCTCTCTGCCTGTGTAGGGAGCAATGCATTTTAGGCTAGTCACTCGCGGTACAGTTGAAATACCCTACTTTGGTAATCCTGCTGATGTCAGTCACTGTGAAATACACCTTTGGGGAAGAATTACACCAGTAATGTCCATGGTGCATACTATAACTGTGTAGTGCTGTAGTGTAATAAACTAGTTAGGTAGGGGCTCAACTCCCAGACATGACAGGTGTGTGTGTATGTGTGTGTGTAACTTGTATCCTGTGTAGAGGTGCATGTGTGACACTTGTGGCCAATGTGGAGGGGGTTTTGCTTATGCTTTTATGGTGGCCCTACTATATATCACAATGTCAACCATACAGGGATAATAGGTGTAAATTAGTTGGGAGGCTGGGGTGCAAAGCCATACCCATACATGTGACATCAAGGCCAGCCAATCCAAATTAGCAACTCCACTATTACCCAGAGCACACACTCAACCCATGTGTCATACGCACACACATGCCTAGGTAACAGCCAATATGTGGGTAGTACACTGCATATTGGCCACTGATAGTAACTTTGCAGTGATAGCAGTGGGCTAGAGAGGGCATGTCACCCTGCCCATCTGTCCAATATGCACGTACATGCAGACAGTTCACCTCCACCATGTTCCCCAATGGACTCCTGCACCAACTGTGGTGCCTTCACATGTGACTCACAACGGACATACCATGCCTGATAACATGCCCTGTATGGACAGATGACACTGACATCAGGGAATGCTGTTGGCATGCTATCAATGTAGGTGAAGGGTAAACATGCTGCCTATTACCAGTTCCTGCCACAGGTGGGCAAGACTGGCACATCTGATGATAATCTGTGTTCACAACATGGGCCAGACACCCTAGGTACAGTTCCACATGTCACTGTGCATGCATGTGGGAGGTGTGCACATCCCAGACACCATTCATGTCATGGACTAAGGAACACATACATGTCATGTGGTGTACAGCATTGGCCACACACTAGTCACCCATCTGACTGGATGGGGAATGCAATACCCACCTGTGTGGGCAAATGCAGTAACTACAGGCCTGAGCCACAATGCAGACCATTGTCATGTAGCCTGATGCCAAGGTATACCCATTGCCTACCCTTGTACAGCCTGCTGGCACAGTTGACCACCACACACCCATGTAGACATGCACCCATGCATGTTAGAACTGACACCCTGTGTGTTTGTTTGTGTGTGTGTGTGTGTGTGTGTGTGTGTGTGTGTGTGTGTGTGTGTGTGTGTGTGTGTGTGTTGTATGGTGCATATGTCCACATCCACACTCACTACAACCCCACCAGGGCATACTGAAGTATGATGTCTGATGTCTGACATCTTCTCATACTCTTTGCTCATACAGCCTCTGTATGAGCCATGTGGTGCATGTGATACCTGCACATTGGTGTGTTGTGGCAATCCCACTACTGATGAGTTGCACTCCTGTCCCTGCCAAGTGTGTCAATGTGTGTGTGTGTCCCTGTGTGAGTGTGCCTGTGTTGACACTGGCACTTGTTCATGCAGACAGGCATGTGTACGACACCTACCGTATATCTACCATATCCCTGTTGCAGATGTCACTCACCCTCACATATATGTTCTGAGTGCTCCACATCAGGTAACTCATGTGGTGGATCAAATAACTACATCAAATTGTGATAGCACTACATAGATGTTGGGGGTTTGATACCCTGTGCTGCTAGGTTTGTGATACAAACATGCTTCAGGTTTACCCTCCCACCCCTCCCTGACATGTATCTGACTCCCCCACTCCCTCTCTAGTGGATGTGGAGACCCACACCTGCCTTGCTTAGGCATCAGCATTTGTATTTTATGTGATGCTTATGATTAGCTGATGGCCTCTGCATGAATTGCAGCCCTCCCCTAGCCGATTGCATGTGGAACAGCTGTGGTAACAATCCCATAGCCAATTGCATGGAAACACACTCCAATACCTAGGAACATCATGGTGGTGTTGGACCTTTGCAGTCACTGTGAGCAGGAACTAGATCTGATGCAGCCCTCCCCTAGCTGATTGCATGTGGAACAGCTGTGGTAACAATCCCAAAGCCAGTTGCATGGAACCACACTCCAATACCTAGGAACATCATGGTGGTGTTGGGCCTTTGCAGTCACTGTGAGCAGGAACTAGATCTGATGTTTGGCAAACAGCATCCCAGATGGATTGGGGATTTACCTCTAACAACATACACTGTGGAAACAGGGCAACCAACAGGAGGGGGATGTGCCTGGCCTGACTACAGACTGTAAGTTCTGCTATACTGTATTTGGAGTAATGTTGGTTTAACAGTGTTTGTCTGGATATGCCTGTCGTACATGTTGCAATACCTCCCATGTCAGTTCCATGTATATGAGGAATCCCTATCTGCATGGTCATCTGCAGGCTGGGCACTCTTGTGCCTAAGGTTTCATGTGTTAGCCACAGTGCATCAATCTGTGGAATGCAGAAGGTAATGTGAGGATTGCAGTCTGTAGATGGTGAAGGCCGTGACAGTTACTGACTTCATAGCCCTTATAAGACATATGTTGCAACAAACCCTGTTACAATGGAAAATATACGAGGTTATCACAGCAACATGTCTATACTGGCCCTGTGTATGTGCTGTCAGCCACACCTCTGTCAACCTTTGTACATACGGCGTGCATGAAGTGGAGCATATGTGCTGTACACCATAAATACTGTCATCATAGCTGATAACAAGACAGTGATATATCAGATTGCTACACGTCATGTACAGTAGTGGTCATATTTCATGACATAAGCTGGACATTCTGTGGATGTTTGTACAGTACTGAGGTGTGTGTAGTAACGGTGAATGTTGCCTGTGTGTGTATTGTTAACATGTACTTCAGCCTGTGTACAGACTGTGGTAGATGTCATTATTCAAGCTCCCCTTCTATCAGATGTTACATGCTGCCTCGCTGTATGGTACCGTTTTGCCATACATGTTTGTAGGGCCTTGCACACACATGTCCCATACCACAGAAAGCCATCATACCAAACTGTGTAGCAGCTCAGTATATGTAGGGTCATTCTGTGAGTGGCACATATGAGGATGGTGTTGAACAGATAGTCCATATACTGTAATATGTGGCTGTGTTCACACTGGTTGTGGTTATGCACTGTCACACAGGTGTATCTTACCCTGTGCTGTGACATGACAGTAGAGCCTGCTATATATGCAGGTACATGTGCATTCCCCATACAAGATGTAGGCCAGTGTTCAGCCAGTCTGCCTGTAGCCTGCACAGCGCATTGTTACATGCCTATCAGCTTAGTGTACTTAACCAGTGGGATGTTATGTGCAGATACTTGCCAGATGTACTGCTGCTGGGCCTCCCTTAAATGTCATGTATGTCAGACAGAGCAGTGGGATGCTGTATAGATGTATGTCACTATCTAGTGGGTGGTATGTGTCCATGGCACTCCTGTACCAACAGTCATTATGTGTCAGGCCAGACAGGAGTGTGTGAATCCAACACCTATGGTGCCAAATGTATACCAGTCGTTATGTATTATACCCATCTACATGGCTGTCTACATCCATATTGTCAGGCCTGTTACACATGTGGTACACTAAGAGATTATGTGTATACCTCTGGACTGTACAGGGTGTGTCCGAAGTTCCACATATAGTGGCCAATATCTCTGCTGCACTCCACAGGGGCATTACATGCTAGCAGCATTACTTTACAATGATTCCCTTAGGATATCTGTCAGTAGCCAATGGCAAACATGTTATAAGCAGATGTCAGCATCCACACACACCATGTCTGTGAAGACAATCCCAATGACAGTAGCAACAGTTTAGTAATATACCTGCTATACATAGCTGTCATCCCCTTGCACTACGACTTTGGAACTGTAGGGACTGGTGTACGGCTACAGTCCATGTCCAGGACATATGATGGAAATATATGTACATATACTTATCCAGATAGCCATATATATATAATTACATGTGTGCTACATTGAATTACCACTGTCATGGCAACCACCCACTATAAATCCCTACAGCATGTGGGTGTGGTCCCTTTACATTTCCTGTGTGATGGGCATCCTTCCTGTGTGTGGGCATCAGTGATACAGGCAGCAGGTAGCAATACCTCTTACAGGAGAACCTGCACACTCAGAGCGGCCACATATTTGTAGGAGGATCAGGAACTATAGACAGACTGTGGGTAGAGTTATGTAATGCTTTGCATAGTACTGGTGTTACAGGGTGTGTGTGTGTGTTTGTGTGCATACTAGTGTACCTTGGAATGTGGTCTGTATGCATAGCTCACTACTGCGGGCCTAACCTCTTGCTGGACAGAGGTATGCCTATCATGTGTTGTTTGTCCACCGCACAGGTCCTGTGTCAGATATTACACTGGCATTGTGTGTGTTGCGTGCTATCAGTACATGGCTACATCCATGCCTATTTCTAACCTCAATTCTCTGACTAAAGGTATGTTGCAGACTATCCAGTAACACCAGCACCTTGCTTAGTGTATGTCAACAGTGTCCCACATATGTGCCTGTGTTCCAGCCTCTGTCCCCCATCTACATACCAAGCTTTGCACATATGTCATGCTGTTGGGGGTTGTTCTGTAGTGGGCTGTGAGCATATCACACTGCCATTGCTGCCATTAGTCCACTGCTGTTGTATCCCCCACACCTACAGTGAGGCTGGGGCCATATATGTGTGGGCATCACCGACACAACACATGTGTGCCATTATGCACTGCAGAGGCCAGTGTATGTAACAGTGGTATATGGGCTTGTATTATTGAGTCTAGGTGGGGAGCACCATACATGACCTTGGCTGTTACAAAATGTGGGGGTATTGGGGTGAGCTTTCACAAGGTATGTGGATCTACAGTATCGTATACTCCACCTATATTGACATTACTTACATGACTTGGGGTACTGCAAGCCTACTGCCTCCTGCCATACAGACTGTTCTGTGCGTTATGCCTTGTTATGTACTGGGTACAACCCATTTGATCACAAAACGTCTTTACCTCCTACAAAATTTGTACAGAGTGTAGATAGAGACTGCTGAACTACACACCTGCAGTACATACTGTTGATTGTGTGGTACCCTGTGGCCCAGTCTGTCTGCACTATTGTATATTCTGAAGGGCTTGGCCTGGACAGTAACAGTTGTGAACATTTCCAGACTACTGTATTAGTGTAACTGTTTCACAGTTGCAGTACTCCGTTTATATGGTTGTCAGTATCTGAACAGCTATATGATATGGCATATAAAACTGTTATAGTACACAATTAAAGGATTCCCATTTCTGCAAACCTGTGTGTGGTATCTTTCCTATGACCTTTCTATGGGTATATGTTGCAGGCAACGATTGACATTAGTATGTGTCACCCATACAGTGTCCAGTTGTTCAGGTGTTAACTGTAGAAATAGTGGCTGTTCCATATTGTGTGCACCTCCTACATATGTATCTTACTGTACATATATCTGTGTGTGCATGTGTAGTCACATGTATATATATATATATATATATATATATATATATATATATATATATGTATATCTGTATCTGCATATATGTGTCTGTGTATCTATATCCTGGGGCGGTGATGGCTTCCACACATATTACATGTCCTATGGGAGGCAGACAGTACGTGGTAGTGTATTACAGGGCACATGTGTTTGGCTGATTGGGGATGCCTATTCGTACAAGACATATAGTGTGTGGGGCCTTTCAACCCCATCAATGGTATATGTGGACATAGGTGTATTTGTTAATCTGCAATTGCTATCTACAGATGCATGGCCATATATACCTATATAGATATATTTATCTGCTAACAGATATATAAGAATATGTGCATAGATAGTGATATATATATATATATATATATATATATATATATATATATATATATATGTATATAGAGTTAGTAAAACAACATATATATTTATAAATATGTATATCTATACATATATGGATATGTTGTATCTGTTAAGGTTGCAATATAGTTATACACACAGGCATCTAGATGTTGGTATACATTCTCTGTACTGTTGCATGACAGGACTGGCTGATATGTTTCTGAAACATTGAATATCTGTGTATCTGTCATGGCTTAGTGGTAAATCACTTTGTCTAGGGTGTGCAGGGTCCTTGGCGTGAGCCTTGCAAGAGCTGTTTATTTTGTTGCTGGGCAGAACATGGCCCGTTGGATAAACAGTGATTAAGGCACCTTAAAGCAGTTGTAAGCAGGTTTGTGCAGGTTTCTCTGGAGCTAAGCACTGCCTACACAGGTTAAGCAATTTATAAGCTAACTGAGTGTATGAAAACGTATCCGGAGGTTAGCAGTGCTTACCATTGTGCAAACCCATGCAGAACTGCATTAAAGTACCTTAATCACTCTGTATCCAAGGGGGTGTGTTCTGCCCAGCAAAATAATAAACAGCTCCTGCAAGGCTCGAAACCAGGACCCCACATGGCAGATATGCATAATCATGATGTTTTCACATACATATCATCCAGCCCAGGTATACAACACTACAGGAAATGTATTCCGCCATGTAGATGTATTTGTGTGTATACATATTCAACTTTAAATGGATATAACATATCTATATATGTAGATATATCTATAGAAATATATACATATATATATATATATATATATATATATATATATATATATATATATATATAAAGTATGTTCTCAAAATTGCACAATCTTGCAATAATTGCATCGAATGTGCAATGAGCGAATGTCAGTATGAATTAGCTCATTGCAGATTTGGCAATATGGGTGTGGATGGCACTATAGTGGGGATGGGGAATATTTGCCTATCCCCACTGTAGTGTGAACTCGGAGTTAGTATATCACAGTAGGGGGGTTGTGGGGGGCCAAGCCCACCAGATGGGCTGTGCAGGGGAGCAAGCCCCCCTGCATTATGATATGTATTCCAACTTGCAGTTCGAGAGTCTGCAAAGGTGCCTTTAGAACTGCTGTGTTTTGAACTGTGGTACAGTAAGAAATGACGGATTTGTCCTTTCAGTTTGCAGAAAGGGCCATTCTAAGAAATGATTGTCTCCCTTTCAAAGGTGAACACATATATATCAATATAGGTATATATAGATATACATCTGTAGATGAAACTGGGAATGTAACCACAACATATATGTCCACACGCACCATTGATGGGTTTGAGAGACCCAAACAACATACATCTGGCATGGATAGGTATTCGACCCCCCCAAGCCAAACACGTCTGGCCTGCAATACAATACTAACCTTAGCAAATCCCATAACCAGGACCCTACATGGCAAGGGCAGTACATGTTAACAGTACTCCATCCCACCTGTAGTATGTCAGGCTGGCATTACTAACATATCATGCAGTACAGTCAAGTGACGTGTCATGCTTGGGGGAACCTCCTGTGCAGGAGCAGTAAGTAGCTGGGATCCCTCATACGATCCAGTAGGCCCACACCTAACAATGGATTCACCAATGTTGGCAAGGACGACCACAAATCTACCATGTCAGCTGGGAATTACCACCCAGTTGCCTGATGACCTTGGTCTGCAGGGACATGGAACATATCAAAAATGAACCCATGGCCAATGTTACTGGTAATCTTAACACACGGGACCCCGCCACTGTTGGACTTGTCAAAGGCAGAGAATACAACCTGAACTTGGTATACTTCCTTTACCCAGTCATGACTGGTGTAGATGAGGGTTAGGAAGTGCACAATGCCTGTCTAGATCATAGCAGGTTTTTGTACACCATCCCTTATGTAGGAATGTGTGTAGTTGTTAAGGGATCTACCTCCATTCATAGAATATGTGTCCACCAGGACTGCTTGGCAAATGCCAGCATTCCACAGGTGCCATCCTGTGGACGTACAGTCCTTCACAGCTCATAGATGTTGTAATGCCCTCCTCCACACTGTAGAGGTGTGCAGCACTACTGAGGTTTCTATAACTCACTGAGTGTGGCTGTTGTGGACACATCCGCCATTATTGCAGTTACTGTTGTGTCTGTTCCCTCACATAGCTGTCTGTACTACTGTTGTTGTTGTTGTTGTCTTTTGGCTTTTCCTGGTTAGGTGTCACCACAGCAGACCTCCGGTCTGCTAATGATTGGCAGTAGATTTTCATGAATGCAGAGGTGCCAGCTCAACGTTCAACTTCAATGAAGGCACGCCCATTTACGCATGTCTTTCAAACGCCCACTGTACAGTGTATGTAATCAGGTTGTTAGTTGTTGTTTACACCATTCACAGTTGTTGAGCACCTCACACCCTCCTAAAGGTAGGGCTATGCCACCAGCATTGGCACACACATGTTACTGAGGTGAGGATCGCAGTAGAGTGGGGAGAGGGACATACACCCTGCTATTAGCATATTAAATGTCATCCACATTGCAGACTGCATATATAGCAATGTGTGGTTGTGCCTATCCTGTCTTGGTGGGATTACATGTGCAACAGATGTGTTACCTGCACCGGGACATACCTCCATGTGTACAGTCTTGTACCTGTACTGCATCCAAACCAAAGACTCTGTGTGTTGTACCCAGCCATGGTATGTGTACTACCCACTACACATACTGGTGTCCACTGTAGAAGGCCTGCCAACACCACTACACCCATCAGCCATGTGGCACATGGACAAACACAACACCATCAGAATAGATAATGGTGACAACAATACAACATTGTTAATTACAGCTATGATTCATCATGTCTGCACAGCTACACCTTCCAAGATATTAGCATTTCACTTTACTGCTGACAACATGCTACACATCATTCCATTGCTACACTGTTGTACAGTCATCCTGTGCATCAACACCATGTTAGTCTGTCCCTGCATCACTGTTACATATGTCAGGTAGTGGCACAGATATCATCATATGCACAGGGTGTGTTGTTGGTTTGCCAGAGGCCTGGGCTGAGCCATACAATTGACAACATGTGTGTGTGTGTGTGTGTGTGTGTGTGTGTGTGTGTGTGTGTGTGTGTGTGTGTGTGTGTGTGTGTGTGTGTGGTGGGGGGGATGAGTACTGTTATGGGCCACTGCTGATGTCGTATGTGCAAGTACGTGGTTGCCTTAGGTTTGCTGTTTATGTGTGTGTGTCTGCATACACACAGTTCCTCCATGTGGCTGCCCTATACAAGGAATTGTGAGACAGCTGCAGACTGTGCCTGGCAGGGTTTGCAGTTCACCATCTCCGGCCATAGACATGGGACCTGTGCCTGGCAGGGGTGCTACAGGCAGTATCAGGTATAAAGCCAGATCAAGTACTGTCCCCTGAGATTGACAGATGTCCACTGGATCCAGGTCCCTCCTGGGACTGGCCAGGGCCACGTGCACATGGTCTGCTATGACGGTCTGTGGACAGCACCCCCCCACTGTGCTGGGGCTGGTACTGCCACTATGGGAGCAGCTGTGACTGGTGGGATGTCCATGGCAACCTCCAGCTGCTGATGTTGCTGCCATATGTTTATGTGGCCATCGCAACCATCCCACCCTGTCCTGATGCATGGACATGACATTGTGGGTGAGATCCAATGTCTATCCATGACCTCGGTGTAATTAAGGATGGCACCTGCTAGGTCACAGATGCTTTCAGTTACAGAGGTGTGATGAGCCCTCTGTGCCCTTAGACCCTGCCTGGTGTACCGTTCCATTCATGCCTGTGCCTCCATGACAGTCTGGAACATCTGGAACGTCTGCTGGTCCATGATGCTCAGCAGTGGTCCGATGAGGACCCGTGAGCATCTGCCTATGTGATACCCCACCAGACATCTGGCTATGGCTGCTGTGTCCTGATACATGTGCCATAGATACCACACTATCCTGGCCAATGCCAACCATAGACTGTCCCTCAGCTAATGCTAACGATGATGAGGTATGTAGGGGCAGTGTAACTCTGTGCGTGGATGAGGTGGATACATGTGGGATGTCAATTGGTGGCCCAGCGGCAGCTCCTGAAGACCCTTCCTGTGCCTCAACACACCTATCCTCAAGGTCACTGTCTGTATCAATGACATCAGATTCCCTGTGGAGGAGACCCATCCCCACCTCACCACCTGTGATTGGAAAACAGGGGACAGAATGTAAAACCTGTACATCAGTACTAAACAGTACATACACACACACACAAGTGTGCAGACATAGCCACACACACAGACATACACACATGCAGTCGACATACATGGCAACCCATACACTCCACCAGACAGCACCTGCAGACAGCTCCCACACCCCCATAGCACACACAATAGCAGGTGATGGTGCAGTACAGTATCACACACAAACCTGTAATTACACACATGTCAGCATTCATGAAATGTGGCACTCAACAGCATGCAGTGCAACTGTAGTCAATCCCCATTACCAACATTATACATGGTTATGATGCATGGCTTCTGGTAGTAGGTGATGGCCCTCCCCTGGAACTCACTGCACCCATGTCCACAGCATTGCTCTGCATCTCTTCAGCACCCTGGTATGTACTGTGCACCATACCTCACAGGTGTACACACCATTGCAGGATGTGTATCTGTGTGTCAGTTGTGTTTCTGCTGCTGCTCACAGCCTCTGTGTGTTTCTGTATTACATGTGGACACATGTTTAGTGGATGTTTGATGTGTATTCACAGATGTCATCATCAGTGGTTCATGTATGAGTGATAAGCTACCATTAGACTGACTACATACACAATGTACTGTACCTATGGTGAGTGTAGAGACCATTATTGACCATTATTGAGCCCTGGCTGATGTTGCCTGTTGTACACATAGGTGAATAGGTGAGCACTGGTCTATTGATCCTGGGGCCTACATAAGCCTAGCCACAGGGGTTCCCAGCCATGCACCACCCATTAATGTTATTCCCCTGTGCCCCTGTCAGGCTGTGGCACAGACAACCAGGGTGAATTCTCCATTTCTCATCCAGTTGTCAAATGTTTCTGTAAAGAGGGCCAATGTGTAGCATTGCCTGACATGTATGGGTAGTCCGTTCCAGAGTGTGGGAATTCCCCAGGACAGGGCCCTACCCCTCCAATATGTTCTGTGTAATGTGTTGATGAGGTTTAGGACCCTGGAGTGTGTGTTTGCAGAGGGAGTGGGATGTCTTTATGTGTAGCATGTTCAACTGCTCTGTGTATGACATAGCTGTGTATGTTGGGCAGATGTCAGCTGTGCCTGAGTGTAGCCACAGTTGTCTGAGATGGACTGTGTATTGCATGTGTTTGAGGCTGGTAATCCCATTAGTGAGGTGTGTGCTCTGTCAGTGCACATGTACAGCATGCATTATGGGTAGGTCTGTTAGATGTGTACATGGCCTACACCATAACTATGACATGCACAGTGAATTGACAAGCATAACCTTAAACCATACTCACCAGCATCCAACCACTGCCTTGCTGGTATCCCAGACATACCTACATTGAGATGGGATAGAGTTGATGTCAGTGGTCACAGCTGTGGCATTGCTACAGGATGGCTGCAATATTACAGTACAACAACAGCTGAAGTCCACAGTACTACAGATTATGCATTACTGCTTATCAGTACTACACAGCAACAGACCCCACATCTCACATATGCATGGTCTACCTGTACAGATGCATACACTAAAGTCATCTACTGATGTGCCCTGGAACCTTACCTGCATGCTCCATGTCTGGTGTGTGTGTAGCACCCACCTTCTTGACTGTATAAGTCTGTAGCTATTGCAAGCGGGCAGGTGCTACCAGGCTCATGAGCATCTCCTCCACTCTGGTGAGGGGGAGGTGGATGTTATGGCTCCCCCCTGTTGCAAGGTGGTGACCCCGCACGGCAGCGGCATGGTGACGTACATGGTGGAGCAGGTCACTACAATGGCGGCATACCTGCTCATATGTACGGCATCGCCACCTCATTCACCCTGTGGACCACATCATTCCACATGGCTGTTCACGCCTTCTGGTCCTGGCTTGTCCGTGAGAACAACAACGGATAGTTCTGGATGACGCTGGTGATTATAATTTCATCCTCAACGGCACTGTAGGTGGGATTCCTCGGGTGCCCCATACTCTCTGAAAGACATAATGATGGAAATATGTCTGAGCAACTCATATGTCAAGTTTACCATAATACAATACACATTATCAGTCTCCTGACACCATGTCAGCTCCAACTTAATGTTCACACAACACTAGTGGTATGTCTCCGGTATATGTACCATTGGGTCATATATTGTATTGTGCAACACTTTCTGCTATGTGTTTATAGACATGCTCTCTGTTGGGACACTATAGTTGCTGGGCTGTTACAGAGTATTTCACCTGCATGCCATTGTCACTGCCATTATGTTTCTACATATGCATGTGGTATGCCTGCTATGTGATATTGGGGATATCTATGCATGCTGTTGGACATGTTCTGGGATTGTGTGGACTATTACAACCCACATATGTTCCATGACAGTTACACACCGGTATGTGTAGGGGTTGTTTGCCAGCAGGAACACCACTCCCACCTAATGTGCACATGTTACTAGTCCACATCACATCCGTGACCCAACGTGGAACCTCATTATCTTCTGGTCCATAACTACCTTGATGTGGAACCACCTCAGGGGATGGTACCCCCCCCCATGGAGCACACACAGACATATGTCTGTCACCCAGTTAAGTCGAGGGTCTTGTGCATAGGGAGCTCCACAGAGACATGGGGTATGCGTTACATCACCTGGAGGCATGCAGTACACATACACAAGGTTCGACATACATGTTCCTCCTGACCAGCCACAGCCCAGGCACCTTTATGTCCATGTAGATGCTGTTGTGACTGTCCATGGGTGGGCACCATGTTCCCTTTGTTCCCATGTGGGGGCTCAATGGCCTCCACATTCCAAACGTAACTACCCGTCCACAGTGTTTAACCACATGTGTCATATACCAGCCCTGTATGCTGTCTTGTTTGTCACCCAACCAGACCTACATACCAATATGTGCCTAATACCCATCACCAACATATATATCCCACCTTCTCAAACAATTGTGATGTGTTCCCAACATGGGTTACACAACACACTCCACACTCCATCTTGCAGCCATGTACTGGTGTATGAGTATGTTGTGCATTGATGTGTGATGTTGTCTCACACATGTTATGGCAGGGGACATGTATTGACATATATATATATATATATAGAGAGAGACATACACACACACACACACACACACACACATATATATATATATATATATATATATATATATATGTATATATGTGTAGATATCATTATGTGTTGTTTATATATCTATATAAATGTGTAACTGTCCAAGGTTCTGTATATGACATACACAGCTGTGAATATGTATCACACATATATGTATCTGTATGTGGGGTGCATATGAACATGTAGGCCACACTCATGTAACCCTCTTTAATTCACAGTTGAACTGTTCTGCCTTGCTGCAACACAGTCAGGTGTCACATGTGAACACAGACTAACATTTGGGGGGTATATATGGTGACAAACTTTAGATAAGCATATTATACTGCTATGGCAATTGGGCATGCTATGCTACCTTTTGACATGACTGTCCTGCAGGTTGTGTGGTCTCTCACCCACGTGTCTATCATGGCAGTATTAATACCCCCACCAGCCGTTGGCCACAGTAATTTACAGAACACAGATATCATGGGTCACATCTTTGCCATTCACTGCTGATCTGCACATTTGACAGGTATGTCCCACTGCCCACAGGGACTGATACTATTATCCAGTGCAGTTATTGAGCACAACATCATTACAGGAACAAGTACTGATGGCACATACACATCCTTTCACATTATACATCCTATTATTCTATGCCATGTACTACATGCACGTAAATGCATATCTGTTTCACATACCTGTTATCTTTCTTCCACTGTAACACAACCCTGAACTTTGTGCCCTTTCTTGAAGTTTTCTCTCTCTCTCTCTCTCTCTCTCTCTCTCTCTCTCTCTCTCTCTCTCTCTCTCTCTCTCTCTCTCTCTCTCTATCTCTATCTCTCTCTCTCTCTCTCTCTCTCCAGTAGAGGTTTGAATAGACTGCAGCATGCTTTTGTTGGTATTGCACATAATCAGGTGGTGGCCTCTTCACTAGTCAGTGTCCACCAGATGCTAATTGCATGCAGCCTGCTGTATAGTACTTCAGATAACCATTGTCATGGCAACTCTGTACTATAAATTGCTGCCTTTTGTGGGCGTTGTCTCTTCACATTTCCAGTATGGATGACATCCTTCCAGTGTGTGGACATCAGTGTTACAGACAGCATGTAGCAATACCTCTAACAGCAGAACCTGCAGATACAGGCCAAATCCACATTTGGGTAATGTTCCTGATCTACAGACAGCGTGGGTAGTGTTGTGTGCATTGTATCTTGCTGTTCTTACAGGGTTTCTGTGTACGCGGTACTTTTGCATGGAATGTTGTCTGTCTGCATAGCTCTTAACTGTGGGCCTATCCATATGATCAATGAAAGAATACCTGCACGAACAGCTTGTGCACGGCTATATAGTATATCCAACCAAAAAAGAAACAAAAGCCAGCACCCATCTCCTGTGGCTTATTCCAAAAACATATTTATTCCATAACCGATAACCAACAATACATCAGTACACCAGTAAGGTTGTACCGGTTTCGGCAAAAGCCTTCTTCAGCAACCAAACTTGATAAAATAAAAAAATGCAACTAGCATTGTATCTCCCTTATATGTGAAGTCTTATGATGCCCTCTAGTGCACATAAAAAATATGGCCATTTAAATACAATAATTATCATGCTGCAAACATGATTATCTAAACAAAACAAAGAACACTTGGTATGAATGCAAATACATAACTCTATATAGAAATGTTTCAAAATTGGTCATTTAACCCAGGAGAAAAGAGGGTCCCCAATTTAATAATGCACATTTTCTCTTTGTTTGTCAACATTTCATGTAATCTGTGGGCCTCTGTTCCTAAACCTAATCTGGTCAATGACCATAAAACTGAAAAATCCTGTCGGATGCTTAGACATATGTTTGAATAAAGAGCTCGAACCTTTCTTATTTTTGATGTCACTTAAATGTTCCCCAACCCTTATCTTAAATGGATGACACGTTTGTCCAACATAAAATGCCTGACAACTGTATTGGGCTAAATAAATAACCCAAGTCGTATTACAATTGGCAAAACATGGGACATTATATACATGTGGAGAATTATGAGATGTAAAACTATGGGACTTCAACATTCCTGGACAATAAACACAATGACCACATGGATAACAACCCAGTATCAGTTGACCAGTCATAGTCATTTGTTTAGTTAAACATGGACCTTTATCGTAAACTTTTTTATAGTGACTAAATAAGGATCCCAAAGACCGCCCCTTCCGAAAAGAATAAAGACATTGATCCCCGATGTAATTATTTAAAATGTAATCTGATCTTAATAGATGCCAATGTCTATGAATGATATTCATAAAACTATTGGTATTTCTCCCATAGGTTGTAATTAATCTAAGTACCTGTGATTCTTCCGTATACCCGAACCCGATATAACAACAACTGCGATCTATCCTGTGGATTGGCAAACCGACTGGCCCTAGTTATGTCACCCACTTGATATCCCCTACTCTTAAACCTGGATATTAAATCATGTCTATGATAGCTGTATGTGGAGGAATTTGAACAAATCCTTTTAATATGAAGTAATTGTGACTTGGGGATATTCCTGATGACATGCTGTGGGTGGAAGCTTGTAGCATGTAGTAGGGTACTAAATTGTGGAAACTTCCTAAATACTCCACTCTCCAAAGTGTCCAAATCTGCTCTCCTAACTGGCACATCCAAAAAGGTTATATCTGATCTAGAATAAGTCAACTTAAATTCAATACCCCACATATTGCAATTCAAATATTCCAAAAATTCCAAAAGGAATTCCTCATCTGCTCTCCACACCAACCAACAGTCATCAAGATATCGCCTCCAAATGTCCATTTCATTTATATATATATTGTGACTGGTGTCATATATCAACTGTTTCTCCACATACACCATAAATAGATCCACATAAATGGGGGCAAAAAAGGCCCCCATAGCAGTGCCTTGAAGATGCCAAAAGCACCTATTTTTAAAATAGAAAATATTGTGGGTCAGGACCATTTCTGCCATGCAAATTAGAAGAGTATTAAAACCTGGTTTGTACATATTGGCTTGATCTAGCCAATATTGCAAGGCCATTAGTCCTGCCCAATGGGGGATGTTGGTGTACAAGGAAGTGACATCTAAAGTACATAAGAGCCAGTCAGATTCCAATTGCATGTAGGATATAATGGAGAGAAACTGGGTCGTGTCCTGTATTCTAGACCGTATTAATGCTAGTAATAGTTTTACATATAAAGTTAGAAATTCAGACAAGGGCTCATTTAAAGAGCTTCTGCCTGAAACAATCGGTCGACTGGGCAGTCTTTTGGAATCCTTATGGATCTTGGGCAAGAAATAAATATACTGTTTTTTGGGATGATCTACCTTAAGATGAAAACAGACTTCTTTAGTGATAATGCCCTCATCTTCTGCTAGATTGAGGAAGTGATCAATATCCTGTTTCAACTTGTTAGTTGGATCAACAGCCATTTCTTGATAATAAGATTTATTATAAAGTTGACGCTCACCCTCCGCTTCATAGTCCACCAAATCCTGAACCACCACTGCTCCACCCTTGTCCGCAGATACAATAAAAATATTCTTGTTGTTAACGAGATTTTCAACACATAATCTTTACTGTTTGTCCAAATTATCCTTCACTATATCTTGTTTACTCAAATGTAAATGCAAATCTCTGAGAACTTCGTTCTGAAAAATGTGTACAATGGGTAGCATCGGTGGCTTAAATAAAGAGGACCTAAAGCAAAAGTTTCTCAGTTCAGAAGAACACATCTTGCTTCCCTCAGAGTTGTGTTAAAAAGATTTTAAATAAAGACTACGACAAAAATTCACAATATCTTGTGCGAAATGATACTCCAGGACAAAGAAACCTGGCACAAAGCTTAATCCTTTATTTAGCACCTCCATTAGTTGTTCATCCAATCTGACAGAAGATATGTTATGCACATTATTCACTTTAGTATCTAAAATATGGTCATGTTTTGAAGAATCTCCCCAAGATACATGGTGTTTTTGATGCTTCCTGCCCCCTACATTAATATGTATATATATATATATATATATATATATATATATATATATATACATATAGCTGTCTATCTGTCTATATATCCATGCATGTTTGGTTCATATTTTGGCCTGTTCCTCATTCACTTGGCAATTATCATGGATGATCGCAGCATTGAAGTCAGTAACTAGTGCCAACACTTTTGTGTTTCAGACTTCATCTCCTTCTACATATGTGTTCTAATACATATAACTGTGCAACTAGCAACATTTTAAGTGTATTAGAGCATTAGTTGATATATATCCCTATTTGTACCCACAGTGTGCCATACTTTGTCCAGACTTCCTGCATTAACAGGTTGTATGGTATGATAGTAATACATTTCCTGTACTGTTGACTGATTGTGCTGCATGATATGTTTGTGAAAACTTCAGGTTATGTATATCTGCCATGGTTTAGTGGTAAATTACTTTGTGTATGGAGTGCAGGGTCCTGGGCTCAAGCCTTGGAGGGGCAATTTATTTTGTTGCTGTGCAGAACAAGGGATGTTGGCTACAGAGTGATTAAGGCACTTTTAAGCAATTGTAAGCGGGTTTGTGCGGGTTTGTGCGATGTAAGCATTGCCTACCTCTGCTTATGTTTTCTTACAGTCAGTTAGCTTCGAATTTCTCAACCTGTGTAGGCATAGCTTACCCCTGCGCAAACCCGCTTAGCGCTGCTTAACAGTTCTTACTGCCGTTTACCCCCGCGCTAATTCGTTTGAAAGAAAATAAAAAGGGGTTGATAGGAAAATGGTGAAAAACAGGGCACAAAGAGGGAAAGACAGTAGGGGAAATAGCTAGGCATGTGCAGGAAGGGTATAGGAAAGGTCCATAGCTGCCCATTTCTTCTACAGCAACAGCTGTGTATAAACACTATATTTGCAGGTACATTTGGACCCTCAAACCCCTGGGAGAGGGGTGAGGACAACATATATTAATTGTGATGCCAATTAGACCAGATTACATGTGCCCAGTGGACATGTGTGCAAAATGGACAGCTATGTATGGGATGGAATTTTTTTGTGGGAACAGATTGCCCTTTTTTTATTTTTTTTCAGGTGAGAGTGGGATGTTGGGGAGGGGTAGTAGGTATATTTGAGGAGGTAGGTTAACAGACAAGACACACAAGACACATACAGGGCCAGTATATGACACATGTGGGGGGTAAACATCTTGGACGGGGAGGGGTGTTTGGAAGTCACAAGCCCATGAGCCCCCAACTGGAGACAGTGGGACTGAGGTCCCCACCCATGGGCAGCTACCACTGTACCTTCACGGCCCCGAAGGTGGCTGTGCTGGGGGCTGTGTAGGAGGGGCAGGCTCACCCTCTAATAGCACCACTCGGCCCTCAAGCTAGCATAGCCGCTTTTGATACTCTAAATCGAGCTCCTTATGCACCATGGCCCGGACCTGTTGACGGGTGACAGGTTCCCATCCACGCCCACTCTGAGGGGGGCAAGCCCCATCCCCTGCAGCGGTTCCACCCGAAGGTGGTGCAGGGCCCACAGAGGAGGAGTTCCCAGGCTGGGCCTCAGCTGTGCTGGTGCCCAGTGCCATGGCCAGATGAGGTGGGACAGATGGGTCCACTGGGACCGGCCTTCCCATACGAGCTGTGTTGTCACAGGTTTATAACAGATATGGGTTAGTAACAGTCAACAGCATTCAGGATTAGTTATAACAGCATGCATAGGTATTCCCATTAACCCAACACACCACATTTAACACAGTTGCAGATCAAGCAGAACACATGCATATATGGAACAACCATAGCCATTACAGGAGCATGCATGTTTCATTGATGGCAACAGGCCACCTATATGGGTGCATTTTCACATGGCACATGCATAGAAACAAATGTGAATATTTATAAACCATTAGGACATATGTCCCAACAAAAGTTTGGAGTGTACACATACAAGTTGAGGAGTGTCATTGGGTTATTATGCACATATGGTAGGGGTGAGAGAGAAAGTTCAATTAACAACTAATATATCCTTGTAGTTTTCACAACATTCTTAGTCACTGCAATGGTCTTTCCCTTACGTGTATCATTACACTACACAATAGCCTTATACTGTACATTGGTATGTTTATAAATTATTAAATACGTGACCTGTGCCTTACATACAGGCGTGACAGGCTGCAGGTGTTAATGCAACATATGTTGAGAATTGCTGTCATATACTTTGAGTGAGGTGCTAGAAGGAAAGGTTTGTTTCCATATACATTCTCTGACTATGTACACGTTTGACTATCAGTTATATGTCATTGACAGCTGCCTACATTTCTTGGATTATCACGCTGGACTTTCAGGGGAACAGGGTACCAAGCTGGTGATATGGGCCATTTATCTGGACATGCTGGACATATTGGAACAGTTGTGGGGTATGAAAATGCATACAACTTACAAGTTGAACATTCTAGCAAATTCTGTACTGTTGTTGGGTGTAATTATGCATACAGCTTTCTATCTGAACATTGTATCAAAATCTGTACAGTTGTGGGGTATGATTATGCATACAACTTAGTAGCACTCCCAGGATTCAAACCCCTGCTATGTGTGACAAAATATTATAGCTAACATCACAGCACACTGTGTTATCAGGGAAATGATGTAATGTTTTTGACTGTTTTCTGTCTAAGTCTCCCTAACTTGTACAATATGACTGACCTCTTGGCACGTCCAACATTGTTATGCAGGACTTCATGCCCATTTTATCTGCATACCACAGTGTGGGTGACACTGCTTAAGATACAACAGTACTATTTATAGTAAGGAACAGATCGCCAACATATGAGAGAAGAGTAAACAGAAGTACTCCAGGGGTTATACCTTTATTCACAGACTATTACACATTTATTTCTACTGGTACAACACTTTCTAAGGCTCTTATATTTATTTGTTATGATAGTACATGCAGACTGATTACTAACCTGTCTCATGATGCAGCCCTTGCAGCTTAGCATCATGGGCTTGCTGGTTCACAGCCTGCTCATCTGCAGCTGTCAGAGAAATGCAGTGATATTTAGCCATACCTATCCATAGTATACACAAGCTAGGAAATTATTTACTGTTTAGTAGAATGAGTACTTACTCAGTACTGGGGCATTGGGCATCTGCCGAGACTTCTAGATTCACTGTTGCAGTACATCCCCCCTCCACCACTTCAGGTCAGCATGGTGGTGCCTGACCTGCTCACCAGTCCGGGGGATACCTGTGGCACTGATGATGTCACGGGAGAGACTGTCCCAGGCCTCCATTTTATACTGTGAGCCCTGGTACTAGCCCTGCAGTAGTCTCTGACCATGGTGTTTTACCAGGAGCCATACCATGATTTTTGACTCCTGGATGCCCCAGCACTGTGCTCTAAATCGAGTGCCTTCACCCACACCAGCCATTCTGCCGACAGTAGGAAGCTACAACCATTTATGGGAAGTATTCCTGCCTGTGGGGTTTAAATACAGCCATTTTACCGCACTTCCCCATGATTGGCCAGTTTTGAAAAGGCTAAGCTATGGGCACACCTGCTTACATGAGGTTGGCACTGCTTAAAGAGGTATACCACTAGGCAGATTGAAATGGCTCCCCTACACATTGCTTACACTTACTAACTTGAGCTGTGCTTGGTTACCATTGCTTAATAGTTAATTAGCACTATATTTGCCATTTGGCAATGATTTATTCTTCATTACAGGTTATATATGTGTCTGGTATTTGTGATTCATGTGTACATACACTGTATGGGACCTGGGGACTACTACACTTTATTATAATAAAACCTCAAATCTATGCTTACTGCAGTACTCCAGTTCACATATTTATGTTCTGTGGCAGGTTATCCAACATCACACTGTACATAGATTCAGTTAACATGTTTGGTTTGATTTTCCTGTGGTGAGGATTAGTATGCTGATACCTCACTCATGTCTATTGCTATGATGGCTTGGTGGTTAACTACTGTAACTATAGTGTGCAGGATCCTGAGTTTGAGCCTTGCAGAGGCAATTTATGTTTTTGCTAGGCAGAACAAGGGCCATTGGATACAGTGTGATTATGGTACTTTTGAGCAGTTGTAACCGGGTTTGCATGGGGGTAAGCACTGCCTAAACAGGTAAATCAATTTAGAGGCTTACTGGGTGTAGGACACTGTAACTGGAAATTAGCAGTGCTTAGATTCGCTCAAACCCGCACACATGGCCTTAAACTCGCTTACTAGTGCTGACATATGCTTACTACTGCTTCTTGCTGCTTAACCTGACTACTGCTTTATGCATAATGATACTGACACCTCACATGTGCATTTCCTGCAGTACTCTAGGTCCTATATGTGTGTGTGTGTGTATATATATATATATATATATATATATATATATATATATATATATATATATATGTTCTTTCGTGCCAGCAGTACTCCATTTATATATATATATATATATATATATATATATATATATATATATATATATATATATATATATATATATATATATATATATATATATACATATGTTGTTCCATGGGTTATGCAACATATATATTACTCATAACGTGCTTTGCCATGGGAAATGGTATGTCTCAGTTATCTTCCTGTATCCTCCCCCTCCTTTCTCACTTACATCCATGGGGCGGTCCCATTAGAACGGGTCCATCCAACCCCGGCATGCCTCGGCCCATAATGTCTTACCCATCATTCCCTCCATCCCCTCCCTCCTCCACATCAATCATCCTTCCTACAGGTTCCATCCAAATCTCTCACCACACCACTACACATTGCCCACCCTCCATTTCTCGGGACCCATCATGTAAGTTGTCCCACCCTATGGATCTTCAGGGTTCCCACACATTCAGTCCGCGAACATACATATCCTTTTTTGCTTACCTGTAAGGCATGGTATGTTACCCCGAGGACTCTTTTTAGCAGAATTTTTGGGGTCGTCCTGCTAGGGAATAACATACATTTGTTTAAGATTAAACTTTGCAGGTTGACACTGTTTCTCCCACTGGTAGTATCCTGCCAGTAGTCTTGGGTAGCAGTGCTGTGCGATGCTTAGCGGTGCTTAATATTCGATTTGTATGATATTTGCCTTTTGGCATTGATGTCTTCTTCATTACATGTTATATATGTATCTTGTATCTTTAATTCATGTGTATGTATGCTATATGGGGTCCTGGCAACTTCAACACTTTATTGCAATAACACCTCACATCTGGACTTTCTGCAGTACTCCAGTTCACATATTTAAGTTATGTAGCAGGTTATACCACTTCACACTGTACATAGATTCAGTTCACATGTTTGGTTTGATTTTCCTGTGGTGAGGATTAGTCGTGACTCAGAAGACATTGGTTGGAAGGACCACTAGACACCAGGGGTAACTCTGAAAACATTGGTTGGAGGGAACACTCAACACCAGGGATGCTCTATATTGCATGACTTAAAGGCATGTATAAAAAGGTGGTGTATGGAGCCACTAAAACCATGGGTAAGTAGTGTGCATTAAATGGCACTAAAAGGGATTACAGCCCTGTACCCTCCCCCCTCCCATCAAGGATATTAGTCCTGTACATCACCACTAGAACCAGGGATACATAGTGTGCTTTAAATGGCACTAAAAGGGATTGCAACCCTGTATGAGATGCTCTATGTAAGGGATTCTCTATACTGCATGACTTAAAGGCATGTATAAATAGGTGGTGTATGGAGCCACTAAAACCATTTGTAAGCAGTGTGCATTAAATGGCACTAAAAGGGATTCCAACCCTGTACGCTCCCAACTCACACCAAGGATATTAGTCCGGTACATTATCACTACTCACCAGGGATACCATGTTGAAAATAAATAAGTGAGGAAAAAAATCAAGTAAAAAGGGGAAAGAGATTTGAACCCTGCACCCTTGGTACACAAAATCCCAATATTACTCCACTGCTTTAATTGATAAGCTAGAGTAAGAGTTTTTTTTTCTCATGGATATTGAGGATCCCAGGCATCATGCAAAGCCTGCAACAGTTTGTGACTTACGAGGGAGAAGGAGAGGGGATATTAAACAGCTCTCAACCTCATAGTGCAACACATCAGGACAAAAGCCAAAATTAAAGATGGGTCAAATCATGGCAGGATTTTATATATACCTCCCACAAATGTAGAAACTCACTAGGATAACAGCTTTTGCAGTGGCATGTATTTGCTGAAGGGTATGAAGTGTGAAAGTCAAATGTCTGTTATTAAGAAACGACTGTAATTGTCTGTGAATTACCAGGGCAATATAGAAAAAGAGACATTGTGTGCATTCTAATAACAGGGACAGTGTGGGATATATGGTGTGTGTTTGTATGTGGGAGGGTGACTGACAGGGATGGTACATACTGTATGCTAACAGGATGTGGCTGCCACTGTTAAGTACCACAAAGTGCTACTCCTCACTCACAGTAGTTAGTGATTCAAAGACATGCAAATTAACCAATAATGAGGTCTTTTCTCTTTCTATTTGCAACTAATGTATCTCTGAATTGGAAATCTCCACATTACAGAAGTAGGGCCTTTTTACCTCAACCCTTAATGTGAGCAGTGGGGTTATTTATGAATCACCAGGTATAAGTAACTTATGGTTACACATTTATATAAATAATGGGTTCAGTGAAGTGTGTTGATATCTCTTATGCCAGCCACATTATGATTTCTAGTAGTTTAGTTTCTTGCAGCTCTTTGTCGTAGCTATTGTTAGGATTTGGGGCTATTTCTATTGTTAATATGTGTAACATTTTTATCATGTAATATATAAAACCACAATACAATTTTACTGGGAAAAAATACGACTCAGAGCACAGACATAAATATCTGCAAGTTGTCCTATGATATATTTTCTAGTGAAAAAATGATCATATCTAAACTAAGAAAACTAATTTCACCACTATTCCTTTTTCTATAACAGGAACTGGGAATTTTTTTTGTACATTACCATAGCAACAGGAGTGTGATGCATGATACTATTTCCTAGCCAGAGCTGTCATTATATGATGTACGGACTGACTAGGTTGTGTGCACCTGCTGGTAAAACAAATAGTCACACTGCCTTTCAGCAGTTCCCACAACTGACTACTTTTTTCAGATGTGAATGCGGAAAAAGTCGTCCAGAAGTCAACTAGGAAACTGTAAGATACCTGAATAGTAATAAATATCACAGCAATGAGAAGCCTCTGTTACAGTTTCCTGGCTTAAATTCACATGGAGTAGAGGAGAATTACAATGACCAAAATTATAAAGAGGAAAGTAGTATAAAT
The DNA here is from genome assembly GCF_019279795.1 of Protopterus annectens. Taxonomy (NCBI): domain Eukaryota; kingdom Metazoa; phylum Chordata; order Ceratodontiformes; family Protopteridae; genus Protopterus; species Protopterus annectens. The sequence continues at coordinate 891,123,142 of NC_056741.1, read as the reverse complement.
TTAAGAGTTTACTGTCAGCAGAATAAGCATCAAGGATGTGGAACCTCAGAAGGTAATGCTGATGTCTTTCACTTTCCACACTTCTTCATTTGTTCTGGTTGCTGAATTCGAACCTTTAGTGTTCTAGGTCCTGTTCTGACTCTTTTGAAATTTGACATAAACAGCAAAAAGAAACCATAAAACTGCCCAAAGTGCATACAGATGTGAGTACCAGCAGCCAGTCAGTTTCAGTGTCTGAGATTTAAGATACTTCGCTATATATATTTTGTCATCCACAGGATTCAAAATAATGGAATCAGTTATTCATGGCATGTGTCTTTGCATAATTCAGGTAGTACGGGAAAGGGCAGTGTGAATAGATAAAGCATTAATTGAAGACAGTGACAAACTGAGGGAGAAATAACCACAGGTTACTGGACTCTTCACAATAATCAGAATGTAGCACAGCTTAAGCTCCTTTTGATCAGCCAAGTGGAAGAACATTTTTTCCTTGTAACACTAGTTCAGTAATATTACAATAACATGAATATAATTTTAATATACATGTAAAACATGTAGCCAACAATTGTTTTGCTTTTCTTTCATAAGTGACTTGTGACTTGTTTTGTGATGTGTTAAAATTAAACTTTTTTTGCAGTTCTAAATTAATAAAAATTAAACTGTTTTTACAGTTCTAGGCAGTGATGTAGTAGTAGCATGTCTTTTGGCTTATCCTGGTTAGGGGTTGCCACAGCAGAACTCCAGTCAGCTAATGACTGGCAGTTTATTTTTACAGTGCCAAGTTGCCAGCCCAGTCTTCAAAGAAGGCACACCCATTCATGCACGTCTACCTGCATGTCTTTAGACTGCAGGGAGGACATACAGACGGCACTCCAGCTGAGAATCAAATAGGAGAACCTCTTGCTATGAGGCAACAATGCTAACCGCTGCACCACCGCAGCCCCAGTTCTAGGCAGTGATAAATTAGTAAATATCCTGATGAAATGTAACCTGGTTGCTGTACACATTTATACCACAAGAGGGAGACAACCATCTCTAAGAGGATGCTGAAAAAATCCTCTGCCAAGAACAAAAACTATCACCTTGCCTCTTCTGCATAGATTATATGGTTGAATTGATGTTATGTTGAACCCCATAATACGGTGTTAGCTATAACATGGGCAGGTTACAACATGGTTGCTACCAAATATTACTACGAGTGCATTACCGTTAGATGCAATTATAACATTTTTTTCTTCTGAGGGGAAACAGAAAAACGTTGCATCTAAAATTGTAAATATCAAACAGAAACCTGCATACATATAATGATGGCATAAATACAGATATCAGAAACTGTACCCCTTATACACCCTTACTATAGTCCCTTTCATATAAAGTTTCACTGAAGGGCACATTGCCTCAGCACTAGAAGTAGCAAAATAAATTGTGATCTGTGGTGAAAGAGGGCATGAACAAAGAAAGGCCTCACACTTATTTCTTAGTAGCATTGTCAGTCAAAATGCTATTATTAGGCAACTAGAAATGGTAACTGATTTCCTGGCTTGCAAATCTGATATCTGATATCTGAAATTTTCTGCAAGCATTAGGTTCTTGCCATTCCTACATTTTCTGAATGTACAAGCAGTGCATGCCTTTCGTTCTTTTGAAATGAAGACGATCTTACTGCCTCCTCTGTACTTGAATACTTTGCTGCAGCAATCACATTTCCTGTTGCTCTGTCAGTGCTTGAAAAACCCAGACTATAAGTGATAATGGTGAGGGAGATGATGATAAACTCTCTCTTAACGTCCTGCTAATTCTCTAAGGTTCTTAATTTTGAGGCTGTAGTAGAGTTTTGCAACATGGTGACATCTGCACTTAAGTGACAGCTGTTACCTTTCTGTCCTGATCAAAGTGCACATTAATGGTAGTTAGTCACAGTTTTACAATACTTCTTATTTTATTTTGGGAGAGTTCAGTTTTACCTTCTTTAAAAGGGAAACTCATGCAGGGTGCCAGTTTAGTGAAGTCTCTCTGAACAGATGGGCTTTTCTCTCTGATTGCCTGGTTTGTGCTTCATCTTCTTTTGTAAGTAATGCCATAGGGATTCAGAGAACGCACTGTGCTATTAATACAATACTATAAAAGCACAGAAATGCTGTGCTGAGCTTTGCAAACCCACTACAGTTAGCAAGCACTGACTGGAATAAAGAGAAATGATAGATAACATTTAATGGTTCTACATTTCATTGCAAGAATGACAGAAGAGGGGTACAACTGAACAAGAGCCAAAATAGTAAAAGATGCTTTGTCTGCTTAGCTAAGAAGAAGTATTACTTCATAGGGAGGGTGGTACGGCACTAGCAATCATTGTTTGATGAAAAAGGTATATTTTAATTTCTTAGTGAAAGAGAGAGAGAGAGACAGAGAGAAAGAGAAAGATTTAAGTATGTTTTAGGGGAGAGAGTATGAAAAAATTCAGGATTTACATTAAACGGGCAGCTTCTTCTGTGCTAACTGAAACAACTGTCTGTAGCCAAAAAACAGCACGATATACTAACGTAACATTTTGGGTATTTCTGCTACAGATGAAATCAGTTATTTCACCTTTTACTTTTTTTATGACCAGATTATTATTGGTATACCATACAGCACAACCTGCTGAGGTAAAACCCAAAATCCCTATTAGATGTGTACACTACTCCCCAAAGGATGTTTCCCACAAGTCATGAAGACGGAACTGAAACAAACAACTATGCTATAATAATATATTCACACATCACCTTTGATTTTATTTTCTCTTGAGTTGTGTATTCAGATTTTAAGGAGATTACAGCAGCAGATGAAATTAAATATCTATATCTAAATATATATATATATATATATATATATATATATATATATATATATATATATAGACCTGATGTTAAGGAACAACAAAAAGTAACTGCTTTTACTGAACATTCTAACACTGACTTTTTGAATGAAAAAATGTATAACTTGTCTTGTTATTCGTTTACTTCTGATCAGTTATTTGTTTTAGGGCTTGGTTTTAACTTTGTGCCTAGCAAAAGGATGAATTTAGGACACACATTGTTGGATTTAAAAATGTTTTGACATAAACTAAATTTATGTTTTTTCTAGTATGGAGTTTAACAAATGTCTGTTTGCCAAACCAAGTACCATTACTCCCCCTTAACTAACACCTTACGTGTTTTTGAAAATTGTTGCACTGAAGACATCAGACAACTTGTTCATACTAAGGGAGATTATAAGTTTTATAATCTTACTAGAGCTCAAAGAACAGCCTTAAAAGAATTGAGATCTTTAAGCCACCTTCGGTTTATGAAAGCTGATAAGGGTGGGGGGCTGGTAATTCTTGTACAAGATAAATATGTCATCTCTGTGGAAAATATGCTAAGTACTGAGGTTGAATATGCATTAGTTAGTCAACAGTTGGTTTTCAAGGCATATCACAGTATACATTCTATTTTATATGACCTGTGGGTCAATGGATATATTACTAATGATATGTATGATTTTATGTTAGTTGAACATCGACTTTTGGGGACCATGTTTGGTATCCCCAAAATTCACAATAATCTTGAAAAACCCCCATTTAGACCCATAGTATCTTCACCTAATTCAGACACAGAATGTATTTCTTTAGTAGTTGACTATGTTAAATCCACTAATCCAAAAATTAGGTTCACTTATTATGGACTCATGGCATTATTTGGATTTGATTAGGACTTTTAGTTCTGTATATTCCTTTGCTTCTAAGAAGAATGTTTTGTTTACAGTGGATGTCTAATCATTGTTTACGAGTATCCCCCATATCCAAGGGGTTGATTTTGTTACACAGTCTTGGGAAACATAGCCCACCTTCATTCTGACAGCATATTTGTTTTATGCACCTTAATAGAACTAGTGCTTAATAACAATTATTTTCTATTTAACAAGAAACTTTACAGGCAGCTAAGAGGGGTAGCTATGGGGTCTACTGCGGCCCTAGCTTACGCCAATCTAGTTCTTGGGTGGAGGGAGCATAGTGTTCTCAGACCTATTATGAAACAATATCATGTAGTTTTTTATGGCAGATATGTAGATGATTTGTTTTTTATCCTGGAAGGTGGCATAGACCAGGTTCATTCTTTTTGTGATAGTATTAATAATTCCAGTGATTTTTTAAAAATTTGTATTGGGGAATGCTGGGCTATCAGTGCATTTTTTGGATGTTACCCTGACTTGGGATACTTCTAATAACTGTTTCACGAGTGGAGTACATAGGAAAGATACTTTTGTTAACAGTTATTTGCATTATTTGAGCAACCATCTTGTTATGAAAAATAACATACCGAAGGGTCAGTTTTTTCGTGCTTCACGAATGATTTCTGAAGAAGCTAATTTTGAATCAGAAGTCAGCTTTATACAGAATATGTTTTTGGTTAGAGGTTACCCCTCAGATTTACTTGGCAAACTAGCTAATGAAATTAGAACAAGAAGGGCTACTGATTTTCCACCAATTTTGAAAAATGGTTTCACTGTTATTACAAATAAGCCACATGGAGTCTTAGGTGTTAACAATTCAAGTTCTAACAACACTAACACAAATACTTTTGGTACTTCTTGTATTTTGGATATGTCTGTTGATACATTTAACATCAGGTCTATTATTACTAGAAACTGAAACATCTTACGTGGAAATAGTGAATTAATACAAGTTGTAGGTGATAGTCCTAATTTTGTATATAAAAAACTGACTGTTTAAAAAAATGTTTACAATTTGACCCCATATATAAAAGTACCCCTGATAACAGCAGACACTGTAAGGGGATGTATAAATGTGGTTTTTGTTCTTCATGTCGTTTTATTTTAGAGGGACCCTATATTGATCTATCCTGTTTGAACAGGACACTTTCCATTGATGGTGTATACAACTGCAATACTAGTGGCATAGTCTATCTTGCTGTTTGTTCTGTGTGCAATGAATTTTATGTAGGTATGTCCACACGACCACTTAGTAAAAGAATTAAAGATCACTATTACTGTATTAGAACTAAGAACATCAACAATGCTCCATTACATATAGTGGTTTTACAAAGTTTCTGTTTGCTGTTTTGGAACATGTTGTTAGAAATATAAGGGGGGGGGGTCCTATAAGGACCAACTGGAACAAAGAGAAACTATGTGGCAGCTCAGGTTACGGGCTCACAAAAAAAAACTGGTATTAATGACTCAGTGAATATTAAATGCTTTCTGAAGAATAGAAGACTGCAGATTTTAAAATGAACTGTCTATGTTATGTTATTAGATGTGTGCCTTTAAATGACTGTATTCCTTTTGCTAATGCACTTCAAGTGATTGTTTTATTAGGTACTTATTTTGATTTGATATATAAGGGGATGCTGTTGTGTGCATTTTATTTCATTCTGAAGAAGTCTTTTTAGATGAAAGTGATATTAAACTGTGTTTTTCGCTAGTTGCTGGCGGTTTCCTTCATTGTTCGGTCAGGTTGGTGGTTTGGTTTTTATTAGTTTTTGCTGCTGCTTCATCCTTGGGACTGTTGTTTTTCATAGATACAGATATATAGAGAGAGGTGATGCATGTATGAGTATGCGCTCACACACACGCACGCGCACATATACACACGAATTTATAAGCAATGTTCGCACACAAATATCCATATATGAATGTGTACCCATATATGTAAGTATGGGGCATATGTTATATATATTTCATCAGTGAGCCAGAAGAGTATACAGTTAGAATGAACATGTTGTGACCATACCTTCAGAAAGATGCTTATTAAATAACTGACTGGCTATTAGGATACCCCAGAGAACTGTTTAGAATTTGCACAGATCTTCAGAATATGTATGTCAGTGGACATATGCAGAACAAGGACTTTGTGCATTATGTTAGGCAGAACAAAGACTAACTAAACATTTAAAACTGTGTCAGTGACTATGTTTATGTGTCATTGTTCAAAGGGATTCTTCTCTCTCACCTTGATCCATTTACACCAGCACCTCAAATGCTGTTTTGAAATGGAGTAGAGATCGTTTTTTGTTAAGTAGAAATCCAAACAGAATTTCTGTGTTTGGGAGGGGGTTGTTCTTATAGCCAGTGCGACTTTTTGTTTTGTGTCCTTTTACCCTTGGTCTCTCTTCACCATTGTAGCAAACCACTGTGGAAAGCAATTTAAATACCCTATTATCATTAGAAACAGGGCATAACATTTACAGTGAACGGGTACCATTATCTGTTCTTGTGAAGAAATCAACAGAGAAAATGGACTGGGCAGCACCCTGGGGTATTTTTCCACCCCACTATCGATTTGCACTTAAGTCTGCAGTATCCATCTGCTAGTTAATCGATCAGCCAAGTAAAGGACTTCTGTGCAGCTGCAAGATATCAAGAGATGCTGACACAGCATATTCAGGTTGGAGAAAAAAAAACTTGTAATATTTCTGCTGATAGCCCTGTGAACATCCTTTGGCGCTTGCATTGCATATCATCACAGATTTCAGTAATACTTTGTACCGCATTTGACTTTGTCTCATGCTGGCTCTTATGATCGCTTTACTGATATACATTTTTCTCTCTTCAGTGATATTTTTATCTCCATGAGGTTACAGTCTTTATAACTTGATTTTCTTTAACTTGTGCATAATTTTTTGTGAAACCTGATAAAACATGTTAAGTATTAAAAACAAAATGTGTCAAAAACAGCACAGTATCTTTTAAGTAGGGCAGAGAAAACAAAGAGCATTCTCCATGGATTTTAAAGGAAGGGATGAAAAATGACTGTGCAGCAGTATGAAGGAGGACAAACCCACTGCTGGAGCAGCTATGCTAGGGAAATCAAATGACCTGCAGCTGGACATAAAATATGAGAGTCAAGCCATCGAAGCTGTTCTCAGAAGTAGAACAGGAAGGTGCCTGCCTTTACTGTAATAAGACAAGTCATTTGCTGTATCGAGGCAGATTGTGCTTAGGGCAGCTGTTGTCATTCAGAACACTGAAAGCTTTTGGTACATTTGTAGCAGCCTCGTAAGGCTAGAGGAGGAGGTTATACATTTTGGTTTAACCCCTTATATTTCAGTAATAATCGTGGCTGGACATGCATGTTAGTAAATGACTCACCTATTCCTACTGTCATTATGCTAATTAACAGTCCTGAGTGATTTGAACAAATGAAGAGTGAATGAAATGTACTACTGCAGAACAGGCAGACTTACACTAGCAACAATTGTGCCATGATTGGAGGGGATGACGTCACAGATACTAGGTACAGGATTTGATTCAGACCCCTGGTTACTGACTAAGCTTGTAATAAGCTTGCAGACTGATAGCCTATTATTTACCTATGATTATTTGGTCAGGGTTGCTCTGCCAGCCATGCATGTAGACAATATCTGAGTCTGTTTTACAGTGTTAAGTCCATCTGTATGAAGATGTGCTATAGGTGCCACAAGGGTCTAATCAGTGCCTCCCTCTGGCATATACTGCAACCACATCTGAATGTTTTGAAAGACATGTTCCGTAAATATCTTGCATTTCTTAGAACCTTACGTCACCTGTCACTGCATTACTTACAGTATACAGTACTTAATGTAAAGTCCATTGGTATGGAAAACATCACAAAATGTACCATTTTTATCCCAAAAACTAAATGCAAGTAGAAACTGAGGACTCCTTAATTTCCTATGTTCTTTACTGGAGAAATATGGTGACAGGTAAGACTCCCTATCTGAAACATGGCAGGACACCACCAACAGGAGGTTTAATATCCTTGGCCTGGTCCTTACCAACCTAGGTCCTACATGCACTCCACTTCACATGTCCTCACCACCTAATTAAGTCTGACCACAAGTCAGTCATCTTCTCTGTCAGGTCTAGCGGCACCACCCCACTGCCAAATGTGACCACATTAAGTAACTTCACCAGGGTAAACCTACTTCAGCTTATAGAAGATCTATGCAAAATTCCCAGTAGTGGAATCAAATGAGAGCACTGTCACATTCACTTCTGACTTTTACCAACAACTAAACAGCTGCATAGAGAAGTCAGTATCTGTACACCCTGAATATAATGGTATATTCAGGAATCTAACTGTCTGATGGATCTCCTGTATTAATAAACTATATAAAAAAGACAGAAAATGATGAAAAGTTGTAAGAAATCCCCAACCCATTATCTCAGGACAACAGTGAAACCTAACCACAAGGAACTTAAGAGTACGATTATAAAATGTAAATCACAGTATGAGCTTAAGGTTGCTACAGATACCAAAAGAAACTACAAATCTTTCTTCAGTCAGGACAGAAAATTATGCCCAGCAATGCACTGAGATCTCTATAATGATATCATGCATTCCAGTCACAAGGATATAGTCAATATATTAGCAGACAAGTTTTGTGCTAACTTTACCCCTTGTAGCCTCATTGTTGACCCCAGTAATTTAGCTTCCCCTGAAATAACCTTGGAACAAATCTAAACATGCTTGTCAAAGACTAAAAGCAATACATCAGTGGGCTCAGACAACATACAAGGCAGCACAATCCTCAATGCTACTTATGTACTGAGTCTCCACTTTTTATTTTTATTTATTTATTTTACATTTGTTGACCGGGCTAGTCCAGCTGGATCAAAGTCCATTTTCAGTGGAGGCCCGGGGAGAAAAGCTCCATAGGTTAAAACAAGTTTAGAGAATACAAATACACATAAAACAAAAGCTTTAAGCAATTAAGGATAAGAAGATGTTAGTATAGCTAATACATATGTAAGAGTAAAAAAAAAATAATAATATCCAAAACAGGAAAATATTTAAGTAAATGGTTAACGCCTTACAATACGAAATTTGGTAGTGTCTAGTCATTCAGTGTATCAATACATTATTTGAGAAAATGGTAGAAGATATAAAAATACTTAAAATTTTCTACCTCAGCTTATCCACAGGGTTTGTGCCTGATGGCTGGAAACAGTCATTGTGACTTCCCAACACAAGAGTGACCCCTATAGAGATCCGTTAGCTTATAGGCTCATCAGCCTCAGTTGTCATCTGTGAAGCCATAGAAAATATCATAGAAGATCTGATTTATGCAAATATAGGCAGCTTAACTAAGCTAGATCCCCGTCAGCATGGTATTGTGAAAGGCAGGCACTGATTCCTGAACATAGGAGCTAGATCCCAATCAGCATGGTATTGTGAAAGGCAGGCACTGATTCCTGAACATAGGAGCTAGATCCCAGTCAGCATGGTATTGTGAAAGGCAGGCACTGACTCCTGAACATAGGAGCTAGATCCCAGTCAGCATGGTATTGTGAAAGGCAGGCACTGACTCCTGAACATAGGAGCTAGATCCCAGTCAGCATGGTATTGTGAAAGGCAGGCACTGACTCCTGAACATAGTAGCTAGATCCCAGTCAGCATGGTATTGTGAAAGGCAGGCACTGACTCCTGAACATAGGAGCTAGATCCCAGTCAGCATGGTATTGGGAAAGGCAGGCACTGACTCCTGAACATAGGAAGTTTCCCTGAAAGGGTCACAGATGCTTTGGATAGTGGTTCTCAGTGGACACTGCTTATTGTGATCTGAGCAAGGCTTTTGATACTATCTCCCATGCTGGTATTGTTAAAAATAGACAGATATAATGTAACCCTCTATGTTATCCCCTGGATTACAAATTGGCTATCCGGCAGATCCTAGGTTGTGAAATTTGCTGGTACCCTCTCTGAATGTAAAATTGTAACTAATAGTATATCACTGGGATCAGTTCTGTATCTCTCCTATTTGGCATATATTTTGCAGACATTCAGTCCAATATCCAAGATGTGTGGTTGACCAAATATGCTGATGACTGCAAATCCACTAATACGAAACAGCTCCAGCAAGGGCTGTAATATGCAAATACCTGGTGTACTGAAAAGATTCTCAAATTAACAGCAAAAAAAGTGCAGCATAGCAGCTTTTAGTAAAAAAAGCTGTTTGCACTCCATATGTTTTAAATGGCACTCCTCTTCAGGCAGACAGACACAAAATTAGGAGACCTGGGCACTTTTTACTGGCAATTCTCTCTCACTTGGCCATCATGTTTCCAACATAATCAGGAAATCCTATCAGGTCCAGTTAATTTCTAAAGAAATGTCTTTGACATCCAGAGAATTTGTCCTGCCCCTGTACTCTTCCTTATCATACCCATCATGGAATACAATGCCTCCTTTGGTGGGAATAAAGCATACTGCTCAGACAGAAAGGCCCCAGTGGGCATCTCTAACAGCGATCCCTGGTGGAGGCTGGGGATGTTGTTGCCAGACGGCATGTCCGTAAAGGGGAAATAGGGTAGGAGCATGGCTGAGGTGCTGCAAAGATAGGACAAAACATTTCACACCCCCACTGCACACCTACCCTATAGAACACAAGATAATAAGCATTGAGCACATAAAAAAAGAATTACTTGTACTGAGAAGGATAGGCAGTAGAAATTACTTTATCTAATTCCATACCAAAGACAAGCAGCAATGTGCATTCTGTGTTGACTTTACTTGTGGTTTACAGGTTCAGTTTAAACAGATATATGTAAAGCAAACAGTACAGAAAACTATATTTTGACAGTATATGCTATGGTTAATGGATATGGTATGAATGTGCTATATGCTGCAGATCTGGTTCAGTTTCCAAACTCTCATCAAGCATACTTTGTGAGGAAGTCATTAAATGACCTAACAAGATGCACATGAAGAAATATTTCAGATGGATTCATGAATCCATTGTATCTTGTACAGATCCTTAGTACAAGCTTATGCAATGTGTAAAGAAATATAGTATAGAAAAAGAATTATGAAATCCTCCCACTCCTGTAGGTCAGGGGAATGAAACCCTAATTGCAACCCTGATGAGGAGTGGTTGATTAGCAGCATGGGTGTTGAAGACAGCAGGGTAGGGAAGATGGGAGTAAGTGGCCATTATCAGCTTGCCTACCCTAGGGTGAATGAGGTACTTCTGGATTGCCAGTTGGGTGACACTTAGTGAGGATACTGTGTGGCACCCATAGAACATGAGCCTGCTGATCTGTGCTGTTGTGGGACTAGGGATCAGCATGTAGGTGGAGGCATTCATGATCTGTCCAGTCAGCAGCATTAGCAAACCTACAGAGAGCCACCATGGGGATTAGGAGCTCCAAGGGGAGGTGAGAAGAGTTCACTGGGTCTGGCAGTCTGGCCTACTCCCTACTGCCTGGTTTAGCCACTCTGAGGGAACAAATGGCCTGATTACAACCATCAGGCAGAGAACAAATCGGCCATAGGGCTCTTATCCAAGCTACTACATGTCTGGTTTTAGCCCCAAACAGAAGAATGAACAGGCCACTTCAGCAAAGGAATGAAACCATTGGACTAGTCTTAGTAGATGGGGAAAAATCTTTTTATTCCTCCATACCCCATACGTGTGTGTGTGTGTGTGTGTGTGTGTGTGTGTGTGTGTGTGTGTGTGTGTGTGTGTGTGTGTGTGTGTGTGTGTGTGTGTGTGTCTGTGTGTGTGTGTGTGTGTGTGTGTGTGTGTGTGTGTGTGTGTGTGTGTGTGTGTGTGTGTGTGTGTGTACCATGCCCTGCACCCCCACACCTCTTTAACGTAAATATAACAACTCCAAATGGGAAAAAATGGACATGCGACACCAGTTTGCACTACCCGATATACTCTCATAAGCAATATTACTTCTGAATCTATAAGAAAACCAATATCAGTTATAAAAAAAAACACAAACTTTTCTTATTAACAGAGTTATAAATGATAAAATTTATTGGAGAATTGGAGACTATCAATAGATGTAATGCCATTAGATCACTTCTTTCAGATCACTTGTAATTAGACACAGTGATACTTAAAACACTTGAAGAGAAGCCATATACACTACAAGAAATGCCCAGCCAAACTAGAATCTTCATTGTGTAACACCTTAAACCTGTTGTAGTTGAGACCAATGGGATATATGTAAATGACCCTTTAAAATAGACCATTATTTTAGCTACATGATTTCTGAGTTCCATGTGTTTTTACATTTTTTTAAATTTTTACCAAAAAAGCCAAACCCAACTAGCTAGAGAAATGTCATCTTTCATTTGTTTTCTGAACTCATCAGTATAGCATGAAGTGAATTGTCTGGCCATAGTTTAAAAACACAGAGCTTAAAGTGATGTCTGTAAAACTTAGGGTGTCTGTAAAATGTCCCAAATAACATCCATAATAGAATCATTTTTAATCAGTGCACCAACACACTTCATCTTATCGTGATCTTATAGATATGGCTAATATAGGTATTAATTCATGTGAGGAAACCTAGTTTACTATTGCAGTCTTTGTTTTCTCTTCATTTGTTTTATATCCTGAAAAGACTTGAAACTTTTAAAATATTCCACAATACTGAAATGACCGTTTCTGGATTTATTAAGAACAAAATAATACCACCTACAAATAAAGCTAAAGTTTCTTTATTCCCTTACCAGTTATATCCTTGAAATTGTGAGTCTCTTATTTTCTTTGCCAGTGGTTCTAAGCATAAAGCAAATAATAGAGGGGAAAGAGGACACCCCTGCCTGGTTTCTCTGTTCAAACACATCTTGTCAGAGAGGAACGCTTGTCACAAAGGAACGCTACCACCTTAATTCTTGCCACTGACCTTTCATATATCCTCTCAATTAATCCTATTATTCTATGAGGGAATGTAAATGCTACCAATGTCCTAGTCACAAAATCCCAGTTGACAATCAAATGTCTTCTCTACATCAACACCACCAGCCATAGAAATATTTTCTTACCCTCTGGACTATCATCATTCTATTAATGTTGCCATAGGTTCATATGTTTGATACTTACTGTGTTACTGATCTGTGTGAGTCTTCAGAAGCCTAGCCTTCCATTCCCATGGCAAGTTGTTTAGTCTTTATATTTTGTGCTTCAGTAGCACAGAACGAGGCAGAAGAAGGATATGCTGTGACATTTACTTGTTGCCCCTATCCATGAGGAACATGGTTGCTAAATTGGGGGGGTGAATTTATGGTTCCCCATCCATTCATCCAAATTATATTTGAATAGAGTAAGAAAAGTACTTTGCTTTATGTGGAGTGGAAGATAGGTTCCTACAAGCTGTATTCTCTGTGAAACATACCTATCCCTCCAACATGTCCTATTTCCATAGCAAAAGAGATTGAGATCTCTTGAGTAGGTCTTCATGCTACCATTGGACTTGCAAATGTGTAATAGGTCTGACAGGATAAGGTATATTGAAGATCTATGTGTGAGGCAGATGTTGCCAAGGCTTTGAGATGGCCTACATATTTTGTTTTTTATTGTTTTAGTGAGAAAACATTGTGGTTGTTCCAGTTGTGACAAGTATTTGGACAGGTATATACTGAAAGAGGCATTATATTCAATGATCAGGCTAAATGTCAGCTGAGTACAATGGAATGATTATATCCTTGCATCTGTTCACCACACCTTTGGATATAATCTGTGTGATGAAAAAGGACTTTCTTACAACAGTCAGCTTAGGTTTCATTGTCAATATAGGTTTCCATATCTGTGCCTAAAGGATTACTTTTGGGGGGGGGGGGTCATGCTTGCCAAGGGATACTATTATACATTTCTTCCATTTAATTTTATTCCATTGTTTTGACACCAGATATTTGTTTGGAAAAGGCCTTCTTGGAGGATCTTTGGGGAGTTAATGACAGAACCAAGTTTACAGTCATTTACAAAATTAGTCAGTGGCAGGCCTCTAATATTTGCTTTGATTATGAGAAATAAAAAAGAGGGGTGGATGAATGACTGAATCCTGAGGCACACCACTACTAACAGGTCATCTGTAGGAAGAAGAACCACCCAGTGTAATTTCCTGACTTATATTTGTGAGCCAATTATCAATCCAGAGAGTTGCACAGGGATTTACATTTAGCTGGGAAAGTTTATGTACAATACCTAATTGTAGGATCATGTCACATGCCTTTATGAGGTCTAGTTATGCAGTGTTTACTGATCTGCCCTTATTGATTGCTTCAATAACCTTTTCTAAGAAATCAACCACATTAAGTAGACAAGATCTGCCCTTGATGAATCAGAAGTGGTTTGGGTTGATAGTCTGTAGATTACTAATGTGCTTATTTATTAATTCCATAACAATCCTCTCCATAGCCTTACAGGCTGGTTAGGCGTATGGGTCTATAATTACCTGGGTACATTGATGCCCAACTTCTGGCAAAGGGTTGACTGCTGCTGTTTTCTGTTCAACCAGCACAAAGCCTGTTTGGAGGTTGATATTGAATAGCTGCTGTAGGTGGTCTGATGCATCCCATTTCAGAATGGGCAGCAGACAGTATAATATGTTATCTGGCCTTATAGAAGCAGTGTTCTTGCCCTTGTCTTGAGTACTTTTTCTTGGGAATTTTGAGGGGGGATATAGATGCAGGTATATGATTCAGAAATATACAACTGAATAACGCTATTAATAGGATACCTTGGAAGTGAACACGAGCCGACAAGCAATGATACCACCAGTTTAATGAAAATATAGTAGCATATATTCCAAATACATATCAGATTTAGCGCTTTCATCCACTGCAATGTGGACTTCTTCAGAATAAATTAATTAATCAATTAGCTCCTTTATATGCTTTCTGGTGCCAAATAAAAGTTTCAATCCTTAAAAAGATATGCTCAATAAAAACATTTTATGTGTGTCCCTGTATCTTCCATTTAGTAGCTCAAAAATAATCTAGATGAATAAATATCCCTAACACTAACTCTTACTCTTACAGTAATAATTAATTAAAAAAAAACATGTAAAAACATCATGTTTTTCATTCTCCTTTTAAAAACACAATACAAAAACATAATTATGATGAATATATATACTCTTGCACTGCTAATTACTTCACAACAATTGATATTTGTAATATATGACATATGATGAAAAAAATACATGATGAAAATAATATAAAAAATAGAAAAAAATAGAAAAATTATATAATGGTATTCTATTTCATGAATAATATCTCAGTACATAGATAAATAATTCAGTGTTTTAAAAATTAAATAATCTCAATTTCATACTGGTGTGTCTCTTTCACCAGAATGAACTTATTATATAATTGTATAGTAATTTTACTGCTGTTCTACATTCCCTATGCATATCTCTGTAACATGGGCTTTATAGTTATATAGTCATTTAATCCTGGTGCAGTTGAGGCATCTGTTAAAATTTGCCATCTCACTTCTCTTTCTCCTAAAATGGCTTTTTGATTGCCTCTTCTAAATCCCATCCTTAGTTGTTCCAATATGGCAAATCGGAATTCTTGACTACCCCCATATACTGCAACATGTCTAGAAAGTCATTAGTGCTATTGTTTTTTCTAATAGCATATATATGGTCGTATAGTCCCTTTTTGAACATTCTTTCTGTCTTTCCTATGTAAAAGCTGGGACAGGTCAAACACTTAGCCATATATATGATCTTTCTGGTATTACAGTTACCATACTGGAATACTGTCTTGGTCTTATTTATGTTTTCCAAGGTAATACCTTCTTATTCAAATATGGCATGACATTGTCCACAGCTTCCACATCCCTTTGTTCCCTTTTTCTGCTGATCAATTTCCCTGATTGTGTTTCTCCTCTCTAAAATTAACTTCACATTAGTTCCCATTTTCTAAACGAATAAAGGTGTCTCTCCTACTATATTCTTTAGTTCCTTGTCCACAGTGAGAATATTCCAATGTTTACTTAGTATGTCTTTTATTTGTTTTGCCTGAGGCGTATATTCCAATATACAAGCTCTATTATATTTAACATCTCCATTAACAACTGTAGGCCTATCTAATTGTTGTTTGCCTAATACTGATGTGTATTTTCCCCCCATTCATTAATTACATACTTTTTTGTATCATTTAATAATTCTACAAGGTATCCTCTGGACCTAAATAATTATTTTATAAATTCTCTCTTCTATCATTTCTCTATACGTAGATGTCATCCTTGCCGCACGTATACACTGTCCTTTAAATATACTCTTCTTAGTTTTATAGGGATGGTTACTAGAGTACTCTAAATAGTTATTAGAGAATGTGTTCTTCCTATGAATTTGAGATTTAAATCCATTACTTGTACTGGCTATGTAAGTGTCTAGATATGCAATACCCTCAGTACTATAACTATATGTAAATTTTAAATATTCGCTCGTACTGTTCAAATAATCAATAAACAATCCAATAGTATATTTTGGACCATCCCATAAAATAAAAATATCATCCAAGAATCTTGAATAATGTCTAATGTACTTGTAATATTCGCTCTTAAAAATTTTTTTAGTTTCCCAATCTAGCATAACTAGGTTGGCAAAAATAGGGGCACATGCAGCCCCCATTGCCACTCCTCTAGTTTGTTTATAATGTTCTCCTTCAAAATAGATGAAATTATACTCTAGTACAATCGACATTGATTCCATAATTAAATTTATCCGGTCCCATTTCAGGTTTGAATATTGTCTAATACTATTACAAAAACTTTCCAGTCCTTCTTGCTTAGGGATACAAGAAAATAAATCTATCACGTCTACCGTGATAAATATAATACTCTTTTTCCACAAGTCAGATGTTATGTTGCCAAGGAAAAACCAAGAGTCCTTGATTAAATGTGGAATCTTGCTTGTCGGCTCGTGTTCACTTCCAAGGTATCCTATTAATAGCATTATTCAGTTGAATATTTCGGCAGTTGTTTCAAACGCTATTTTATTGATTTGGAAATATAGGAGGAGTGGTGAAGTTTGAGATACATTTATCTGCTAGTAGATTGGCTATGTCCTCTAGGTCTGAGTATGTGATATTATTTATTATTAGCTCAATGCAGTACTGGGCATTGTTTCTGGGCTTTCTGCCTTGTGGTTATCCTTTGCCTGGGTGGCTATTTTTACATCACATCTGGCTTTGGTTAATTTGATCAAGGTCCAGAATTCCCTGTTAAGTTTAGCAGGAGCATTTTTGGCATTTTGAGAGTAAAACTTATTATTGTTTATAATACATTTGTTTCTCTTTTATAGTTCCTATTTTTCATGGGTTCCACCATCGGAGTTTATTTTTAAATTTGACATTGTATTTACTTCGGAGGGAGATTGATGCATCTATGCAGGTATTTATTCATGCATAGAATATGAAGCAAAGGATTCCACATAAGCAGTGCAGTCATCAAGTTGGAGGGAGATTTTGAATTTAATGCAACAAAAGGGTAGTTCAAATGGGTGAAACCTGTGCCAGACAAAAAAAATGAAAAAGCAAAAAACAATAGCACTAGCTTGAAGAAAACAATGGTATTTTTCATCTTTATTTGATACACCACAAGCTTTTGCACTCTTGTAAGTGTGTAAAAGCATGTTGTTGCGTCTTTTGGCTTTTCCCGGTTAGGGGTCGCCACAGCGGAACTCCGGTCCACTAATGATTGGCAGATAGATTTTTACGTGCCGAGTTACCAGCCCTGACACACAACCTTCAACGAAGGTACGCCCATTCACGCATGTCTCCACGCAGAAGACACTCTAGCTGAGAATCGAACCGGACAGCGTCTTATTGTGAGGCGACAACGCTACCGCAGCACCACCACATCATGGTTTCCTTCAAGCAGGTATTTTTTTTTTGTCATTTGATTCTGAAAGTAGCCATATCATTAGCAAATCACAGGTTCATAGGTTCATAGGAGATTACTAGGCTAATGGCTCAAGAACCCTTACAAGTCTATCCAGTTTTGCCCAGATTTTACCCAATTTTCTATCCCTAAGGGGAAAAATAATAAGGGTCATGAAGCAAGGTTTGGACAATTTTTACAGAATGCTTCTGTACATGGGTGCCACCCCAAGACTGAATTTGTGATTTCCCATCCATTGGTCTATAGAATGTCTCTGTACATGGGTGCCACCCCAAGACTGAATTTGTGATTTCCCATCCATTGGTCTAGATTGCATTTGAAGATGGTCAGGGGAAGGGCTCTGCTTCACATGAATAGGAAGACTGTTCCAGGGAAAGGGCAATCTCTGGGACATATACCTATCTTTCCAGCATGATCTATTCATGGTTGAGATCATGTTTACATCCTTGGACCAGGTAACCTTTGTACAGTTAGTTTTGCGAATATGCAACATTTCCATCAGGGCTGGGGCTGGGATTGCCTTGTAGTGTAAGTCAGGCATAGATCACCCCCTCGGTAATCGGTAGGAAACTGAATATGGTGATAGGGCTTTTAATTGGTCGGCATAAGACATATTGGTTATACCCTGTATTTTTTGGTGAGAAACCTCTGTTGCAGGTGCCTGGCGAGACACATGCCGAAGGGTGCATTGTACTCAATTATTGGTCTAAGCTAAGCCACATAGAAGGATTTCATCAACACCATGAACACATGGTGGCCAAAGTTCAGATTACTATCTATGTCAATACCCAGATCTCACACTAATGGATCCACTCTTAGGGGGGTGCTATCAATGTAGTAATTTGCAGGGGTATTTGATTTCTAAAGGGTATTATTATGCATTTTTTGCATAGTTTCAGACCATGTCCCTGACCCCAATCAGTAGTCTGTGTCAGTCCTTTCTGTAGGATATCAACATAATTTGGGGAGCCAGTGATTTCCCCCAACTTGCAATAATCAGCAAACTTGGTTTGCCGTCCAATACCATTCCAGCTGCTTATCCGTGGTTTCATAAAATGAATGCAGTCTATTCCTCCCAGTTTATTTGATACAGCAGAAAATCACAGGTTTTCTCTGAGAGCCCTTCAAAGTACTGGTCTGGTGTTCCACAAGAATTGTCAACTGAAGGGGCACAACATGCATATACTTCAAATTTGGCCATGAGAAAGCTGCCAAGACATATGTTAATAAAGTTCAAGTCATAACAGCAGAAAGAGTTTTTTCCTGATAAAATGTGGCAAAAGGAAACATA
The DNA here is from genome assembly GCF_019279795.1 of Protopterus annectens. Taxonomy (NCBI): domain Eukaryota; kingdom Metazoa; phylum Chordata; order Ceratodontiformes; family Protopteridae; genus Protopterus; species Protopterus annectens. The sequence goes on along the minus strand of NC_056741.1, from coordinate 891,104,182 downwards.
TAAAGAAAATTGGAGATACCAGAATGTTTGCAGAAAATGATTAATCACTGTATACCAGGCAGAAGAGAAGCGAGTTAGTCCCTAGAAACAGGGGTTTTTGAGAGGGAGGTGTGTGTTTTAAGTTCTTATGCCTATATGCTTTTAGAATATTTTTTTTAATGGGGATAAAAAACATTTTTGAATGTAGAACAGACTGAAGCAGAAATAAAAAGTTTTTATTCAGTAAATTATGAGCCAGCAGACCTAAGGTAACTGTGCTTCTCATTGTTACTGACAATAGCAATGCCCATAGAGAGAACCTGCTAGTGAAATCATTTCTATTGTTCCAAAGGAAAACAACTGAGTGACAGGAAAAAGAGATAAATAGAAAAATCAGCCGTGCCTTGGACTTGAACCTGTGATTGGAGGTGTGTGGTCAAGATGATGAGGAAGAATGCCAGCAATAATGTGAAAATGGGAAATAAATAATAGAATTGTAAAGTGTCATTTCTATTAGGTTCATAGGTGTATACTAGGCTAATGACCACTACAGCCTTTAAAAGCCTAGTCATGCGACCTAAATGTGACTCACAAATGTCATTTATATTTGATTTGTAGGGGTGATTTACAGACTGCCTCTGTCCATCAGAAACAGGATCCAGACCAGGAGTACATTTCTGATTACACATATATCAGTCCAAGTGGGTCTATATTATAAGCATGAAAGCCCTATTAACCAAATACTAAAACACTGACACATATTCCACGAACCACGAATACACAGAACGCTCTAAACCACGAAATTCAAAAAGTCGAACCATCATAGTTGTCCCACCCCACTGCCCGCTACATACTACCTACCCAAACAAACTAAATAAACCACATACATACACTAACCAAAACCCTACTTCTAACCCTAAACTAAACCCTACTTCTAACTCTACACTAAATCTTGCATATACCACCATGTATGCACTTACCTTAACCCGCACCCTAACTCTAAGGTTCGTAACTATCGCACACTTACCTTAAGAAGCCATACCCAAATAAACTAAATAATCCACACACATACACTTAACAAAACTCTACTTCTAACCCTACACTAAATCTCACATACATTACCATCTATGCACTTATGTTAACCCGCACCCTAACCCTAAGGTCCATAACTATCGCACACTTACCTTACGGAGCTATACCACAGAAGGGCCAACCATGATGATTCGACGTTTCAGATTTCACGCATCAGGACGATCGATATTTTCGTGGTTCGAGGAAGACGTGTCGACGTTTACGTATTTGGGTAAGTACACCTTCATGCTTATAATATAGACCCGGTCCAAGTTAAACAGGTATAGGGACAAACTCTGCTTTACATGGATGAGGACCCAGTTCCAGAAAATGGGAATTCTCTGAGAAACATATCTGTCTCTCCAACATGCAGGGTAGTGACTAGCTGGTGACTGAATTTTACCCAGACTGATAACCTTTACTAGATATTTTAAAAGTTTCTGTCGTCACATTAGGAGATCTCTAATCAATCTGTTGATCAGTGTGCAACCTCTTGGAAGTCCATCCCTAGTGAATCTCCAAATACTAAGCACTACTGAGAGTAAAATGTATATTCATTTGATTACAAAATATTTGCTTGTATACTGCTCATCTTACTAAAGAATTGTCAGTATTTCAATAACAAAACAAAAGGTTTACATAGTTACATAAAAAACAAGATAAGCCAGTAACTAAGAAGAAATGGCTAAATGCAAATCTGAGAAATGTAAAAAAATGACAGCAGATAATGATTGTTTAGCTCTACTTAGTGTATAGTTTACCTACCAAATGGAAAAGGTGCTTTTATTTATATATTTTGTTAAGCTGGCTGAGATCCATGAACACTGATAAGTGACTTACTCATAGTCACACAGTAAGCAAGCAAACATCAAGGAACTCAAACCTTGAAGTATGGGATAAATTTCCGTAACAGCTTTGCAGTTTAATCCTTTGCACTAAACCTTGTATTTAGCTTATCCCTCCTGTTGAAAATTGCTTCTTGTCTCTCTCATTTCCATGAACAATTGAAGCATTATAATTTATAAACTTGTTCTTTGATCCCAAGTGATCATAACACAACTTACCTAGCAACTACCCAAATTCACTTAAAAAAAAGATTTTGCACGATGATGAGTTCTTTCCTTCCCCCATGTGGTAGTCTTCCCTCTTTCACCCTACCTTATTGATATATGTTAATTCTATACTTACAAAACAGAGGGGAGAGAAGAAACACCCTAATACAGAGCACAGTGGGTTCACAGAAAAAATGATTCTCACAAAAAAAAAACAACAGTGATTCTGCAGTGCCTACATGACAACATTACAACTTATGGCAAGAAGTACATTCAAAAACCTTTGATCAATGAGTCATAATCTGATCAAATGGCCATCAGTCCCTAATAGAAAAGCAAAGTTTGTCATACATCTACCCACATTTGGTGCATCCACAATCATTACACTGGAAAAATAGCTCTGCAAACCTCAGATTAATTTCTCCAAGTCTTTTGGGTTTCTAATACCATGGCGAGAATGGACCCCATTCCTAAGTCAAAGTACAATTAAAGTTCATGAAATTAGTATTGTTTTGATCTTTAATGTTAGCCAGAAGGGGTCTTCACAGCACCCACAATGTGCCCAGAACTGACTCCTTCTGCAATCCATAGGGAGTTACATGTATCGACAACATATCTAACACGATTGTAAATTCCTTTTTATAAGACCAGTTGCTCCTACTGCTATTAGAACTGTTTGGGTATCCTTCTTTTACATTGCCCTTGTTTCAGCATATAAATCCTAGTATTTTATGACTCTGTGTCTCTCTAAATGAAATACACTGTAGTCAATGGGTGTAGCAATTTCAATGATCAATGCCACATTTGTCTTCTTTCCACAGACTACTATATCTGGTTTACTGGCATCTATTTTTGGAACTGTTGGTAATGGGTGAGCCCATGTAATATAAACTTCATCATTTTCTATAATGCTTTGTGGCTCACATTTCCAATGCTTCTCAGCTACTTCAATATTGTAATGTTTGCACAATCCCAATGCAGTACTCTTGCCACATTATTATGCCTTTCAGAAATCAGTCCTTCTGCCATTAGTGTATTATACCCAGCAACAAGATGTGCGACTGTTTCCAATTCTCTTTTACAAAGCCTGCATTTGTCTACTTCTCCCACATTTTCAATGGCCTTTGTAAACCAACGTGTACATAGTCCACTATCTTGGGCCACTAATAGTAACCTTTTGTCTTTTGGTTTAAATTTACCTCTCCTTAACCATTCCTGCATTCAGTCCTGATCAATATGATGTTATTCCAAGAGTTTTCTGTACTTGCAACTATGTTTATGCATTTTTCCACATTTCTTGACTTCTCATCTGATCTTTCACCTTATATTTTTTCTTTTGTTTTTTTTTTTTTTTTTTGGCACATTCAGTTGCTGCCTGATTTTTATGTACTTCTGGTATGATTTCCATTCCCACTTGATACCGATATGCTTCCGTTTAACTAAGCAGGGAAGTCACCTTAGACTTATTCTCCTCATGTTTTAAAACTTTCACTATGTTTGGATCTTGTGAGGTCAGCAGATATGTATGAAGTCCTATGATTGCAGATCTATACATGTAATCAGTTTCAAGGAGGCCCATACCTCCTTCACATCAGGGAATATATAATCTTGGTTCACAGTGATTTTTATAAATCATTTGATAAACATGAAACATTTTTCTTGTTTTCCTGTCCAACTGATCTAATGCCTTTTGGGGCCAGTCAGTCACTCCAAAACTGTAAATTAGGACTGGAAGAACAAATTGGTTTATAGCTTGGACTTTCTAGATGTCAGAGCTGTTTTCAATATTAATTTTAGTCTTCTAAAATGTTCCTTACTAAATTTTATTCACATTTGTTCATGTTTCATTGTTGATGCTTCATCAATTCCCAAATATTTATACACTCCCTCTTGCTCAAGTTCATTTATATCACATTCCTACCCCAAACTAATATTTTCTTGGTGCTGCAGCTTTCCTGATTTAAAGGTTGCTTTTGCCCATTTATCAAGACCAAATGACATTCTTCTATCATCTGAGAAAGTTTTGACCATTTGTAGTCGTGCTTTCAGTTCCTCGTCTGATGAACTATACAATTTTAAATCATCCACAAAAAGAAGATGAGAAGTCTTTACACTTTGTTGTTTTCTGGGAGCCAAATTGTAGCCATGACCTAATCTGTTAAGTAGACAGCTTAAGGGGTTAAGGGTAAGGCAAAAGAGCAGCAGGGACAGAGTCAACCTGGAATATCCCCCCTTTGAATTTTTATTCCTGAAATAATAATTTTCCTTTATCATGGCTTAACTGCAAAGTGGTTTGCCACTGTTTCATGGTCGCTGTAATGTAATCGATCAGTGTATGGTGTAACTTATGTATTTCCAAGCACTCTATTATCTATGAATGTAGGATACTGTCAATTTTTTTTGTAGTCTATCCATGCCATACTTAGATTCTTCAACTTTTTACCTTTCTGCATTATGACTTTATTTAACAACATATGATACTTTGTTCCATATGACTTTTTGTTACCCTTTTGTTCTACTGCCATAATTGAGTTTTTTCTAAATGGTTATAAAGTCTGTCAGCATCAGTTTCAGTGTATAGTTTAAACATTGTCAGAAGGCAAGTTATTGGTCTATAGTTTTAGGATAGCTTGCAGGTTCACTCTTAAGGAGGAGTATTGTTTTTCCTGTTGTTAGCTGAGCTGACATCTGTTCTGGGTGTGCATACAAATGGCTTTTACTCATGGCTAAATCTTCATGTAAATACGTTAACACTTTTAGCTAGGAGTTTTAATTACTGCTTCTGGGCCTGGAGTTTTCCAATTAGTTAATTTTCTTAATTTTGTTTCAATTTCTCAAGCCATTACTTCACCAATTTTCATATCCTGTACATTTGAACTTCTTATTCTTTCTTTTACTTTTTCTATCCATTCAGCATCTTTGTTATGTTCCACAGGATCTTCATAGATATTTATCCAAGATGTGTCTATTTTTTCTTTTTGTGTGTGTGTGGTGTTTCTATTCATTGTGCTTGTTTCCCAATTCTCTATAAAACCTTTTTGGCCCATCAGTAATTGCTTATTTTATACTTTTCCTTTATATTTACCTGCATATCAAGGTTCCTGCCCGTACTGATATCTTTAGTTTATTAATAATAGTTTATTATAGATCCTGATCTGTTCTGATACTGGGTATTGTTTTAATCACATCTATCCTTCTGAGTATTTTTGTTGATCTCTTCCCTTTTTTGTACTCCTCTAACAGTGATGCTTCTCATCTTAATTGCTTTATAGTTTTCTCAGTTCTGTACATCCATGACAGCATTTGATTTTTCCCCTTCCTGTCACTTACTGCACTGTGTATTTGTGGTAAAACTTCATCTGTTATTAATTTAGCTGCACAGTAATATATTCTATTTACTTCAGTGACAAAACGACCCCATGTGCAAAAATGGAAAAAGGGGTTGAAGATGAATGACTTTCTATGTACAGTCCTAATTACCATGTTCATTTGTTTTATCAGACTCCTAACATTTTGGGTCTTATTGACTTTCTATAGTCTATTTCTTTACTTTATCTTAATGTCTATCCATCTCTGTTAGATCAAACATCTCTTCCCTTCGATAATTTTCTAATAAAATGTGGACACATTCTTTATTCTCTATTTCCTGTGGGCATTCTACAGAAAGTTTCAAATCGTCTTCCTGTGCCATATTCTCTTCAGTTTCAACCTCTGTCATCCTTTGCACTATCATATTGGAACTCACTGGCCTATCACTCCACAACATTCACTTTGGCAGAGTTGCCTCAGTTTCCTGTTCCTTCCCTTGCTGTGCAACTCCAACTGAACTTTTACACCAGTTTCCTACTGAAGGCCCCTGAGTATCTTCATATAGCAAGTGATCAGATGTTTCCCGCTCCACTGGTTTCTCCTTAACTTGGGGATTCACTATTCTATCCTGCTGTGGTGTTATCAGAGTTAGATTTTCTACACTAAATCCTTCACTTTGCAGGTAATCCATAGCCTCAGTGTTTATTTCTTTAACTTTTCCATTACTAATCCTCCTTTCTACTCTGTTTACTTATTTTTTGCATTGTAAACTTTTCCATATCTGGATGCATTTGCCTGTATATCTTTAGTGCTGCTCTTTTTGTATTGATTAGTTTTGCTTTCTCCTTTGCATAAATATTGCACCATATTAAATCTCTTTCTTTCCCATGTCCATATTTCTTCTTCAGATGTCTCCTGCTCCTCCTGTTTCTCCTTACTTTGGGTGCTCAATTTTCCATCATTCTGTAATATAACCCGTGTTAGACTTTCTACACTAAATCCTTCACTTCACAGGTATTCCATAACTTCAGCCTCTATTTTTTTTTTTTTACCGTCTACTTTACTAACCTTCAGTTCTATGTTCCCCCTTTGTGATCTTATTTTTTATATCGTGAAATTTTTCATATTTGAGTGCCTTTGCCTGCATTTTTCTTCAAATATATTTGGGACTGCTTTTTTGTCTTGATTAATTTGGATTTCTCCTGTGCATAAATATTACACCATATCAGATCTCTTTCTTTCCCATGTCCATATTTCTTTTTTATACCTTTCAAAAATCTCTGGATTTTGTTCTTTCTATTTTTGTACTTCCTTAATTGCTTCTTTTTTTCCAAACAGCCCAAGGTTTCTTGGTCTATATAATGTTTGTCATGAATCTGTTGTATTAATGAACACAAATTTGCATTTGAAGCTTTTGACAGTTTTTCTTGTGCAAGTATTTCTCTTTCCTCTAATTTCTGCCTTAATATTTTTATATATCTTCTGTCCAGAAATTCTGGGCTTGCATAATAGTAACAATTCATAATTTCTTTCTTACCCTTAATAGTCCACTCTATCTTCTTTATGGCTCTTTTTGGCCTATCAGTTTTTGTGATTTTTGTGGACTACTACTTCCATATACAACAGGGGGGCCATCCCAACATCCCCTGAGATATGTTCTCTGTAGACTCAAATTGCAGCTGTTAACTCATGTACAATTCCTTTTCCACAGGGTACAAACTTTCTCATCTTAACTTCTCTATAATGTCAATCCTCAGTGCTGAGTATGATAAGTTTTAATATCTTTCCTTGTCAGGGCGATGGCTCTGACCCTATACATTATGGTAAACCTTTTCTGAATCCTAGTCATGTCCTCACACAGTTGTAGTCACCATTACTTCACACAGGACTTTAGACAAAATTGTACAAGCTACAGAGAGTGGTTGAATCTATCTCTTTTATGTGAGATGCCTCTACCTATTTATGCCAAGATTCCTTCCGCTTTTCTTGATACATTCTCACAGTAGATTTCTAAACATAAAGCATCCAAAACCAATACTCCGGGTCACGTTTTTGACAGTATATCACCTTATGCTGTGGCTTATACCACAATTTTTCATTCCAAGTTGGACTGTTTTATAGTTTCTTATAGGTTCATAGGTTCATAGATAGGTACTAGGCTATCGGCCCAAGGGCCTTCATAAGCCTAGCCAACAAGGTTCCCTGGCTTACGCCACCCAAGAAAGTTATTTTCCTGTGCGACTGTTGAGCAGAGACACAGAAGTGATCCCTGGGGTGTATTTCCTATTTCCCATCCACTCATCAAGATTTTTCTTGAAGAGTGCTAATGAAGAACTTTGCTTGACATAAATGGGTAGCCTGTTCCAAAGTATGGGAAGTCTCCGGGACAGGAATCTATCCCCCCAGCATGTCCTGTTTATTGTGGTGATAAGGTTTAGGTCCCTCGAGCATGTAGCTCGGAGGGATTGGGATTTCTTTAGGTGTAGCATGTCCAACAGCTCTGGGTTTGACATAGCTTTATATGTTAGGGAGAGATCACCTCGGAGTAGGTGATATGCTACAGAAATTGAGGATGTCACACACTGGGTTATTCCTATGGATCTGCAAAGTCTTATTTCCATCTTAACATGCAGTTGTGTGTGTCCCAAATGTTGCAAATTATAGTGTCATCAACAAAGAAACACACATTTCCCCTCATCTCTCAGCAATGCCACTTACATAAATATTAAAGATGATTATTTTTGATCAATGTCTGACCCTCCACCCCCACCCCGTTGTGTTGTATGGCTTGATATCCATTTCAGTGCTGCCAAATACTGCTGTTGGCATTTAGTGTGGCATCATGTCAAGTTTCTTCTCAAACTGTAAATGCAGCCCCCCAATAACCCCACCCAAGTATGTCACTTCAGCAACTAATTCAAAATGCTATGTCAGATTTGTTTGGCAGCAAAAAGGGGTACTGGGTGCAATCTATTTAGAACCTAGCATGCCATCTGATAAAATACCATGGAAAAGGCTAGGAAACAAAGGAAAAAGCATCAGTGTGAGTAGCAAGTTGATATTATGAGTAAAACCTAGGCTTAGACAGTAGGACACAGTGGATACTAGTAAATTAAGTCAATTGGGCAGATAATGATTAGCAAGAATAACAAGGGTAAAGACTTGGCTGGACCCTTCCAGTGTCTGTCTCTCTAGATGACACTGCGGAATATCAATTTCTTGCCTGTGTACCTGAAGGAGGCAACAATCATTTCATTTCACTGAAGTCAGTTGAGCTAATTAGATCCAAAAGCACATATAGTAAGTATAATAGGATATGCAGACAGACTTCATAAGCAGCTAAATCCAAGATCAAACCAGTTCAGTCAAAGAGCACACAGGTAAGCTCTGCTGGCATGTCATCAGACATTTTATTCCAAATTAGTTCCCCAGATGAACACTTTTGTCTCAAAGGCTTTTAAAAGTTAAATTGCATTATAATTGCAACAGTTAAATACTTAGGAACCAATCACATGCAAAAGGATCAATAAAATGTGACTCAAAATGAAGTTGCCAATGCAATTAACTCAACCCAACACTTTCAAATAGACTGCTAAGGGAAGTGGTGGAAGAATAGGTTCATAGGTTCATAGGTAGGTACTAGGCTATCTGCCCAAAGGCATTTATAAGCCTAGCTGGAATGTGTTGGCTTTCACTGCCCCCTTAGATTAGTTCCCTGTGCCACTGTCCAGCAGAGCCATTGAAGTGATCCCCGGGGTAAACTTCCTGTTTCCCATCCACTCGTCAAGGTTTCTCTTGAAGAGGGTTAGTGAGGACCTCTGCCTAATGTAGATTGGAATCTTGTTCCAGAGCATGGGAAGTCTCTGGGACAGGAATTTATCCCTCCAACACGTCCTATTTATTGTTGTGGTGAGGTTTAGATTCATAGAGTGTGTGGCTTGAGGGGATATGGTTTTCTTTAGGTGGAGCATGTCCATCAATTCTGGGTTGGACATGGCCTTGTATGTCAGGCAGAGATCACCTCTGAGAAGGCAGTATGCACCCGAGTACAGGTGGAGTTTTTTCAGTCGAGCTACATAGGGCATCTGTTTGAGGCCAGTGATCCTCTTGGTGAGGTACTTCTGCGGTCTTTCCAGCTGTTGCAGGTGTCTTGTAAGGTACATCCCAAATGGGGCATTGTACTCTATGATGGGTCTGATGAGTGATGCATAGAGGGGCACAATGACCTCTTTTGATCTGGATGCAAACCCTTTTGTGATTAGGTGGGCCACATAGAAGGATTTTCTAACTACTTTGGCAATGTGATTATCAAAGGAGAAGTTACTATCTACTTGCGTCCCCAGATCCCTTATTATGTCTTCCGTATTTATGGGGCTACCACCTATATGGTAGTCTGTGGATACTTTGTTTTTTCCAAAGGGGATGACTATGCACTTTTTGGCATTTAGCTTGAGGCCATGGTTTTGACACCAGGTATATGTCTCAGTGAGACCTTTTTGGAGGATATCTGTGTCTGCCGGAGGGTCAATTATAGCCCCTAGTTGCAGTTGTCTGTGAACATGGTCAGCCATAGTCCTTCTGTGCTTGCCTGTACCTCTGAGAAGTATATGCCATACAGGAGGGGTCCTAGGACTGCACCCTGGGGAATGCCACTTGTAACCAGTTTAGAGTCAGACCTAGCTCCTGCAACTCTTACCATGTGGGTTCTTTCCATGAGCCAGTTGGCAACCCATCTCATGATGTAGGGGTTTATGTTCAGGCTGGTAAGCTTGTCTATAATACCTGAATGGGGAATGGTGTCAAAGGCCTTTGCGAGGTCTTGGTAGGCTGTGTGGACTACCTTTCCCTCATCTATAGCCTTGGTAACTGTCTCAAAGAAGTCCACCAGGTTTAGGAGGCATGATCTGCCCTTAACAAAGCTGAACTGGGTAGGGTCCAGTGTTTGGAGGTTCCCAATGTCTCTGTTTATGAGATCCATGATGATGTACTCCATAGCCTTGCAGACCAAGTTAGTCAGGCTTATAGGGCGATATTTCCCGGGGTCTGTTGTGGCTCCACCTTTGTGGAGTGGAATAACCACTGCTGTGCGCCACTCTATGGGCATGTAGCCTGTGAACAGGCTGAGTTTGAACAGTATGTTTAGGTGAGGGGTTAGTTCATCTTTGAGCTCATGTAGGATGCAGCCTGGGACACCGTCTGGTCCCATTGATGCTGTGTTTCTGGCTTTGGAGATGGCTGTTTTAATCTGAGTGTCTGTGATTTCAGGGGCACTACATTCTTCTGCTATGGTTATGGGCCCTTTTGGGGGTGAGAGGGAGGTGAAGCTTGCACTGAACCTGTCTGCCAGGATGTTGGCGATATCGGTCGGTTCAGTGTATTTTGTGTCATTCTGCACTAACTCCAAGCAGACCTGAGAGTTGCCACTTAGATTCTTGACATAGCTAAATAATGCCTTGCGGTTATCTTTGGAGTCCTTGGCAATTTTTCTTTCAAAGCTAGACTTGGATGATTTTATGAGGGATCGTAGTTTCTTGCTGATACTGATCAGGGATGTCTTCTCTTCTTGGGATTTTACTCTTTTCTGTACTAGTTTCCACCTTCTATTGTATAGCTTGTTTATGGCAGGGCTCCACCAGACTGGTTTCCTTTTCTTGGAGGAGTGAGTCTTGGTTTTGCTTGGGAATGCACGATCCATGCATTCTTGTAGGTGCCTGTAGAGTGCATTAGTAAAGGATTTTGCAGCTTGGACAACGTTATCCTTTGACACGGAGGCTTTGAAACTTTCCACCTTGGTCTTAAGTAACGTGAAGTTTGCTTTTGAAAAGTTTTTCACAGTGGTTTCTTTGACCGGGGATGGGGACGGAATGTGGATATCCAGACTGATTAGTTTATGGTCAGATCTAAGCAGCGAGGGGTTGCCCTCTGGTGTGGAACACTGGTCACCCATGTTGGTGATGACCAGGTCCAATATGTTGTCACCTCTGGTGGGGGTGTTGACCAGTTGATCCAGGGCATTTGAGTTTATAAATTCTAGGACATGTTGGGCAAGGGAGTTAGTACTTGAGTAGTTCTCCCAGTTAATGTTTGGGTAATTGAAATCACCTAATATCAGGGTGTTTGGTAGGACCTTTATGTTTCCCAGTGTTTCCAGAAATCTGGAATGGGGGTCCTGGGACATGGTGGGTGACCTGTAGCAAGCTACAATTTGAATTGCAGTTTTGCTCATTGTTAGTTGCATGTGGATGATCTCTGAAGCATTGTGCTGTGCCACTAACCTGGAGGTGTGGGTATCCTTGATGAATATGGATACGCCCCTGTCTTTTGCATTTCGGTCTAGATTTTGTGGCCGAAATGTATGGTATAAGTAATGCTGGGGTGCTCTCTGGAGCCTTAAACCAGGTTTCTGTTACTGCACATATATAGATTTTCTCCATACTGAGGAGTGCCTTGAGTGCGTGCATTTTGAGGTTTAGACTTCTGGCATTGAGTAGCATTACCCTCAGTTTTTTGTTACTTGTGCTATTTATGGCGGTGGGTTTGTCTTTTGAGCCTTGCCTAAAAAGGGCACTATGGGGGTGGCAAAAGCCTTGGCCAGTATTCGAAAGCCTAAGGGTGACAGGTTTAAGCCATCTCTGGTAAAGCAGCGTGGCTTGTCGAGCATGTCATCCCAGGCTGACAGACACTGGATCCCCTTTAAATGACACCAGAAGCCTAGCCAGTTGTTGAAATTGATAATTTTTTCTTTATGCCGTGGTATCATTCTTGGTGAGGGCAGGATGCTACTCATGGTCAGGGTCATACCAGCCTGGGCTACATGATCAGAGAGCTCCTCCATGTCTCTTTTCATGTAGTCCAGGGAGGTACGGCTCAGGTCATTCACTCCAAAATGGACAATGACATAGTCATATTTGTACTTGTTCTGGAGTGACCTGAGTGCTTGTGTTATGTGGCAAATCCTGCCACCTGACAGGCAGCTAACAGTAACCTTCTCCTTGTTCAGCCTAGTG